>NC_057811.1:65779601-65787721 GCF_018294505.1 Triticum aestivum
AGAGCAAGCTGCAGAAAAAATAATACTGGTGCCAAACGAGTGTCTGAATGACTCCTCGAGAGGAAGCTGCAGAAATAATAATACTGGTGCCAAACGAGTGTCTGAATGACTCCTCGAGAGGAAGCTGCAGAAATAATAATACTGGTGCCAAACGAGTGTCTGAATGACTCCTCGAGAGGAAACTGCAGAAATAATAATACTGGTGCCAAACGAGGGTCTGAATGACTCCTCGAGAGGAAACTGCAGAATAGTAATGCCACAGTCGGGCGTCGGGGCGACACCACATAAAGGGCTTATATTTAAAGTAAGAACAAACACATGCCACAGTCGGACGTCTGAGCGACGTCACATAAAGGGCTTATATTGTAGCTCAATAATGCAGTAGCTCGAGATCATAAATTATTACAAGTATGAGACAAATAAAAGGTTAGTCCATCCATAGTAATAATAATTTAACCAGGTTTACCACTTGAGCTTGTTCACCGGAGACAAGTTTTCCACGTGGATAGATATGGATATACTGATTACCCTACTTGATCATGGACACGATGACTTGGAAGAATTTGACTCTACAGAGTTTGTACTTAACCACAGCCAACGGATTCTAGTAGTCACGAGGACTAGTTCCGTTTACGGTGTTTTGGAAGAAACACGTCTAACCAGTACACACCCATTTCAATATTCCGAAGCCAGGGATCACCCTCGGCAACGTTCAAGAAAAACCGTGAGACGGGGAGGCTACAAGCTCGCGTAGTATGGGATCAAATTTCTATACGCGCGCTCTAAGGGGGTGGCCCCCCCTCTCGGTCCCAACCGGAAACACCCATGCCCCCTGACCGGATGACTGGCTTTAATCCTGGGCCAAGGTACCATCATCCCGGCCCCTCTGTTTGGTGTGTACATGGAAAGAGGTTACCAACTTACTAAACCGCATCCTGGCAAATGAAACATGTGGCAGCACGGAGGGGAAAAGAACGATAACGTGACTCCGTCCATGTTAACGTCGGAATTCGTCAGATGACGCAAGGCTGGTATGCTACAACAGTACCACCTTGCTGCCCTTCATGTCACCACATGATTAGGCCATCTCTCATCAGAGATCATCGCAACTTAGGAACATGCGGGTAGTTGCCTCACAAGCAACGAGGTACTCACCGACACTCATATGTCACGCACAAACTTTCATGCAAACATGCTAAACACCTATCATATCAAAGGTTCAAACATGCTTGCCTGGTTCGAAGAAGTCGGAGTCTAGCTCGGCGAAGTTCGCGGCTCCGTCACCTCTTCCGGAACCTACGGCAATAACGAAAACGGGCACTAACGTGAAAAACCAACGCGTGCACAGAAACTTCTCCAACAATTTTCCAACTAAATCCCATAAAAAACTAGACAAAATTTTAAGAAGGTCAGAAAAAGAATCACTCAAAAATTCCTTTTTATTAAAAAGTTATAAAGGTTTCTGTCCAGGGACCCATCTGTAATGAAACAGAAAAGTCCCAGGGTTTTAACTGAGAAAACAGAAAATGGTTCGATTGGAAATGCGCAAGCTCAAGAGGGGAAGCGTATTTGCCCGAAGGCGCCAACAGAAAACGTTTCGCGTGGGGAAACAGAAGAGAGGCTGACAGGGGGTCCCACATGTCAGGTTTAAAAAGCTCGCCGGCGCCCGAAGACTGCGGTGGACGCCGGCGTCGAACCACGGCGAGTTAGGAGGATCGGAGGGTACCAAGAGCTTCAGCGTATCCTTCCGCGTCGGTGGGTGGTGGACTCGACCGTCGGAGAGCACCACGTCGACGGCGACACTTTCTCCGGCGGACGGCGGCTCGGGTGGTGGTGGAGAACTCCGGTGGAGGGCTGCAAACTTCGAATTGAAGCGCGGGTCAGAAGGAGGGATGCATAGTGAAGCTACTGGCAAGAGATGGGAGGCAGAGGCGCACGCACGGGAGCGAATCGAGCTGGATCCCGTGGCGGGTCGCGGCGGCCGGAGTCGAGGAAGGAGACCTCCTCGGGGCTCTTCCAGTGGCTAGGCGTGCTCTAGGTGGAGTGCAGGGATGGTGTGGGTTTGAGTTGAACCTCGAGGCCTCTATTTATAGGCGGATCGACGGGGTGGCCGTGAACGGAGAATCTCCGGCGAGCAATTACGGCGATGCAGTGGATTGGCAGGAGGTTTGAGTGGCCAGGCAGCATCAGTGGAGGTTACTGGTGCCGTTCCCCCGCAAATCTCAGTTGGTCTTGGCTTAATGGCGCCGGTCCACGGTGGGGTGGCCGCACGGGCACGACGGCGGCAGAGAGCGCGCTCCGCGCCCTGCGGTTCACGACGAGAGTGGCAGCGCGTTCGGGGGAGTGGAAGGCCACGCGGCGAGCTCCGGAGGCTTGGGCAGCGCTGGGTGGCGCCGTCGGCGCCGCGCCTCTCTCTGGCGGCCGCAAACCGCCGCTGGCGTCGGTCACGGGGCGGCGCACCTTCTGCTGCTCGTCACCGACGTCCGCAAGATGCCAGACGTTCGTGCGGTGCAGAGGACAAGGGGGAGGGGATAGGGCACACCGCGACACGGCGGCACTGGCGAGATCGACGTCGGGTTCTGAAGAAAACGACAGTGCACTGAAACTGTTCTCTGAACTTAACTGAACTTGATATTGACAATGCACTGCAGGTGTTCGACAGAATGATTTGGCAATGAGAAAAAAATTTCTGGAGCTGGTACTTGGTGAGGTGACCACTCAATGCACCCAGAGGCTGCTTGATTTTACTTGGAATTTTTGGAGAAAGATTTGAATGAATTTCACCAAATTTGACAAATCTGGTCCAAACTTGCAGCAAGTGTAGTTTGAAAATTTTGAACTGAAGACCAGTGGATCTTCATGGATCTTGGTTGAGGGTTCAAAGGACTAGGAAGGGAAAAAGGTTTGGGGGCAAAAATCCAAACAGAAAGTGGAGTTCCTTTGTAAATCAGCAATGGCTAGAATAGAAGACAGAAATTTGTTTGAATATGATTTGAATGGAAAAATAATCATATGGGGAGGTTCAACTTGCTGGATTTGATGCAAAACATGATCCAAAGGTGAGGGAAGGTTTAGGAGAGTGGATTTGCACTAAGGCCATGGCAAGAGAGGATTGTTGGAAGTGGTAAAGGATTATCCAAAAGCCATAGTGCATTTTCAAAGAGATTTTCAAAAGTCATTTTCCTCAAGTGAAAAGCATTTTGTCTTGAGTCCAAATAAAAGCAAGAACCTCCAAGACCAAAGACAGATCTTGGGTGAATCCAAATAAAACCTTTGCCATAAAGAAGAAAAAAAATATTTGAAAGGGAGAGTTCTTTTGAAGAATTTTTTTTAACTCACCTCCCTCAAGTCAAATAAAATCTTTTGAAAAAATCCAAAAAAAAAATTTGGGTGTCACAGAATTTGAGCCGCCGCCCGGGCCATGAAAGCTGCCGGCGCCTGAGCCGCCGCCCGAACCATTGTTGCCATTAAAGGCATTGGAATTCTTAAAGGCCTTCATGATTGCGCAATCTTTCCATAAATGAGTAGCTGGCTTCTCCCTAGAGCCATGCCTTGGACATGCCTCATTCAACAACTGCTCAAGTGTCGGGCCTGACCCGCCGGCTCGGGGAGGTGGCCTCCCCTTGCGTCGCTGGTTGTTACCCTGTGAGCTGGTGTTGGCCACAAACTCTAGGCTGCCATCAGCCTTTCGCTTGCTACCGCCTGGGTTCGCCGGGTTATGCTGAAGACCCTTGCCATTGTCGTTCTTCTTTCCCTTCCCTGTCCTTTCATCGTCCGACGCGGGGTCCTTGGTACTATCAGAGTTGGCATACTTGACAAGAGCCACCATCAGCGTACCCATATCATTGCAATCACGCTTGAGCCGCCCGAGTTTCATCTTCAGGAGCATGAAACGACAATTTTGCTCCAACATTAAGACTGCAGAGCCGGCGTCCATCTTATCAGATGAATGTATTATCTCTTTGACCCGGCGGACCCAATGGGTTGTAGACTCACCCTCTTGCTGTTTACAGTTAGTCAAATCCTCGATGGACATAGATTGCCTACATGTATCTTTGAAGTTTTGGATGAACCGGGCCTTTAGCTCGGCCCAAGACCCGATAGAATTCGGTGGCAACCCTTTCAACCAAGTGCGGGCAGTCCCATCTAACATCATGGTGAAGTACTTAGCCATTGCCGCCTCACTGACCTCCAACAACTCCATAGCCATCTCGTAACTCTTGATCCATGCTCCGGGTTGCAATTCAGCTGTGTAATTAGGCACCTTCCTAGGCCCTTTGAAATCCTTGGGCAGACGTTCATTGCGGAGAGCCGGCACCAGACAAGGGACACCTCCAGTCCTCGTACGTATACCCACGTCGACAGAAGCCGTCGGATAAGCCAGGGGTGGCTGATAAGCCGTCAACTGAGGCACCTGCTCCGCCTCTTGCCATGCTCTGTCTTGGTCTACCGCATGAAAGGCTCCGTTATGAGCCGGGCCGTGGCCCGGAAGCAAATCATGGCGTCGGACATTGCTTGAGCCGGTCGCTGAGACAATGTGTCTGCTATAACTCGGGCTCCGGCCTGGACGAGGGGTTGAATGAATCCTGTCCCGGCTATAAGAATACGCCTCTTGCTGCGCCAGAGCCCTCTTGCTGCGCCAGAGCCGTCTGAAGGAGTTCTCTGACCCGGCGGGTTTCAATCGCCGTTGGAGAGTCCCCATCGATTGGGAGAGCCGCCAGCCGCGCCGTCGCGACAACCATGTTTTCCAACGGGTTGGCATAATGACCCGGTGGTATTGGCACGTATTGAGGCGGGGCAGGGTTCACCCGGGGAGGCCCCATCACTTGAGGTTGAATTGGCGTACCGACCCCGGGCGCTATGATCTCTGGCGGGTTACTAGGCCCTGCGCCCGGCGTGTTGAAGAGGTTTCGAGGATCGTAAACCGGAGGGAGTCGAGATTGGGCTTTTTGATGCCTCCTTCTGATAACCTCATTGGACGCGTTTTGATCCATCGTGAGCCGGAAGGACTGTGCCTGAATCAGCTGAGTCTGGGCGTCGAGAGCCGCCCTCTCCGCAGCCATCCTGATCCCTTCCGCCGCCAGATCCTCCTTGGCTTTTACTAGATCCAACTTTAACTGTGCCACCTCCGCGTCATGCTGAGCTTGATCCGCCGGGGCAATTGTAGCGGTCAACAGGGCCGTCATCTTGTCCGTGAGATCCATCAGCACCTGAGCCGGCGAGGGCACAGGGCTTCCTGACCCGGCGGTGGGGTTTTGAACAAGCTGTGCGCCGGCCATGAAGATTCCAACCCGGCTCGGTGGCTCAAAGGGGTCCGGAATGCTGTCGCCATCGGAACAACCCCTGAGCCTGCCATCTTGAAGTTGATACAACGAGTTTGACTCATCCGTAGCCGACTCGCCGTCAGAGCCGGCGGCCGTCTCATCACCAGATCCCGATCCTTCAGAGAGTCCTCCGTGGACACATCCCACGAAAGCATGCTTCAAGGCAGGTAGAGCCCGGGCGGGTCGCGCACGCTGAGCCGTCTCGATGAGATCGGTGCAGAGGTCCGGCTCAGGGCCCGGCTCACCAATCTTGCCAATGAAGACATGCATTCCGCCGAAGGGGACCCGGTACCCGTACTCGATTGAGCCAGCGTCGGGGCCCCAGTTTGCATCATCGATGTAGAGCTTGCCGTGACGACTCTTGGTCATCCGGCCCACAGTGTATCCCTTGAGCCCTTCAAAGCTGCCCTTCAAGAACTCAAATCCACCGTGCGCCAGCCCCACGGTGGGCGCCAACTGTCGTGGAATTGTCACGGCAGATGTCCTAGTGCAAGGACTTAGTCGTGGAGCCATCGCAACTAGGAAGCTTAAAGGGGTTAAACGGGACAAGGAACACGAGGGTTATACTGGTTCGGCCCCTTACAGTGAAGGTAAAAGCCTACGTCTAGTTGAGGTTGTATTTCTTAGGGTTTTGACGACCAGGAGCTGAACCGTCCTGCCAGTTTATCGATTTGATCTTTCTCGTCCCTGAACCGCCGCCGGGTCGTCCCTTTATATAGAGAGGTTGACGCCCAGCGGCTCTCAGAGTCCCAGCCGGCTTATAACAGTGTCCGGCTCGGACTCTTAACTATTCTTTCCTTACACTACAAGCCTCGCCATAACGGCGGTTTATCTCTACGGGCCTTAAGCCATCTCTGGGTCTTAAGCCCATCTTTGATCCGCCGTCTTCAAGTTTGGTACTAGGCTTCGCGTGATGACCATTATGAGTATCCCGGCCCCTCCTGGGCGGGTGACTCTAATGGTTACATCCTCAACATTCCTCGTTCATGAACTCGTCTCCCGGCTCTACCCAAGACAAGAACACAAGCAATGGAACCACAATCAATCACGGGAAATGCACAAGCAACATGATGCAATACATGAATGATATGCAAGATATGATATGCGATGCGTATGCGTGCTCCGGGAGAAAAATGATGAACAAGGCAGTAACTTGGCAAACCAAGCATGCCACTGGATAGATGAGATGATTTCGGTCAAAATCGATATAAAGATCACCGGAAACGGATGCACGGTTTGCAAATGGCAAGCAAAACAAGAATGACACGAATCTGCGATTAACAGCATGATAGCACTTAAAATGCAACAAGTAACAATGCTACAGGACTCCAACGTAGCAACAAAGCATATGACAGTAATGTACAGTACAATCTTGAGAAAATATGAACACTGAGCTATGGCTAGATCACAACATAACAAGCTCAAACAAGCATGGCAAAAGTGCAAAAGATAACAGGTTCACAGACTTGGTGAAATTACTGGAAAATGGCAGAAAACAGCATCAGGTAGCAATGTTCAGAGCACGAAATCAGCATGCTACAGGAACTTAACATAGCAAAGCAAGGCATGGAAGTATTCTACTAAATTCATATGACAAAAGTCCCTTACTGACCATAAGCCAAAAAGGACCATAAGATATGATGGCAACCATGTAAACATAGCAAGTTTCGTTAACAGGTTCCAGACTTAGCAGAAAACAGAGCATGGCAGAAACAATAATATGAAGGCATCTTGGTGAGCTTGATGCACTCACCACAAGGCAATGCATGACAAGACAAGCATACCTACAGCACGATGGCATGTTTATGAAGCTATCCATGGCAAGATCTAGTACATAGCATAAATGGAACAAATACAACAAGCTTGGCAAAATTGAATAACACGTAAACAGTCTGCCAGGAATATTTTATAGCAAAAGTAGAGCAAGATTGAGTCATGCTATGGCACTCCATAATTGCAAACAAGGGCAGGAATGGATCAATTACAACAATATCTACAAAACATCCTTACTGAACATCACCAAAATATGCATGGATCGCTCTGTAGCATCAAGTTTACATGGCAACAAAATAACAGCAGACAAAGACAGAAAACACTAAGTCCCTGAAATCAGAAACATTACGGGGCCTAGTTTGCATGCTTGTGCTAGTCACCACAGAGATCCCAAAAATACATGGCATACACCACTGGAAATATAGCATGGCATACAACAAAACACATGTAGAGCTCATGCCCATAAGATGCACAGATTAAATGATACAAAAGTAACAAATCTCCAAGTTCTGCTAAGAACCAGCAGATAACAGCAACTAGCACTCTTGCACCAGAGATTTGGGCGTGAAGATGGCCTCTAATGTACATAGTGCAATTGAACAAAATGTGGAGCATCACGAGATGAACAATACGATATATTACACGCGCGAATCAGTATATGCAGAGAGTTATGACGCTATGAACAAGCGCACATGCTGTGAAAATAAAATGACAGAATATTTCGGGGTCTCGGGAAAGTCAACCTGAGGCTTCGTCCAGATCGGATCGAGATCGAGGCGGCTCGCCGGCGCTGGGGTCGCTGCTGGCCGGAGCGGAGGAGGGAGATGGAGGAGAGGGCGGCGCGGGTCGCCGGAGCTCGGGGGCGGGGCGGCGAGGCGCGACAGCACGCCGACGGGCTCGGGCGGTGGCTGGTGACGACGGCGGCGGCGCGGCGAGGCGACACGGCGCGGAGGAGGGCGCCGGCGGCTCGGGCTCGGGGGGCCCGCGGCGGGCCTGGCGGGCAGGCGGCGGGCCTGGCGGGCC
>NC_057811.1:65788150-65834626 GCF_018294505.1 Triticum aestivum
GCCGGCGGCGCGGGGGCGGCGGACGCGCCTTGTGGCAGCGCGAGAGAGGCCGGCTGCGGCGGCGGACGTGTCCGTCGGTGGGAGAATTGTCCGGCGGCGGCGGGGAGAATTCTTAGGGTTTGATCTGCGAACGTTTTCGGGAGGGGATGCATATATATGGCTAGAGGGAGTTAGGAGAGTCCAAATGAGGTGCGGTTTTCGCCCACACGATCGTGATCGAACGACCTAGAGCATGGAAGAGAGTTTGGTGGGTTTTGGACTGTTTTTGAGGGGGGGGGTTTGCTGCACCACACAAATGGACTTTGCGGTTACCCGGTTAACCGTTGGAGTACCAAACGACCTCCAAATGGAACGAAACTTGACCGGTGGTATACCAAGGCCACTTGACAAGCCTCGGTCCATTCCGAGAACGTTTGACACCCGCACACGAAAAGAAAACAAAAGGGGTGCGCCGGAGGAGGTGGGAGCGTCGGATTGCAAAACGGACAACGGGGAAAATGCTCGGATGCCTGAGACGAACACGTATGTAAATGCAATGCACATGATGACATGATATGAGAAGCATGACATGAACAAAATGCAAAACGACAAACAAAACTCGACCACGGAGGGAATATCATAACACATAGCCGAAAATGGCAAGAGTCAGAGTTACAAATATGGAAAGTTACATCCGGGGTGTTACGACACTCCACCACTACGAGAGGATCTCGTCCCAAGATCTAGGACTGAAAGAACTCCGGATATTCGGAACGGAGGTGGTCCTCGCGTTCCCAGGTGGCTTCCCGGTCGGAATGGTGCGACCACTTCACTTTCAGGAATTTGATTGACTTGTTGCGAGTCTTGCGCTCAGTTTCTTCAAGAATAGCAACGGGGTGCTCATGATAAGACAGATCCTCTTGGAGGTCAATCTCTTCGAAGTTGATGGTGCGCTCAGGCGTCTTGAAGCACTTGCGGAGCTGTGACACGTGGAACACATCTTGCACGTTCGCGAAGTTGGAAGGAAGCTCAAGTTGATAGGCGAGGTCGCCTCTTTTGCCAATGATCTTGAAAGGACCCACGTATCTAGGGGCAAGCTTCCCTTTGATACCGAAGCGACGAGTGCCTTTCATTGGAGAGACGCGGAGGTAGACATGGTCTCCAATCTCGAAAGCCAAATCACAGTGCTTGCTATCATAGTAACTCTTCTGGCGCGATTGCGCGGCTTTGAGATTATCACGGATGACTTTACACATTTCTTCAGCTTCTGTGATTAAGTCATTGCCAAGAAGTTGGCGTTCACCAGTCTCTGACCAGGTTAGAGGAGTACGGCACTTTCTGCCATAGAGAATCTCGAATGGGGCCTTGCCCGAACTTGCTTGGAAGCTGTTCTTGTAGGAGAATTCAGCATATGGAAGACAATCTTCCCATTTCATGCCAAAGGAAATGACACAAGCCCTGAGCATATCTTCAAGAATTTGATTGACTCGCTCGACTTGGCCACTAGTTTGAGGATGGAAAGCTGTGCTGAAGCGAATGTTTGTGCCCATGGCCTTCTGGAAGGAGTCCTAGAACTTAGAGGTGAAGATGCTTCCACGATCAGAAGAAATCAATTGTGGAATGCCGTGCAAGGAGACAATTCTGGAGGTGTATAGCTCTGCCAACTGAGCTGTTGTGATAGACTCTTTGATTGGAAGGAAATGAGCCACTTTAGAAAGCTTGTCGATGACAACGAAGATAACATCATTTCCGCGCTTGGACTTTTGAAATCCAGTCACGAAGTCCATTTCGATATGATCAAACTTCCATTCTGGGATAGCAAGAGGTTGAAGGAGACCAGCTGGTCATTGGTGTTCTGCTTTCACTCTTCGACAGACATCACATTCATTCATGAATTGAGCAATTTCACGCTTCATTCGAGTCCACCAATACGACTGCTTGAGGTCATGGTACATCTTCGTACTTCCAGGATGAATGGAAAGAAGAGAATTGTGCGCCTCGTTCATAATGACTTTCCTTAGATCACCTTTAGGAACCACAATCCGGTCCTCGAAGAATAAAGTGTCTCTGTCATCAATGCGATAGCACTTGTATTTGGAAAGGCCCTTGTCGATACCACGTTTCACCTTCTTCACCATGGTATCCAGGAGTTGTGCCTCACAAATTTGATCTTCCAAAGTAGGAGAGACTATGAGGTTGGCAAGAAAGCCTTGAGGAACAACTTGGAGATTCAGCTTGCGGAAAGCTTCACAAAGATCCGGTTGGAAAGGCTTGAGAATTAAGCTGTTGCAATAAGCCTTCCTGCTTAAAGCATCTGCAATGACATTGGCCTTGCCTGGAGTATATTCAATACTCGGATTGTACTCTTGAATCATTTCGACCCATCGAGTCTGCCTGAGGTTGAGGTTGGGCTGAGTGAAAATGTACTTGAGACTCTTGTGATCGGTGAATATGTCCACTTGTCTTCCCAACAAGAGATGTCTCCACGTTATTAATGCATGGACAACTGCCGCCAACTCAAGATCGTGAGTGGGGTAGTTCTTCTCATTGGGCTTCAACTGACGAGAGGTATAGGCCACAAGTTTCTTCTCTTGCATTAACACAGCACCGAGACCTTGGAGAGAAGCATCACAGAAAACTTCAAATGGCTTGGATTCGTCAGGATGAGTTAAGACAGGAGTTGTGACTAGTTTCTCTTTGAGAGTGTTGAAAGCAACATCACACTCAGGAGACCAGACATACTTCACATGCTTCTGGAGGAGGTTGGAAAGAGGCTTTGCAATCTTAGAGAAATTCTCAACGAATCTTCGGCAATAGCTTGCAAGACCAAGAAAACTGCGGAGCTGCTTGACATTCTGAGGAGGTTCCCAATTCACAATTGCGGACACCTTCTCGGGATTAACAGCGATGCCCTTGGCAGAGATGATGTGACAAGGGTAAAGAACTTCATCGAGCCAAAACTCACATTTTGAGAACTTCGCATAGAATTTATACTCTCTGAGCTTGTCGAGCACCAATCGCAAATGTTTGGCATGGTCCTTCTTATTCTTGAAGAAGACCAATATATCATCGAGATACACCAGGACGAATTCATCGGTATAGGGGTTGAAGATGAAATTCATCATCCGAGAGAATACTGGAGGAGCATTGACAAGGCCGAAAGACATGACAGTATATTCATAAGAACCAAAGCCACTACAAGGATACCCCATATAAAGCAACACATATTCTACATCGTTTTGACTATTGGTTGCAAAATTTATAGTAGATATGCATATAAGCGGTGTAACATATGCGTTGCAGACTTGTAGCTCGTGACCCTCTCATGGTGCAACGGATCTTATATGTTGTCGTGTATTGGTTGCAAATTGTATCCATTATAAGACTGTAAATAAACACAATTAAAACTAGAAAATTAATAACTAAGCACAAAAAGGAATCAATTAGACCCGCCGGTACACATAATGAATGTGGCGTTTTTTTAGGGATATGTGGCGCGAAACTCTGTGCTAACCGTGCGAGCAAAACCAAATCACGCCAAGTCCACCACCATTATTCTCTGATCTAGATTGATATTTTCCTTCAAGTCCGGATCGATCTAGGTCTACTACCACACAAATCAATCATCCAATATCCTCTCGCTGAGCGCAAAGCCTTGAAGGCGGACGGAGAGGGGAGCGGGCGGAAAGGCGGCGACGGAGTGCGGAGCAGCGGGAAGGCGGCGACGGACAGGGGAGCGGCGGCTTTGCGGACAGCACATAAAGGAGAAGCAGCAAGGCCGCGGTAGGAGGGCTAGAAGTCGTCTGCTAGCGTCCCCTGCTCCTCCGGCGGCCACTCCGCCCTGCCCGCTGCCGGCACGCTGCTCCTCCGGCCGCCCATCTTCTCCCTCACCGTATAGGACGGCGAGACTGACCTCTGAGGTAGCCCTCTCTCCTTCCCTTCTCTCATCCAGTCAACTTATTAGTGGGCACCTCGAGACATGGCCGTGGGATGTAGGGTGATTTGGTAGATGACGAAGGGGATGGATTTCAGAGCTGTACAGTACCACCTGGGCTATGTTCAGTTGTTTGGAATACCCTTGCTGTTCAGACCTGGGCTATGTTATTTGGGCACTTGTATGTCATATGTTTAGAATATTTTTTTCTTTTAGTGAATTGTTAGATCAAAGGATTCAGATTGTACAATATGGTTTCAGGTGTTTGGGACTAGCTGAACTTTGGCAGCTGCAGCTGGTGTTGTATCAAGATGAAAATTCAGTTCGTCAACAATTGAATTGGACTATTTGAACTTGCTGTCGTACGTACAAGAGGTGAAGGCTAGTTATACAATTTACTGCTTGTGATGTACTATTTGTTCACAGATTCTACCTAGCTGTACTATGTGTTCACAAATTTACTGTCATTCTGAGTTGTTGGATGTCAAGTTCACCAGTGTTAATTAGGACATAGTGTACAATCTGGTTGCCTGTAGCATGAACCAAAGATATATTCAGATGATTTCACTAGTTTTGTAGCCTAAATAACTTGCAATCATGTTTGCCTATAACCTGCAGTTTATGAACTAGAAACAAGTATACATTTCTTATATATATTGTTGAAAAATGATATAATTGTGAATTTCTGTTGTAGAACGTTAGGAACTTAAATCGTAAATCAGATATTCACAAGCTAAGCTTTTGCAATTCTTTCATGGTTACAACTGCAATAATATTTGTTATTTTTATGCAGTGTGCAATGGATTTAGAATCCACCAAATTACTATTGCGATTTCCAAGAGAAAGTACACAATACTCAGCTGGTGTAGATGAATTTCTGGAGTTTGCATATAAAGATATACCAGCTGATACAATGATCCGATGTCCATGTGAAGATTGTGTTCACACTGAAGTACTATCAAGGGATGAAGTCCGTGGCCATTTGATGTGGAATGGAATGCTTCAGAGCTATGACAAATGGGTTTTTCACGGTGAGTCTTCATCCGATCACAATGATGATCAACAACCACAACCTGAAACTGAAGGAAATGCTAATATGCATGAAATGATTATGGATTCAATTAGGAAAATATATGATGGTGATGTGCCTATGAGTGATAGTACAGATTTTTCAAATCCACTTCCAGATGGAGCAACTGAAGAAGCAGAGGCATTGTACAAATTAATTCAAGATTCAGAGAAGCCTTTGTGGCCAGGATGTGAATTGTCTCAGCTTTCCTTACTTGCGCTTTTGTTCAATACAAAATCCATGAACAAATGGTCTGATAAGTCATTTGGAGATCTACTTAATATTCTGCACATGGCTATTCCAAATGGAAAAGCTCTGCCCCAAAATTTTTACGAGGCCAAGAAGATCATATCGAAGTTTGGATTAGGATATCAGAAAATTCATGTCTGCCCAAATAACTGTCAGTTGTTCTGGAAAGAGACAGAAAATGATGATTTTTGCTCTAAATGCAAGGCTTCTAGGTGGAAAGATAAAATGCCCGAAACCAAGTTAACTAAAAAGGAAAGAAAGAGAGCTACGCCAATGAAAGTTCTGAGATACTTTCCAATCAAAGAGTGGCTGAAAAGGATATTCATGTGCAAAGAAACAGCAACTCTAGCTCGATGGCATGATGAAGGGCGCACCAAGCAGCATGGAGTGATACGGCATCCAGCAGATTCCGAGGCATGGAAGAAATTTGATGAGAAGCATGGATTTGCAGATGATTGTCGTAATATTCGGTTTGCCATAGCAACAGATGGATTTAATCCATATGGGATGCTGAGCAATAAATATAGTTGTTGGCCAGTTGTGCTAGTCATGTATAACCTGCCTCCATGGCTATGCATGAAGAAATCTTATCTTTCATTGTCTTTGATTATTCCTGGACCTAAGAGCCCTGGTGATAAGATTCATGTTTTTATGCAACCTCTTTTAGAAGATCTAAGAGATCTTTTTGTGAATGGGATGACAACCTATGATGCATCCGAACAGAAAACATTTAAACTCAGAGCGGCTGTCTTGTGGACCATAAATGACTTCCCAGCATTAGGAATGCTTGCTTCATATATGGTGCATGGAGATTATGCATGTCCACCTTGTGGTGCAAATGTATGGACCAAGCGCTTGAAGTATGGCAAGAAAGCTTGTTTTATGGGTCACCGCCGACTTTTGCCACCTGATCATGAATTTCGTAATGATGCTTCTGCTTTTGATGGAACAACTGAGAATAGAACAGAGCCTATAACCTATTATGGTCGTTCCGTATTAGATGACATAGCTGCATGTGGAGATTTTAGTACCTCAAAAACTTACAAAGGAAAAAGTAGTCTATTCACATTACCATATTGGGACAGTAATCTACTTCGACATAATCTGGATGTGATGCATATAGAGAAGAATGTGTGTGATAATATTTTTGGCACACTTCTCAATTTGGATGGGAAGTCAAAAGATAATGTACAGGCTCGTCAAGATCTTGAAGATATGAATATTAGAGGGGAGCTCCATCCACAAAAAAAACCTTCAGGCAAGTATTACTTGCCACCAGCTATCTTTACCATGTCTAAGGAAGAAAAGCAATTATTCTGCAAAGTTATTCATGGTATAAAAGTTCCTGATGGATATTGTGGAAATATATCGAAGTGTGTGAATTTTACTGAAGGAAAAATTAGTGGCCTCAAAACACATGATTGTCATGTCCTATTACATCAATTTCTGCCAATTGCTGCGAGAGGTATTCTTCCAGATGATGTTACAGCAGTATTATTTGAACTGTCATCATATTTTCGAGGCATATGTTCAAAAGTTCTTCATGTTGATGAGCTTGACTGTTTGGAAGAAAGAATCAAACTTACACTCTGCAAAATGGAGATGATATTTCCTCCTGGTTTTTTCACTGTTATGGTGCACTTAGTTGTCCATTTAGCAAGTGAATGTAAAATAGCAGGACCAGTTACATATCGGTGGATGTACTTCATAGAAAGGTAATTTATTGAATATACATTGATAACTTATTACAATCTTTCTCTCATAAATTTATTACAATCTTCTTTTTGCATATACATTTATAACTTATTGGATATATATGTGCTATAGGTATCTTGGTGAGCTAAAGTCCTTTGTTCGGAACAAAGCACGTCCAGAGGGTTCAATTGCAGAATCATTTTTATCGGATGAGTGCATGACATTTTGTTCAAGATATCTACAGGGTTTCTCCACCAAGCATAACCAACCATCAAGGAATGATGACAACCCAGAGGACTCTGGATCGTCAATATTTTCACAACAATCTATGTTGTTTCCTCCAGTAGGGAAACCATTGGGAAGACCAATGGCATACACTTTAACGGATAAGGAGGCAACACAGGCCCACAGATATGTGTTGTTCAACTGTGATGCTGTGAAGCCATATTTGGAGTAAATGTCATGCCACTACCTCTTCATTTGTTAATTAATAAGTTTTAAACTAAAATAGTGGTCTTTGTATTTTGTAGAGAACATGGGGCTTATTTGAGAAGGAAGAATCGCAAGAAGCGCATAGATGCAAGGACCTTTGAGAAGATGCAGCATGAACAATTTCCTGAATGGCTCAAGGATCATGTAAGTACAATGATTCAATTTATTTAGAATTAGAATGTAGCTTATGCACTCTATTATTGGTGTTCCTATAGGTGATGCAGTTGGAGAGGGAGAAAGGTAGTGACAACATCAGTGAGGAAATTAGATGGTTGGCCCGTGGTCCACTTGAGGTTGCAACGAAACATAGAGCATTCAATATTCAAGGATACAGATTTAGGCCGAAGCGTTACGACAAAGTAACTCAAAATAGTGGAGTTGTTGTTACAGCAAAAACGTCAAGCTACTCTTCTGCACGTGATAAAAATCCTATTCTTGGAAATGTCATGTATTTTGGTAGGATTGTGGACATAATTGAGTTAGACTATTTCCGAAAATTTTCGGTGGTGCTATTTAAATGTGAATGGGTTGATGCTACCGAAGGAAAAGGTATGCAAATAGATAAGTATGGGTGTAGACTTGTGAATTTCTCTAGTCTAACTCACACTGGTAAAAAGGCAGAGGATGAACCTTTTGTATTTGCCAATCAAGTTGACCAAGTATTCTACGTGGATGACCATCTTTATCCAGGATGGTTAATTGTTTTGAAGATGATGCCTCGAGATAATTTTGATATGGGTGAAGAATGGAATGATGTGGAAACAGAACCTTATCATGTCAGTAAATTCTTTCTGCTTTTTGATACTGCCCATCAGAAACAAAATTGGATGAGAAGGGATATAGAGGGAGAAACTGTAGATGCTCCTATAGTGTCAAGTGATGACACAGTACCTGAATAAAGGTGAGGTTCCAATGTGATTCTGTTATTTACATTCTTAGTATCATTGCTGCAACTTATGTCATTCTGGACATGAAACTTACCACTATTGCTTCTGAATGCAGGTTTGATGGATAATCAAAAAGTCACCTATCTGAATATGTGGAGCCTAGTTGAAGTGACGAATTCATTAGTGTTATTGCTATTTTTTCTTTAATGTTTATGTACTTCATAATTCAGACAAGAATATTTGTAGGTGTGACAGGCCTAAAGTGTCAATACTTGATCCCAAATATGTTGGTTCCACGAACAACATAAAGGTGTTAGATAGGCTGGTTCCATGAACTCGATCAATACATTGGTGTTGGTTGTCTTCTTTCCAATACATGATGAGTTGCAGTATCTATAAAGTGTGAGTTGCATAATGTTTTTGGTTCACAAAACAGAGTGAGAAAGAGAAAAAGAGAGAAACAGAGAGTGACCGAGGCAGAAATAATTTTCAGATGTATATTACTCCCTCATATATAGATACATCGATTTCATGTGTAGCGCGCGACCAGTAATTCTGATGCAGGTTTGGCGTGAGGCGTAGGGCCAGGTTGGAATTTCAGCAGCGCTGTTTTTTTTACAAAATTTCATACTTTATTATAATATATTAATGATATTAAAACACACATATACAATTAAGTATGCACGCTCAAATTCCCTTGAACCGGCATCAAACTTGGGGGAGGTTTGTGGGTGTCCGAACCCGTGCTAATATGCGTGGTCCCTACCATAGCGCGTACAGCGCCACTGTCGGTCTGATCAACCGATCACGCGCTTGTTTTCGCCAAGCACGCCTCCGAGCATGCACCTACCGTAGATCGAGCCACAGGTTGTCGTCGTGTCGTCTCTTTGTACCGCTGCGTCGCCGCCCCAAGGTCCTCCCGCGGGCTGCCCCGAGTCGCTACTTCGACACCGACCACCCCGACTTGACATCGACCACCGCGTTCTTTGCATCACTACTTCGACACCACTACGCCCATGACTAACCCGGCGCCTCCTTGTGCCCGCGGCTCCATGGCGACTTCCTCGATAGCGGCCACCCCAACTCGACATCGACCACGGCGTTCTTCGCATGGCTACCTCGACCACGGCTACACCACCCTACGCTCACGACTATCTCGACAAACGGCACAAAGGGCTACCGCCTTGCTCGAGCAATCTCGTCAGTTTCCACTCGAGCCACGACTTCCGTGATGCATCGACCGTTATGACTGTGGGGTGGATGTCCGTCGGTTTATCTTCCACGAGGCTCAAGCAATAAATATCAATTCCACCAATCTCCCTCTACCCTTCTGACAGTAGGATCTCCAAGATGGTCCCACTGCTGCCATTTGCCGCCCTGTCGGTGCCCGCTCGCCGTGAAGTAGGAGCCATACCTGGCGCTCACGAACGCACGCAGGTGAATTGTGCATTACCTTCGACACGGCGGCTGGAAACCGAGAACGTCGCCGCAGTGTCCTGGCAGTGGGAAAATCAGTTGACCGGCACAACACGCAACAACGTGTCGTGCTCGAGATGTCAGACGTCTCGCCGGACTGGGTCCTCACAAACGCCGTGCTGGTGGAGGCCTATGCGCCGCCTCGAGGAGAGGGGCGGGCGGAACGGGGCAACGTTTGCGGCCGACACTGGCCTGTGGGCGACGGGGGAGGAAGCTGAGGGGTTACACCGACGCGGCAGGTTGGCTAATCATCCCGTTTTGACTAATAGAAAACATTATTAGTTCACCTATTTTGCATTGAATTTGTACAAACATAAAAGAAGCACGTTGTGTTTGGCACAAATATATGTGCAAGCGCCTGTCAAGGGCCAAATGATAATAAAAAATATTATAATTTTTTCGCTTCAAATTTGTAGTCCGTTGTTCTTTTTCTTTTTTTGATTTCGCACCAATTTTTCTGTTTCCCTCTATTCTCTCCCGCCAAGAGCCACTAATTCTAGTCAGAAGGAAATAAGTACGCGCGCTTCATTAACATCAGCTCTCGCGAGGAGGTAACTACGCCACCAAAATCGGAAACCTCCTCCCCCCTCCCCCATATCAACGCAGTTCCCTTCCTTGTCTTGTACGAAGGATCCCTTCTTGAGCAGATCGATCGTGGCCTGCCCTCCCTCCTGAGTCTCATAGCTCGCCCTGCCGATTCCACCATTGAGGCTGAGGGCACCAGAGGCGTGTCTTGTTCAACATCTGGGCGGTAAGCAGATCAATTCCCACACCTGATTCATAGAAACATAAGGTAAATTCTGGTATGACTTGAAGATTTTGCCTCCTCCCCCCCTTCTTGGTTCAGATCTGTCCCTTCTATCCTTTCTAATTACTCTTCTCTTGAGTTAATTCGATAGTGCACACCAACTGTTTGATAGTTGTCCTCTGTTATTGGTTTAGAATTTTGGGGAGCCTTCAGATAGAGTTGGTTGCTTCTGGTAACTATTGGGGTGTCAGGTGCGGACGCGTGCAATATTTCAATCTTGTTCTGCACCATTATTACCTTGGTGACTTCAATCTCTTCATAGACTTTTCTTTATGGAACTCCAATTCTGAATATCATGTTCTTGTTGGGTAGTATAGTTGGGTTAGTTCTTATGAGTATCAGACCATGATCTGCGGCCCCCAATAATTTGAATGTTGATTTTTTATGAATACCAGAACATGATGTGCAGCAGCACAATTAATAGTCCAGTCTGGAAACGACACACTTGTTCTGAAAATAAATGTTAGTGACTTGAGAATAACATATCATCAGCCTAGCTATATTGGTTGTGCATGAACCAAACCTCCTTAACAGAAAAGAGAATGAACGTGGGTGTCCTTGATCTTCTCATCCTCTTACTATCCGTGGATAGTGTTATACCTGAACATGTGTGCCCCCTCCCCCTAGCAAACACCAACTTAAGCACCATATACCACATCAAGTACAATGTGGTCTGACTTATTTTGTTGATTGCAGGGGTAGTAATTACTTGATAATATGATTGTTTGAGCTGAAATCTGAATTAATCGTCTTCACATCTATTGGGATGACTGTCATAAGGTCGAGCAGGACCACAAAATATTGTCTTTTGCAAAAATTATTTAAACTTTTGGTCATTTTAATGTTGCAGCAGATATGTCACGGACAAGAATTAACGTTGTTGAATCTAATGAAGAATATATGATGGAAGAACAGATCGAACATCATAATTCTGCTGCAAAAGATGTCGAATCATCCGATGTCCATGAAAGAACTACTAATGATGAAGAAGGCTTCACAGATTGTGATGACGCTAGAGTGGATGAAAACGAAGATGGTAAGTTTGATTCTCATTACTTACCATTTGCAATATATGATTATTCTTCACTGTAACATATAATTCATGGTTCTATATATTCAGCTGAAAATGCAGAAACAAAAGAGCGTAAGAAGAGGAAGCTGAAATACATTTGGAACCTTCCAAAAGGGAAAAGGATAATGGTTCGCTAGAATGAGATAGATCAGCCAATTGGAAAAGAGGCTAAACATCTTGGGGATTTTCTTGGCTCAGTTGCAAGGAATGGATCATTGTGTTGCTTGAGCTACAAGGACTGGAGAATGCTAAAAACTAAAACAAATGTAAAGGCTATACTAGATCAAGTGAAGGTAAAATTTAATCCATTGAATATCCTTTACTAGCTTGTTCTATGTTGCCTTACATTACACTCACCCTATTTATGTTGTAATTGTTTTGTAGATGAGGTTCCTTTACCCTCCTCACATGGAAAAATATATATTGAAGGTAATTGGAGATAGATGGAGGCAACATAAGTCCGATCTGAAAGCAATGTATTTTGAAGAGAAAAAAGCACCGAAGCCAATTACAATAATAAACCAAAATCCGTGACTCCGGATCAGTGGAGATCTCTAGTTAATCATTGGACAACCCAGAAAGCGAAGGTACTTAAAAGAATTCCATTTTCAACTTTCCTTGTTGGTCTTTATATATTTCTGTGTAGATACGATGAAAGATCTGCACATAATTGCTTTGATTTATTCTTTGGTAGGGGATTAGTGCTACAAATAGAAATAATTGTTCAATGAGGAAGTCTACACATACTAGTGGGACAAAAAGTTTCCCTCGTAAGAGGGAAGAAATGGTAAAGTATACTAACTTCATGCATTGCTCTTCCATTCATGTTTTCTAATGTAATTCATGTTTACATTACATATCAACAGAAAGATGCAGATCCTGAAAAGAAGTACCCTCATAGGGCTCACTTGTTCATGCACACGCACAAGCCAAAAACTTGCAAGAACAAAATCATTAATGCTCATGTGGTACATTTACAACTCTCAACCATTCGTATTTGAATTTGATATTATATATATTCTTATATTCGCATTGTTCCTGTATTTAGGAAGAGTTGAAAGATATTATGGACAAGAACCCTGAATTAGCAGATAACAGCGGTGGAAAGACTGCATGGAAAGGAGATGCGTTGAACAAATTATTAGGGGATGACAAGCCTGGCCATGTACATGGTTTGGGACTAGTTCCAAACCCAAAAAAACTTTTTGATGTTTCCACTTCACGTGTATTCCAGAATACACATTTTACTTCGGTGGAGGATACACCAAATGAAGATATGCTAGCTTTTAGAGTTGAAATGGAAAAACTATATCAAGTAAATAAAAATCAGGATGCTAAAGTTATGGAACTAGACGAGAAGCTGAGAAGAATGGAAAGACAACCAAATCAGGTAAATTTCTAACAAATGTAAGCTTCATTTATTTTGTGGACTAACCTTTCCGTATTCCTATCATAGGAAATTTCAGATCCCATGGCTACAATTGGGCTTGAACCTTCGGTTGATGGACACAACTCAAACAGAAAAGTTTGTATCTTGTCAAAGTACACAATAAAATTCCTCAAATTTGACTCCAGAAATTATTTCTCATTTGATATGTATGTTATGCTATTTGTAGAGAGTGCTTGCTCCTCCGGTTGATGGACTCCAACTTGTTAAAAAACGATCAAATAATTTACAGAACAAGCCAAGTGGATCAAACAATGCAAATTTGCAACCATCAAACAAGAATTCTGTTTCAGATAAGGTTTGTCTACTTAAATACTCTTTACAACCTGTCATTGCTGAGTTTTAAGTTGTTGTGCTTGCACTTTTTGCAATTGCATATAAAATACCCAAAACTTGATGTGTGATCATTTTATCCTAGAACAAAGAAACTATGGTTCATAATGGTGGCAGTGCACGACAACTAGAAAAATGCTCTACTACACACAAGGTATCAACATAGTCCCATATACTAAGTTGTGATCAAACTATAGTGCTCCCATGTTTATGTCTTTACTTGTTGCTATCAGAATGTTGTCCAGAACCAAGAAACTCCTCATAATTTCAGTGCTCAGCAAGGGGAAATAAATTCTGCTACACATAAGGTATATTCCGTTACCATATACAATATGTTCAAAATATATTGCTCCGATGGTTATGTATGTACTGGTCGTCTTGCTATCAGAATGTTGTTCAGAACAAAGAAACTTCTCTTGAGAATGTTAGTGCATGTCAGGGAGATAAAAATTCTGCTGCAAACAAACGGGTATCTTTTCAAAATCACATACACATTTCTGTTCAAACTATAATGCTAGCTTGTTTATTTGTTTATGACTTCTTCTTTGCTATGATACTGTTGTCCAGACCAAAAAAACAACAAAAGGTGCCAATGCAAGCAGTAAGAGTGCTCAAAGTGGTTCGCTGAGCTGGTTGGGTGCCAGTGAATTACCTGTAAGAGTGCTCATTCATTTCAGATGTTCCTTTGTTTTCTTTCTATTTTTCTCATATGGTTACTTTGATTTTCTCTAACAGGCAGGAACTAAAGTATTCTTGAAGAGCCTGAAAAACCATAACAAGGATGTAGCTCTTGCTACAATTGTAAGTTGTGATCCAAACTTTAAACTTGATGGTGATGAAATTAGGAATGAATTCTGGGCGGTGCATGTTGATATGGCACTTGTGAAAACTGAAAATTTGGTACGGAGTCGCAAAAACTGCACTACTCTCGGCAATGCAGAAAAAACAAAGATTGCATGGCCCTCAACCTTTGTACGTGACTAATATCTTGCCTCTATTACTACTTGCATCATGTCAATGCATTGTGTGTTAACAGTTCATTTTTTTTCTTGTTTGTAGATTCAAAAGATAAATGGATGAGTATATGGGTGGGTGGCAAGTGTACTGCAATGATGATGTTGATATTCTGCTTCATGATGGCGACGATGATGGATGCTTTCAGTTTTAGTTATGTTCTCGGGATGATGTTCCTGTTGGATGTTGTTCCTCGATTAAGTTTTAGTTAAGTTGTTGGGAAGTTGAATGCTTTAGTTTAAGTTTCACTGTCAAGAAAGTAGTTAGATTATGCATCACGTTTGGATGATGTTTCTCTTGTAATATCCACTATTGTAATCCAACAATTTTATCTCATATATGATATATGATTTCTTCCTGTTGTCAGTATATTCTCTTGTTTTTCCTTCACTTCAAATACACAATTACATGGAGCATTGATTACATAATAATAATAATAATAATAATAATAATAATAATAATAATAATAATAATAATAATAATAATAATAATAATCACACTAAATTTGTGCCAACACTTGAAGCGTTGGAAATTCTTCGTTGCCAAGTAATGGGATTTTGATTCTTGTACATTAACCACCAACATATAAAACTGTTGTAGAAGTCCCGTTTATCTGTTGTAGTCTTGCAACGGTTTCTTTTACCAACGGCAATATAAGCGTTGCATTATGCGCTAGCAACACTGGATAAGGCAACGCATCTTAAACCGTTGGTAAAGACACTAACAACGCATATATGGGCTTTTAGATACGGAAAAAAGCGTTGTTATAGCGGGGGTCTTGTTGTAGTGAGCTTGTTCTGAATGCTGTCTTAGGAATATCTTCTTCACGAATGCGAATTTGATGATAACCCATACGAAGGTCAAGCTTGGAGAATACTTTAGCCCCTTTGAGTTGCTCGAATAGCTCATTGATGTTGGGAAGTGGATACTTGTTCTTGATTGTCTTCTTGTTCAATGGACGGTAGTCGACACAAAGTCGGTCCGTGCCATCCTTCTTCTAGACAAAAAGAACACCACAACCCCATGGAGAAGAACTCGGTCTGATCAAACCCAGACGCTCTTGTTCATCGAGTTGTTTCTTCAACTCCTTCAGCTCCTTGGGTCCAAGCTTGTATGAACGCTTGCAAACGGGTTCAGTGCCTGGCTCAAGATCGATAACGAACTCAACTGGCCGGTGAGGAGGCATACCCGGAACCTCTTCTGGAAAAACATCTTGGTACTCACAAACGACTGGAATCTGAGAGATGGCATTCAATTCGCCCTTCTCATTGAGAGAAAACAACCGAATGGTTTCATCACGAGTGGTATAAATGATAACATCCTCAGAAGAGTGTGTCAATTGAATTTCCCTGGCAGCACAATCAAGTTGAGCCTTGTGCTTAGAAAGCCAGTCCATCCCGAGAATAAGATCAATATCCGAGTCACCAAGAACAATTGGTTTGGCCAGAAATTTATAGTCGCCCATCTTGATTACGGAATCCCGAACGAATGCTCGAGAAGTCAGTTGTCGAGCCGGAGAAACAATAGACAGAGGACTCGGCAATACTTCAGTAACCAGATCATGCATAGACACAAAAGGTCTAGAAATGAAAGAATGCGATGCACCAGTATCAAAAAGAACTTTTGCAGGAATATCATTAACAGGAAGATTACCCATTATCACATCAGTAGATTCCTCCGCTTGAGCTGCATTCATCATGTTCACCTTAGCAGACTTTGGATTATGCTTGACCACTACATTGATGGAAGATCTGACAGGAGGAGGAGGCGGAAGACGCCTTTGGTTGAAGCACTTGTTAGCATAGTGACCTTTCTGCTGACACTTGTTGCAAGTCACCTCTGAGAGTGGACGATGATAAGGAGCATTGGACTTTGGAGCTTGATTCTGAGACTTGTTCTGATAGCCAGAGTTGGAAGAGTGGGAAGATCCATGGCCACCTTTGTTCTTCTGCTGGTAAGGCTGACGAAACGGAGGAGGAGGAGGCAACCAGAACTTCTGTTGCTTAGCTGCCACAAGTGAGGAAGAAGAAGACTGAACTGCGTCCCTGACTCTCTTCTTAGAAGCCTCACACTTGAGCTGAGCAGCCTCTTGCTTCAGTGCCATGTTATAGAATTGATCAAACTGAGTAGGCTCAACAAGAACGAGAGCTAACTGCAGATCCTCTCTAAGGCCACCTCTGAAGTGATAGATCATGCTCTTTTCATCAGGAACGTCTTGTTTAGCGAAGCGAGCAAGTTTCTGAAATTGGATGTTGAATTGATACACAGACATGTTGCCTTGCTTGAGATTGCGGAACTCCTCACGCTTGCTCTCAACAACACTTTGTGGAATGTGGTGCGCTTTGAAGTCCCGACAGAAGTCAGTCCAAGTGATCACACGACCTCCTCTGGAATCTTTGTATTGTTGATACCAATCAGCAGCTTGGTCCTTGAGCTGAAAAGAAGCAAACTTGACATAGTCCTCAGGCCTGACATTGCTACATTCAAAATGCTTGTTGATGTCCACGAGCCAATCATCGGCATCCGTGGCCTCGGCACGGTAGCTGAAAGACTTGGGCTGATTTGCGAGAAACTGGTTGAGGGTAGCGAAGTGAGGCTGACTGTTGCCTTGACCTTGATTTCCTTGATTGCCTTGCCCTTGGGTGCGTTCTTGCAAGAGTTGCAGAATCATCTGAGCATTGGCGTTGGTGGCTGCCATGATAGCATGCCATGCCTCCGGAGGCGGAGGTGGTGGCGGAGGGTTCGCCTGACTCCCTTCATTGCGATCCGGATTCTGACGCGTTGGCGGAGCCATCCTGAAGAGGGTGACATCCATTAGCATCTTGATAGACAAATAGACAAGTAGAATCAACGGATAGAAATTGCAACATATAGTCTTCACAATAAACATTCGAACGAGGATGAACGAATGAATTCCATAGTAAATCATCGCACTTCCATAAATTGAGAAGCCATTTAAAAAAAGGTATGGGTTCAACATATGACTTCGAAGCAACTCGAATACCACAATACAAAAAAAAACAAAGTATTGGCTTGCAGAATAAGCCGGAACAAACATATGATAGAGCTTTCGTTCGAAGTTTTCGTGGTGGGGCCCACACGGGCTCGATCTTACAGCACCATCATGTACAAGGCTGTGCACATGACATACGAAGCGTCCCCGAGTCGGCATAGCCAAGGACTCTTTAAGACACTACGAGTCCACTGTAAAACCAACCGTGGAAAGGCGGACCACTAGACGTCGAACCCCAATCTCATATCATGCATCTGTCGGAAAGATATCCTAAGAGCTACTTGAATTCCCACTTATAAACTCCCGAAACTTTCTGGTTATGCAATCTGGTGTTGCGGATACAGGGGACACAAAATATATCACCCAAACTAGCAATCCCTAGATCCAGCTGTATCCATCCGTCAACACATAACCAAGAAACCTTCGGAAATCGTTTACCTCAACCTTCGAAAAACATCCGTTATACGAGTTATGGCAATACTCCCGAACTCCCGCCCCAGTACTGGGTGGCGTCGAGGTGATCTCACCAACAACTGCATAAAAGAGATTTCGATGTCGGCGAAACTCAGGTATTCCAGAATTGCAACGATAAAATTGTGACGACAACACCTCGGAGCTCAACTCCCCGGGACACTGCCACAACCCCTAAATGTCAGGAGGCACCATGAACAATGTTCTCGTCACAAAACCATACGAACGATTCCAAGATAGCCGCATGATCCTAAAAAAACTTTTTAGTGAAATTTGAGGAGAGAAGAGTCAAAACTTCTACGTCAGGAGACCTCACCAGAGCGACGAAGGGACTGAGGAGTAAAAAGAATCCTACTCTCCGATATATATAATCCTAAGACTCAAAACATTTTTGTTCTAGACTCAACAACGCCAGCGATTCGATCAAGCAGGGGGCTCCTAAGTCGGGGATGGCTCTGATTACCAACTTGTAACGCCCACGATGCGGTTATATCTCCCACGTGTCGAGGCACGAATTAGAGGCATAACCGCATTGTGGTTTTGTCGCAAGAAGGGTCATCTTCACACAATCCCATGTAATGAACAAGAATGGGATAAAGAGTTGGCTTACAATCGCCACTTCACACAATACATAAATATAATTCATACATCATCCAAAATACACACATAGACCGACTACGGTCAAGATCCAAAAGAAAATAAGATAACCCCAAATGCTAGATCCCCGATCGTCCCAACTGGGCTCCACTACTGATCATCAGGAAAAGACACATAGTAACGACCACGTTCCTCATCGAACTCCCACTTAAGGTCGATCCCATCATCTGCACTGGCATCGTCGGCACCTGCAACTGTTTTGGTAGAATCTGTGAGTCACGAGGACTCAGCAATCTCACACCCGCGAGATCAAGACTATTTAAGCTTATAGGAAAGGATGGTGTAATGAGGTGGAGCAGCAGCAGGCAATAAGCATATATGGTGGCTAACATACGCAAAAGAGAGCGAGAAGAGAAGCAACGGAACGGCCATCATCTAGTAATGACCAAGAAGTGATCCTGAACTCCTACTTACGTCAATCATAACTCAAGCCGTGTTCACTTCCCGGACTCCGCCGAGAAGAGACCATCACGGCTACACATGCAATTGGTGTATTTTTAACTGGGTCAAGTGACAAATTCTCTACAACCGAACATTAACAAATTCCCATCTGCCTCATAACCGCGGGCACAGCTTTCGAAAGATAATACCCTGCAGGGGTGTCCCAACTTAGCCCATCATAACCTCTCACGGTCAACGAAGGATAAACCTTCTCCCAGAAAAACCCGATCAGTCTCGGAATCCCGGTTTACAAGACATTTCGACAATGGTAAAACAAGACCAGCAAAGCCACCCGAATGTGCCGACAAATCCCGATAGGAGCTGCACATATCTCGTTCTCAGGGCACACCGGATGAGCAGTCCGTACAACTAAAACCAATCCTCGAGTTTCCCCAAGGTGGCGCTGCAAAGGGCTCTAGTTTGGACCAGCACTCAGAGGAACACTGGCCCGGGGGTTTAAAATAAAGATGACCCTCGGGCTCTAGAAAACCCGGGGGAAAAAGGCTTAGGTGGCAAATGGTAAAACCAAGGTTGGGCCTTGCTGGAGGAGTTTTATTCAAGGCGAACTGTCAAGGGGGTCCCATAAATCACCCAACCGCGTAAGGAACGCAAACTCAAGGAACATAATACCGGTATGACGGAAACTAGGGCGGCAAGATTGGAACAAAACACCAGGCATAAGGCCGAGCCTTCCACCCTTTACCAAAATATATAGATGCATTAATATAATAAGAGATATTGTGATATCCCAAAATATCCATGTTCCAACTTGGAACCAACTTCATCTTCACCTGCAACTAACAACGCTATAAGAAGGGCTGAGCAAAAGCGTTAACTTAGCCAAACAACGGTTTGCTAGGAAAGGATGGTTACAGGCTGACATGGCAATATGGGAGGCATGATATAGCAAATGGTAGGTAGCGCAACATGGCAATAGAACGAACAACTAGCAAAGCAAAGATAGAAGTGATTTCGAGGGGTGGTCATCTTGCCTGCAAGGTTCTCAGAGTTGTCGAGAGCTTGATCCTCGTAAGCGTACTCAACAGGTTCCTCATTCACGAACTCGTCTCCCGGCTCTACCCAAGACAAGAACACAAGCAATGGAACCATAATCAATCACGGGAAATGCACAAGCAACATGATGCAATACATGAATGATATGCAAGATATGATATGCGATCTGTATGCGTGCTCCGGGAGGAAAATGATGAACAAGGCAGTAACTTGGCAAACCAAGCATGCCACTGGAAAGATGAGATGATTTCGGTCGAAATCGATATAAAGATCACCGGAAACGGATGCACGTTTTGCAAATGGCAAGCAAAACAAGAATGACACGAATCTGCGATTAACAACATGATAGCACTTAAAATGCAACAAGTAACAATGCTACAGGACTCCAACGTAGCAACAGACGATGGAGGAGAGGAGTGAATGAAGGCTTATGGGCCGGGCCTATTTATAAGGGTGACTGATAAATGGGCGCAAGAAACGAGGAGGCCAAGACGTGATTATCTCGCCACAGAAACGCCTCGATTTTCGGGATGGTCATTAAAGATAAAGATCCGTTGGGATATGACAGAATAAAAAATGAATTTAGTGGAAGATGACGTCACGGCGGGTTACAAAGAATCCAGAAGATGACGTCACGGCGGGTTATAATTTTCGCACAAACAGAAGCCGGAAGATTTTCTTTCAAAGGGATTGAAGATTGACATGAACCGGTTCAAATCAATCAAGCTCAACATTAGGCCCCAGATTGATTTGAACCGGTTCATGTCAATCTTCAATCCCCTTGAAAGAAAATTTTCCGGCTTATATCTGTGCGAAGGTTTTAACCCGCCGTGACGTCATCTTCTGGATTCCTGATAACCCGCCATGACGTCATCTTCCATTAAGTTCATTTCTTTATTCCATTAAATTCCAACGGATCTTATCTTTAATGGTCATCCCGAAAATCGAGGCGCCTCTGGGGCGAGATAATCACGCCGTGACCTCCTCGTTTCTCGCGCCCACTTATGAGCTTCACCTTATAAATAGCCCGGCCCATGAGCCTCCAGTCACTCGTCGCCTCCATCTTCTTCCTCCTCTCGCCACTATGCTGCCGCCCGAGCTCCGCCGCCGCCGCCGCGGGTTCCTCATCTTCACCAACTCAGGCCGCTGCATCAACCTGACGTGACCAGAGAAACGCGACGAACCCCCGCCGTAACTCCGCACCTGTAAGTCCCTGCACCTCTCCACCGTAGATCCGCATTAGGGTTCCACTGTTCTTCCTCTGTTCTTCGCTGTTCTCCTCGAACTCTCTGTAGTTCCTCCACTATAGCCATGTTTGATCCAAGAGTAGTACAGAGCTCCTGCGGTAGTTGTTGCGTATCCGTTTTTATGATAATAGATCCCCTTTGTCTACAATAAGATCTCGTTTTGAATCCATGAACTTCTTCTGCGTCAGTTCTAGGTCTAGAAAATTTTCTTTTTAGCCGACCGTTTTGATCCAAAACAATTACTGCGATCTGTGAAACTTGTTTGCGCCACACTTAGTCAAAAATGGCATCTGTTTAGTATGGCGGCTCACGTTTCCGGCTTAAAAGAAACCACGTGCTGTAAAATTTCCGGCTCATTTATGATAAAGCTGTAGACAATTTGAATTACTCACGATGCCCTCAACGGCTTATATAACCCGATGCACTTAGCCATAAGTCATTAGGCCCCTTCATAAGCCGCCATTTGAGTATTGGACTGTAGACATCTCCCGGCTTATAATTAAGCTGGACATTTTCCTTTGTTCATAGGCTTCATCTTTTACAATGCCTCCCAAAGCTCCCAAGGCACCCATCACGTGCAACTGGATGAGATCCAATGTCACCGATGACACTCTAGCTGATTTGGTAAAGACGGGTTACTTGCCCAAGAAGGAAATCATGTCTTATCGTGCCCCTGACCCGTGGGAGGAGAGACCGCAACCAAGGGATGGTGAGGTGGTGATATTTGCTGATCACATGAGCCGGGGCTTCGCACCGCCCGGCTCAAAATTCATTACAGATGTGCTGAATTTCTTTGATCTGCGGCCGCAAGACATAGGACCCAATTCCGTGTCAAATATTTGCAACTTTCAAGTATTCTGCGAAGTCTATCTTGGAGAAGAGCCCAGCCTGCTGCTCTTTAGAGAGCTATTTTATCTGAACCGCCAGAACGAGTGCGCCAACGGGCCGAGCCTGGAACTTGGTGGAATCTCCATTCAACGCCGTAGAGACTACCTCTTTCCTTACGCTGAGCCGCCCAGCCATCCAAAGGACTGGAACCAGACATGGTTCTACTGCCAGGATACTTCACCGGCTAACGAGAGCCCTCTGCCCGGCTTTCGTGCCCTGCGTCTGGAGCCAAGTCACTCCCTGCCGGATAAGCTAACTCAAGCCGAGCGTCAACCTCTGATCCCCACCATCAACAAAATTAAGGCTCTCCTGGGAAATGGCCTCAACGGCATTGATCTGGTCCGGGTCTGGATCTCTTGGCGGGTGATCCCCTTAAGCCGCCGCCCCGGCTTAATGTGTGACTACATGGGCCGGAAAGATGACCCTCTGCGACACAGCCGCAATGATCTACCTGAAGACGTTGTTGACGACATGACCAAGTCCCTCTTGAATGAGAGCTTGACAGACTGCGGGAGGACCGGCTTAAGCCCCTTCTGCAAGACTAACCCGGCCCCAGCGGTAAGCCACTGATCTGAACACCTTATTTTCTCCTTAGATAGTTTTTATCTGAACCTTAAGAAGTCTTCATTGTATTTTTCAGGCTGATGATAAGTTCTGGAAGGTCAAGTATGACCATGAGGCGGCTAAAAAAGCCAGAAAGGCTAAGAAAGCCGCCAGGAGAGCCGCTCCCCGAAAAAAGGGAAGCAAGCCTACCGCCTCGGAGCTGCTTCAGCTGGATGATAGCTCCGAGTCAGAGGTAATCCTTAATTCCTTAGACTCTTCTTTTGTTTCCGCTTTTCATCTGTCTTTTGACCACTTATTAACTTGATTATCCACAGGATGACACAGGAGCGAGTAACCCGGTAACTGAAGAGGTAACTATACTTTCCCCCGACTCGGACCCCTTGCCAAGGCTGAAAGTCCGAAGAGTAACCCGGAAAGTAAGCTTTTCGCGTCCTTTAGCTTATCAAGATCCTCAATTTCTTTTGAAGCAACAGATTCATGAGAGCCGGAGGCAAACCCAGGCCAGCAAGGATGCAGACCTCTCCTCCGGCTTACCCGAGGCATCAAGAAAGCGCCGGACTGAGGTTATCTCCAACTTATACCCTTGTCATCCTTTAGCGGGTGTCACTCGTCAACCGCTCAATTCGTCTGATTCCAATTATCAGGAAACTTCACCTTCCTCTGGTGATTCTATGCAATCTACCCTGCCGGCTTTCAAGACCGCGCCCGGGTAATGATGACCATCTTATGTTGTACTTATCTTACTCATGCTTTTGTACTAACCTTTTGTCCTTTCAGTGCTCAAGCAAAGCTCAGTAAGAGAGCGAAGAAGAATAAGCCGGTCGAAGAGCCGGTCCTGACTGGACCGGAGGCTTCAGCTCAAGAGCCGCCCGCTGCCTCTGCTCCTGAAGCCACCGCTCCAACCGACGAGCCAATCACAGAGACTTCTGCTAACCCGGAGACCTCCAGCCCGGCTCAGCCGGCCGATGACCCGGACGTGGTAATCACCTGGACGGAGTTTGTCGAGCCGGGGAGACCCACTACGCTGGCTAAGTGCTCTGCCAAGGAAGAGTTGCTAGAGCGCCGCAGGGCCAAGCTGGACATCACCAACTATGCTAACTTGAGAATTGGAGAGATCATCTCCGGCTATGTCAATCAGGTGCACAACAGCCGGGACCTGGAGATTGACATGGTGAAGCAGATACAGCAGAAGTCTGAGGTACCACTCTCTTGCTTACTGCATAGTCATCTTTACCATACTTAGCCCCCAAGTCTACTACTTATGATAGAATATGTTGTAGACTTAACTTCCGGCTTACTTTCCCGAACCGGCAATTTGTAGATAGAACCTTTCAGCATACATTAGCCCCCAAGTGCCAAGTGTCTTTGCTTGGAAAGTGCTTGGGACTTTAAGATTGCATAACAACCACTCATACTATGACCCGGAATTTGTACAGGCTGCTGGCAAAAAATTTGAAGCTGAACTCTCTGAGCTGAAGAAACGCCTGAAGACTCAGGAAACTCAGACCCGGAAGGCCAACGCCAAATTCGAATTCAGTGTTGCTCCACAAGAGAAGCTAAAGAAGAAGTTTGAAACTGAAAGGAAGACTTGGGCCGAAGAGAAGGCTGCTCTGGTCAGCCGAGCCGAACAGGCGGAGGCGGCTCTGACGGAGAGAACCGCCGAACTCTCCGGCTTAAAGCGCCATGTGTCACAGATGGTCGCCGCAATCTTTGGTAAGTCATTCTGCAGACTTTCAACAAGTTTACATTCTCTATGTCTCATAATTCCCATCATTGCTAGCGGCTTACCTGACGTTGTAAAACAGGTCCCAGAAGCGCCAACCTCAACCAAAATGTGTTGACCAAGCTAAAGGCCGTGTACACTTTGGTGGAACAACTCTACACCGGGTCACAGCGCGCCTTGGCCGTTGTGGCCCTGTCCAATGAGGTTCCGACTCACCTGGCGGACGTACTTCGCCGGCTTGCCGTTCTTCCTCAGCGTTTCCAAGAGCTGCGACGGGCCTCTGCAAGAGCCGGAGCCATAGCTGCTCTGAGCCGGGCCAAGGCTTTCCTCCCGGAGCTAGACCCGGCAGAGATCGCGCTTGGATATCCCAGTCTGAAGGAAGACGGCACTCCCTTTGACCAAAAAGATTTTGCTGATTGTGTGAAGAGTGTGCGCCCGGTGGCTACCTTAATTGGGAATGACACCGACCTCACCAAGTATCAACCGGGTTATGACTCGGAGAATCAGAGGATCCCCACTCCACGCTACGAAGCAATCAGCTTGATCCCTCCGACTCGTAAGCATACCTTCGCCCCGGAAGTTGACCCGGCCGGGTTAATTGACGAGGAGGCTCAATTTGAAGCTTTGAGCGGCATTGACTGGAAATCGTCAACTTTCCAGGTCATAGGAACAGCCGGAGGAGCGGAGAGGGATGAGCCGGAAGCTTCGACCCAGCAAGCATCTTGACTCTTTAGGCGGCCCATGGTTATGCTTGTTAAACAATGCCTCACCTTTTGGACTCGGGGAGTCTTGTAATAGAGTAGGACAAACATTTTAACTTTGTCGTGCCATCGTGCACGTGTTGAATGCTTAACTCCATTGAAGTTGCTTCCTTATATTCCTCCGGGTCATAACTGATCATTTATTTTCCTTAAGCTCGAATAGCTGTCTTGAACCATCCTGCATAGAAAACAAGTCACAAGTCTCTAGGCGGCTTACCGTACTGAGAATCATAAATATTATACATATGGCCCGGAATATGAATCCAAGTCACCAAAGACTGGTCCTCAATTATATCCTTGATGTAACCATAATAGCATACTTACAGGCCTTCAAGTATACCTACGGTTTACGTAACCCGGATAATAAGGTTGGTACCTCAATTCCGGTTTACCAGTTTTGATAATGCTTATTGTGTGTGACTAACACTGTGAATCAAAGTTAAGTCGGCGGAGTAAGAACCGCCGTGCACACTATTGATACAACCAGAAGAAACTTGTTGCAAATCAGAAAATCAAAACTTAGGGGCTTCCGGTTCGAATACGACCAAAGACCTGTCCCAAAGGGGTTATGCTAAGATTCGAGTGCGATCATATAGCCCCCAGTGGGTTTGGCGATGCCGATCAAGAGGGTACCGACAGCTATGTTCTCTTTGGTTCGAATACGACCCATGTTTGAACAGGAAGCCCCCAAATGACCTTAAAAGTTGTTTAACGACGCTGATTCGAATATGATCCACGTCGGTTCCCAAAGGGGGTTAAGTTATGATTCAAATATGATCAAGGAAACTCCCCGATGAGCTCGGCAGGGTGCCAATCAAGTGGGTATCGACAGCTATGTTCTCTTTGGTTCGAATACGACCTATGTTTGAACAGGAAGCCCCCAGGTGACTATATTGTTTAACGGCAAGATTCGAATACGATCGTAAGCCGGATCCACCTCCAAGTTACCATGTGATCTTGCAATGGAAATAACACATTTACCTTTGGAGGAGAAAAGGACAGAGGTCCTGCTTTATTGCTTATCATAATATATACATGGCTATATAAATATGTACATTATGAGAGCCGGTGGCTCAAGTGTAATAAGGCCAAAGCTGAGCTATGTTCCACGGCCGACGGGTCTCTTCCTCCGACTTGCGTGAATCTTTGTGCTCCCGAATGTCGATGAGGTAGTATGACCCGTTGTGCAAATTCTTGCTGACCACAAAGGGCCCTTCCCAAGGCGGCGATAACTTGTGCGCATCTGTTTGATCTTGGATGAGCTGGAGCACCAGATCACCTTCCTGGAAGACCCGGGACTTAACCCGGCGGCTGTGATAACGGCGCAGGTCTTGTTGGTAAATCGCCGAACGAGCCGCTGCCACATCACACTGCTCGTCCAACAAGTCAAGAGCATCTTGGCGCGCCTGCTCATTATCCGTCTCAACATAAGCTGCCACTGGAGGTGAGTCATGACGGATGTCGCTAGGGAGGACTGCTTCCGCTCCGTAAACCATGAAGAAAGGCGTGTAACCCGTAGATCTGTTAGGAGTAGTGTTGATGCTCCATAACACGGAGGGTAACTCCTCCACCCAACAACCCGGCGTCCGCTGCAAAGGGACCAAAAGCCGGGGCTTGATACCCTTCAAAATCTCCTGATTAGCTCTCTCAGCTTGACCATTGGATTGAGGGTGAGCCAGTGATGAAACATCAAGTCGAATATGCTCTCGTTGACAAAACTCCTCCATGGCACCTTTAGACAGATTGGTCCCATTGTCAGTGATAATGCTGTGTGGAAAACCAAAGCGAAATATCACCCTTTTCATGAACTGAACCGCCGTGGCTGCATCACACTTGCTAACGGGCTCTGCCTCAACCCTCTTTGTGAATTTGTCAACTGCCACCAAGAGGTGGGTCTTCTTATCTTTGGATCTTTTAGAAGGCCCAACCATATCAAGCCCCCAGACCGCAAACGGCCAAGTAATTGGAATCATCCTGAGCTCTTGAGCCGGCACATGAGCCCGTCGGGAGAACCTTTGACAACCGTCGCATTTACTGACCAAGTCCTCCGCATCAGCATGAGCTGTCAGCCAGTAGAAACCATGACGAAAAGCCTTGGCCACAAGGGATTTTGAGCCGGCATGATGGCCACAATCCCCTTCGTGAATCTCACGTAAGATTTCTTGACCCTCCTCAGGGGAAACACAACGCTGGAACGTTCCAGTAACACTGCGACGATGCAGCTCCCCATTAATAATGACCATTGACTTAGACCGCCGGGTTATTTGTCTAGCCAAAGTTTTGTCCTCAGGCAAATCTCCCCGGGTCATGTAAGCCAAGTAGGGCACTGTCCAGTCCGGGGTGATGTGGAGAGCCACCACCAACTGTGCCTCCGGGTCAGGGACAGCCAAGTCTTCCTCTGTAGGTATCTTAACAGAAGGGTTATGCAGGATGTCCAAGAAAGTATTAGGCGGCACCGGTTTTCGCTGAGAGCCCAGCCGGCTTAATGCATCAGCTGCCTCGTTCTTCCTGCGATCAATGTGCTCTACTTGGTAACCTTGAAAGTGTCCAGCAATGGCATCAACTGCACGGCGATAAGCCGCCATGAGAGGGTCCTTGGAGTCCCACTTGCCTGATACTTGTTGAGCCACTAAGTCTGAGTCACCGAAGCATCTTACCCGGCTCAAGCTCATCTCCTTAGCCATCCGAAGACCATGGAGCAAGGCCTCGTACTCAGCCGCATTGTTAGTACAAGGAAACATCAACCGTAGCACATAATGAAACTTGTCACCTTTAGGGGAAGCCAATACAACTCCAGCCCCCGAGCCCTCCAATTGCCTAGACCCATCAAAGTGAATAGTCCAATATGTATTATTCGGCTTTTCTTCAGGCACCTGTAGCTCTGTCCAATCGTTGATGAAATCCACCAAAGCTTGAGATTTAACTGCAGTGCGTGGCACGTATTTTAGACCATGAGGCCCAAGTTCTATAGCCCACTTAGCCACTCTCCCTGTGGCCTCTCTGTTTTGGATGATATCTCCAAGGGGGCAGAACTAACCACAGTGATAGGGTGACCCTGAAAATAGTGCTTAAGCTTCCGGCTTGCCATGAATACACCATAAACAAGCTTCTGCCAATGTGGATACCGCTGTTTGGATTCTATGAGCACTTCGCTGATGTAGTAAACCGGCCGCTGAACCGGATACTCTTTACCCTCTTCCTTGCGCTCCACCACCACAGCCACGCTGACGGCTCGTGTGTTAGCAGCTACATACAGTAATAAGGGCTCCTTATCAACCGGAGCAGCAAGGACTGGGGGCTCAGCCAGCTGTCTCTTCAAATCCTCAAAAGCAGCATTAGCAGCATCATTCCAAATAAAGTCATCAGTTTTCTTCATCAACTGGTACAGTGGCATGGCCTTTTCAACCAAACGTCTTATAAACCGGCTCAAAGCAGCGATACGACCCGCCAGGCGTTGGACGTCATTTATACACGCCGGCTTAGCCAGAGAGGTGATCGCCTTGATCTTCTCCGGGTTAGCTTCAATGCCTCTATGAGAAACTAGAAAACCCAAGAGCTTGCCTGCCGGAACACCAAAAACACACTTGGCCGGGTTAAGCATCATCTTGTAGACCCAGAGATTATCAAAGGTTTCTCTCAGATCATCTATCAAGGTTTCCTTCTCTCTGGACTTAACCACAATATCATCCACATAGGCATGAACATTGCGCCCAATCTGGTTATGAAGACAGTTCTGTACGCAACGCTGATAAGTCGCCTGTGCACTCTTGAGCCCAAAAGGCATAGACACATAACAGAAGGCTCCAAAGGGAGTGATGAATGCTGTTTTCTCCTGGTCTTTAACTGACATTTTAATCTGATGGTACCCAGAATAAGCATCCAAGAAACGTAAGCGCTCACAACCTGCCGTAGCATCAATGATTTGATCAATACGGGGGAGGGCAAAAGGATCAGCCGGACATGCCTTGTTTAAGTCCGTGTAGTCCACACACATCCGCCAGGTGCCATTCTTCTTGAGCACGAGCACCGGGTTAGCTAACCATTCTGGGTGAAAGACTTCAACAATAAAACCGGCCGCCAAGAGCCGGGCCACCTCTTCTCCAATGGCTTTCCGCCTTTCCTCATTAAACCGCCGAACGAATTGCCTGACCGGCTTGAATTTCGGATCAACATTGAGTGTGTGCTCAACGAGTTCTCTAGGTACACCTGGCATGTCAGAAGGTTTCCATGCAAAAATGTCCCTATTCTCACAGATGAACTCGATGAGCGCGCTTTCCTATTTTGGATCCAGATTGGCACTGATGCTAAACTGCTGAGATGAATCACCTGGAACGAAATCAACAAGTTTAGTCTCATCAGCCGACTTAAATTTCATTGCCGGCTCATGCTCCGTAGTCGGCTTTTTCAGAGAGGTCATATCTGTTGGGTCAACATTGTCCTTGTAAAACTTCAACTCCTCTGTTGCACAAACAGATTCTGCATAAGCCGCATCGCCTTCCTCACACTCCAAGGCCACCTTCTGGATACCATGAACCGTAATGGTCCCATTGTGACCCGGCATCTTGAGCTGCAAATACACGTAACACGGTCGTGCCATGAACTTGGCGTAAGCCGGCCGCCCAAATATGGCATGATACGGACTTCTTATCTTGACCACCTCAAAGGTCAATTTTTCCACCCTGTAGTTGTACTCGTCTCCAAAGGCCACTTCCAATTCGATATTACCAACTAGATAAGCCAACTTACCAGGCACCACGCCATGGAAAATAGTATTGGACTGGCTGAGGTTCTTATCAATCAACCCCATACGACGGAAAGTCTCATAATAGAGGATGTTGATGCTGCTGCCTCCATCCATGAGCACCTTAGTGAACTTATATCCTCCCACCTGAGGAGCCACCACCAGGGCCAAGTGACCCGGATTATCAACCCGGGGAGGGTGATCCTCCCTACTCCACACAATAGGCTGCTCAGACCATCTTAAATAGCGTGGAACCGCCGGCTCAACAGCATTCACAGCCCTCTTATGAAGCTTCTGATCTCGCTTACACACACTGGTGGTAAATACGTGATACTGTCCACCGTTAAGCTGCTTCGGATTGGTCTGGTAACCCCCCGCTGCTGTTGATGACCCTGGCCAGACTGCTGATTAAAGCCCCCTTGACCGTCCTGAGGATTAGGATTTGAGCCGCCGCCCGGGCCATGAAAACCGCCAGCGCCTGAGCTGCCGCCCGGGCCATTGTTGCCATTAAAGGCATTGGAATTCTTAAAGGCCTTCATGATTGCGCAATCCTTCCATAGATGAGTAGCTGGCTTCTCCCTAGAGCCATGCCTTGGACAAGGCTCATTCAACAGCTGCTCCAGCGTCGGGCCTGACCCGCTGGCTCGGGGAGGTGGCCCCCCTTGCGTTGCTGGTTATTACCCTGTGAGCTGGCGTTGGCCACGAACTCTAGGCTGCCGTCGGCCTTACGCTTGCCACCTCCTTGGTTCGCCGAGTTATGCTGAGGACCCTTGCCATTGCCGTTCTTCTTTCCCTTCCCTGTCCTTTCATCATCCGACGTGGGGTCCTTGGTACTATCAGAGTCGGCATACTTGACGAGAGCCGCCATCAGCGTACCCATATCATTGCAATCACGCTTGAGCCGCCCGAGTTTCATCTTCAGGGGCAAGAAACGACAATTCTGCTCCAACATTAAGACTGCAGAGCCAGCATCCATCTTATCAGATGAATGTATTATCTCTTTGACCCGGCAAACCCAATGTGTCGTAGACTCACCCTCCTGCTGTTTACAGTTAGTCAAATCCACAATTGACATAGACTGCCTACAGGTATCTTTGAAGTTTTGGATGAACCGGGCTTTCAGCTCAGCCCAAGACCTGATGGAATTCGGTGGCAGCCCTTTCAACCAAGTGCGGGCAGTCCCATCTAACATCATGGTGAAGTACTTGGCCATCGCCGCTTCGCTGACCTCCAGCAATTCCATGGCCATCTCATAACTCTCGATCCAGGCTCCGGGTTGTAAATCAGCCGTGTAATTAGGCACCTTCCCAGGCCCTTTGAAGTCCTTGGGTAGACGTTCATTGCGGAGAGCCGACACTAAACAAGGGACACCTCTAGTCCTCGTAGGGATACCCACATCGATAGAAGCCGTTGGATGAGCCGGGGGTGTCTGGTAAGCCATCAACTGAGGCACCTGCTCCACCTCTTGCCGTGCCCTGTCTTGGTCTGCTGCGTGAAATGCTCCGTTGTGAACCGGGCTGTGGCCAGGTAGTACGTCAGGGCATCGGACATTACTTGAGCCGGTCGCTGAAACCATGTGTCTGCTATAACTCGGGCTCCGGCCTGGACGCGGGGTTGAATGGATCCTGTCCCAGCTGTAAGAGTACGCCTCTTGCTGCGCCAGGGCTGTCTGAAGGAGCTCCCTGACCCGGCGGGTTTCAACCGCCGTTGGAGAATCGCCATCAATTGGGAGAGCTGCCAGCCGTGCCGCCGCGGCGACCATGTTTTCCAGCGGGTTGGCATAATGACCCGGTGGTATTGGCATGTACTGAGGCGGGGCAGGGTTCACCCGGGGAGGCCCCATCACTTGGGGTTGAATTGGTGTTCCAGTCCCGGGTGCTATGATCTCCGGCGGGTTGCTAGGCCCTGCACCAGGGGTGTTGAAGAGGTTCCGAGGATTGTAAACCGGAGGGAGTCGAGATTGGGTCTTGTGGTGCCTCCTTCTCATTACCTCATTGGACGCGTTTTGATCCATCGTGAGACGGAAAGATTGTGCCTGAATCAGCTGAGTCTGGCCGTCGAGAGCCGCCCTCTCCGCAGCCATCCTGATCCCTTCCGCCGCCAGATCCTCCTTGGCTTTTACTAGATCTAACTTTAACTGTGCCACCTCCGCGTCATGCTGAGCTTGATCCGCCGGGTCAACCGTAGCGGTCAACAGGGCCGTCATCTTGTCCGTGAGATCCATCAGTACCTGAGCCGGTGAGGGCACCGGGTTTCCTGACCCGGCGGCAGGGTTTTGAACAGGCTGTGCACCGGCCATGAAGATTCCAACCCGGCTCGGCGGCTCAAAAGGGTCCGGAATACTGTCGCCGTCGGAACAGCCCCCGAGCCTGCCATCCTGGAGTTGATATAACGAGTTTGACTCATCCATAGCCGACTCGCCGTCAGAGCCGGCGGCCGCCTCATCACCAGATCCAGATCCTTCAGAGAGTCCTCCATGGACACACCCCACGAAAGCATGCTTCAAGGCAGGTAGAGCCCGGGCGGGCCGTGCACGCTGAGCCGTCTCGATGAGGTCGGTGCAGAGCTCCGGCTCAGGGCCCGGCTCACCAATTTTGCCAATGAAGACGTGGATTCCACCAAAGGGGACCCGGTACCCGTACTCGATTGAGTCGGCGTCGGGGCCCCAGGTTGCATCGTCGATGTAGAGCTTGCCGCGACGACTCTTGGTCATCCGGCCCACAGCGTATCCCTTGAGCCCTTCGAAGCTGCCCTTCAAGAACTCAAATCCACCGTGCGCGGGCCCACGGTGGGCGCCAACTGTCGTGGAATTGTCACGGCAGATGTCCTTGAACTAGGACTTAATCATGGAGCCATCGCAGCTAGGAAGCTTAAAGGGGTTAAACGGGACAAGGAACACAAGGGTTATACTGGTTCGGCCACTTACGGTGAAGGTAAAAGCCTACGTCCAGTTGAGGTTGTATTACTTGAGGTTTCGACGACCAGGATCTAAACCGCCCTGCCTGGTTATCGATCTGATCTTACTTGTCCCTAGACCGCCGCCGGGTCATCCCTTTATATAGAGAGGTTGACGCCCAGCGGCTCTCATAGTCCCGGCCGGCTCATAACAGTGTCCGGCTCGGACTCCTAACTATTCTTGCCTTACACTACAAGTCTTAGCATAACGGCGGTTTGTAACTACGGGCCTTAAGCCATCTTCGGGTCTTAAGCCCATCTTTGGCCCGCCGTCTTCAAGCTTGGCGCCGGGCTTCGCGTGATGACCATTATGAGTAACCCGGCCCCTCCTGGGCGGGTGACTCTAATGGTTATATCCTCAACAGGACCCCTTTGAGCCGCCGAGCTGGGTTGGAATCTTCATGGCTGGCGCACAACCTGTTCAAAGCCCCACTGCCGGGGCAGGAAGCCCTGTGCCCTCGCCGGCCCAGGTGCTGATGGATCTCACAGACAAGATGACGGTCCTATTGACCGCTACGGTTGCCCCGGCTGATCAAGCTCAGCATGACGCGGAGGTGGCACAGTTAAAGTTGGATCTAGCAAAAGCCAAGGAGGATCTGGCAGCGGAAGGGATCAGGATGGCTGTAGAGAGGGCGGCTCTCGACGCCCAGACTCAGCTGATTCAGGCACAGTCTTTCCGGCTCACGATGGATCAAAACGCGTCCAATGAGGTCATGAGAAGGAGGCATCAAAAGGCCCAAGCTCGACTCCCTCCGGTTTACGATCCTCGGAACCTCTACAACATGCCTCGTGCAGGGCCTAGTAACCCGCCAGAGATCACGGCGCCCGGGGCCGGAACGCCAATTCAGCCCCAAGTGATGGGGCCTCCCCGGGTGAACGGTACCCCGCCTCAGTACGTGCCAATACCACCGGGTCATTATGCCAACCCGTTGGAAAACATGGTCGCCGCGGCGGTGCGACTGGCGGCTCTCCCAATTGAGGGCGACTCTCCGACGGCAGTTGAAACCCGCCGGGACAGAGAACTTCTTCAGACGGCTCTGGCGCAACAGGAGGCATATTCATATAGCCGGGACAGGATTCATTCAACCCCTCGTCCAGGCCGGAGCCCGAGTTATAGCAGGCATATGGTCTCAGCGACCGGCTCTAGCAACGTCCCACACCGTGATTTCCCTCCAGGCCACGGTCCGGTTCAGGATGGAGCTTTGAACGTGGTAGACCAAGACAGAGCACGACGAGAGGCGGAGTAGGCGGCTCAGTTGACGGCTTACCAGCCACTCCCGGCTTATCCGACGGCTTCCATCGACGCGGGTATACCTACGAGGACTGGAGGTGTTCCTTGTCTGGTGCCGGCTCTCCGTAACGAACGTCTGCCCAAGGATTTCAAAGGGCCAAGGAAAGTGCCTAATTACACAACTGATTTGCAACCCGGAGCATGGATCGAGAGTTACGAGATGGCTATGGAGTTGCTGGAGGTCAGTGAAGCGCCAATGGCCAAGTACTTCACCATGATGTTAGACGGGACTGCCCGCACTTGGTTGAAAGGGTTGCCACCGAATTCTATCGGGTCTTGGGCTGAGCTAAAAGCCCGGTTCATCCAAAACTTCAAAGATACCTGTAGGCAGTCTATGTCAATTGTGGATTTGACTAACTGTAAGCAGCAGGAGGGTGGGTCTACAACCCATTGGGTTCGCCGGGTCAAAGAGATAATACATTCATCTGATAAGATGGATGCCGGCTCTGCAGTCTTAATGTTAGAGCAGAATTGTCGCTTTGCGCCCCTGAAGATGAAGCTCGGGCGGCTCAAGCGTGATTGCAATGATATGGGTACGCTGATGGCGGCTCTGGTTAAGTACGCCGACTCTGATAGTACCAAGGATCCCGCGTCAGATGATGAAAGGACAGGGAAGGGAAAACGGAATGGCAATGGCAAGGGCCCCCCAGCATAACCCGGCGAACCAGGGAGGTAACAAGCGTAAGGCTGATGGCAGTATGGAGTTTGTGGCCAACGCCAGTTCACAGGGTAACAACCACCGGCGCAAGGGGAGACCACCTCCCCGCGCCGGCGGGTCAGGCCCGACGCTTGAGCAGTTGTTGAATGAGCCTTGTCCAAGGCATGGCTCTACGGAAAAGTCGGCCACTCATCTGTGGAAGGACTGTGCAATCATGAAGGCCTTTAAAAATTCCAATGCTTTCAATGGCAACAGTGGCCCGGGCGGCGGCTCAGGCGCTGGCGGCTTTCATGGCCCGGGCGGCAGTTCAAATTCCAATTCTCAGAATGTTCAAGGGGGCTTTAATCAGCAGTCCCGCCAGGGTTATCAGTAGCAGCAGCAGCAGGGGGGATACCAGACCAATCCAAAGCAGCTCAATGGTGGACAGTATCATGTGTTTACCACCAGTCTGTGCAAGCGAGATTAGAAGCTTCATAAAAGGGCTGTGAATGCTGTTGAGCCGGCGGTTCCACGCTATTTAAGATGGTCTAAGCAGCTTATTGTGTGGAGTAGGGAAGATCACCCTCCCCGGGTTGATAATCCGAGTCACCTAGCCCTGGTGGTGGCTCCGCAGGTGGGGGGATATAAATTCACTAAAGTGCTCATGGACGGAGGCAGCAGCATCAACATGCTCTATTATGAGACCTTCCGTCGTATGGGGTTGATTGATAAGAACCTCAGCCAGTCCAATACTGTTTTCCATGGTGTGGTGCCTGGTAAGTCAGCATATCCAGTTGGTAAGATTGAGCTGGAAGTGGCTTTTGGAGACGAGTACAACTACAGGGCGGAAAAATTAACCTTTGAGGTGGTTAAGATAAGAAGTCCGTATCATGCTTTATTTGGGCGGCCGGCGTACGCCAAGGTCATGGCACGGCCGTGTTACATATATTTGCAGCTCAAGATGCTGGGTCACAATGGGACCATTACGGTTCATGGCAGCCGAAAGATAGCCTTGGAGTGTGAGGAAGGTGACGCGGCTTACGCTGAATCTGTTTGTGCGACAGAGGAGTTGAAGTTTTACAAGGATAATGTTGACCCGGCAGATATGACGTCTTTGAAAAAGCCGACCATGGAGCATGAGCCGGCAATGAAATTTAAGTCAGTTGATAAGAATAAACTTGTTGACTTTGTTCCAGGCGACTCATCTCAGCAGTTCAGCATCAGTGCCAATCTGGATCCGAAATAGGAAGGCGCGCTCATCGAGTTCATCCGTGAGAACAGGGACATTTTTGCATGGAAACCTTCTGACATGCCAGGTGTACCTAGAGAACTCGCTGAGCACACTCTCAATATTGATCCGAAATTTAAGCCGATCAGACAATTCCTTCGGCGGTTTAATGAGGAGAGGCGGAAAGCCATTGGTGAGGAGGTGGCCCGGCTCTTGGCGCCCGGGTTTATTGTTGAAGTCTTTCATCCAGAATGGTTAGCTAACCCGGTGCTCATGCTCAAGAAAAACGGCACCTGGCGGATGTGTGTGGACTACACGGATCTAAACAAAGCTTGCCTGGCTGATCCTTTTGCTCTCCCCCGTATTGATCAAATTATTGATGCTACGGCGGGTTGTGAGCGCTTAAGTTTTTTGGATGCTTATTCTGGATACCATCAGATTAAAATGGCAGTTAAGGACCAGGAGAAGACGGCATTCATCACTCCCTTTGGAGCTTTTTGTTATGTGTCTATGCCTTTTGGGCTCAAGAGTGCACAGGCGACTTACCAGTGTTGTGTGCAGAATTGTCTTCATAACCAGATTGGGCGCAATGTTCATGCCTATGTGGATGATATCGTGGTTAAATACAGGGAGAAGGAGACCCTGGTAGATGATCTTAGAGAAACCTTTGATAATCTCCGGGTTTACAAGATGATGCTTAACCCGGCCAAGTGTGTTTTTGGTGTTCCTGCAGGCAAACTCTTGGGTTTTCTGGTTTCTCACAGGGGCATTGAAGCTAACCCGGAAAAGATCAAGGCAATCACCTCTCTGGCTAAGCCGGCGTGCATAAACGACGTCCAGCGTCTGGCGGGCCGCATCGCTGCTTTGAGCCGGTTTATAAGCCGTTTGGGTGAAAAGGCCATGCCACTGTACCAGTTAATGAAGAAAACAGATGACTTTGTCTGGAATGATGCTGCTAATGCTGCTTTTAAGGATTTGAAGAGACAGCTGGCTGAGCCCCCAGTTCTTGCTGCTCCGGTTGACAAGGAGCCCTTATTACTGTATGTAGCCGCTAACACACGAGCCGTCAGTGTGGCTGTGGTGGTGGAGCGCAAGGAAGAGGTTAAGGAGTATCCGGTTCAGCGGCCGGTTTACTACATCAGTGAAGTGCTCATTGAGTCCAAACAACGGTATCCACATTGGCAGAAGCTTGTTTACGGGGTGTTCATGGCAAGCCGGAAGCTTAAGCATTATTTCCAGGGTCACCCTATCACTGTGGTTAGTTCTGCTCCCCTAGGAGATATCATCCAAAACAGAGAAGCCACAGGAAGAGTGGCTAAGTGGGCTATAGAGCTTGGGCCTCATGGTCTGAAATATGTGCCACGCACTGCTGTCAAATCTCAAGCATTGGTGGATTTCATCAACGATTGGACAGAGCTGCAGGTGCCTGAAGAGAAACCGGATAATACATACTGGACTATTCACTTCGACGGGTCTAGGCAATTGGAGGGCTCGGGGGCTGGAGTTGTATTAACTTCCCCTCGAGGTGACAAGTTTTGTTATGTGCTACGGTTGATGTTTCCCTGTACTAACAATGCGGCTGAGTACGAGGCCTTGCTCCATGGTCTTTGGATGGCTAAGGAGATGAGCTTGAGCCGGGTAAGGTGCTTTGGCGACTCAGATTTAGTGGCTCAACAAGTGTCGGGCAAGTGGGATTCCAAGGACCCTCTCATGGCGGCTTATCGCCGCGAAGTTGATGCCATTGCTGGACACTTTCAGGGTTACCAAGTAGAGCACATCGATCGCAGGAAGAACGAGGCGGCTGATGCATTAAGCCGGCTGGGCTCTCAGCGAAAGCCGGTGCCGCCTAATACTTTCTTGGACATCTTGCATAACCCTTCTGTTAAGTTGCCTACAGAGGAAGACTTGGCTGTCCCTGAGCCGGAGGCACAGTTGGTGGCGGCTCTCCATATTACCCCAGACTGGACAATGCCATACTTGGCTTACATGAACCGAGGAGAATTGCCTGAGGATGAAACTCTGGCCAGACAAATAACCCGGCGGTCTAAGTCAATGATAATTATCAATGGTGAGCTACATCGTCGCAGTGTCACTGGAAATTTCCAGCGTTGTGTTTCCCCTGAGGAAGGTCAAGAAATTTTACGTGAGATTCACGAGGGGGATTGTGGCCATCATGCCGCCTCAAAATCCCTTGTGGCCAAGGCTTTTCGTCATGGTTTTTATTGGCTGACGGCTCATGCTGATGCGGAGGACTTGGTCAGTAAATGTGACGGTTGTCAGAGGTTCTCGCGACGGGCTCATGTGCCGGCTCAGGAGCTAAGGATGATTCCAATTACTTGGCCGTTTGCGGTTTGGGGGCTTGATATGGTTGGGCCTTTTAAAAGATCCAAGGATAAGAAGACTCACCTCTTGGTGGCGGTCGACAAGTTCACAAAGTGGGTTGAAGCAGAGCCAGTTAGTAAGTGTGATGCAGCCACAGCGGTTCAGTTCATGAAAAGGGTGATATTTCGCTTTGGTTTTCCACACAGCATTATAACTGACAATGGTACCAATCTATCTAAAGGCGCCATGGAGGAGTTTTGTCAACGAGAGCATATTCGGCTTGATGTTTCATCAGTGGCTCACCCTCAATCTAATGGTCAAGCTAAGAGAGCTAATCAGGAGATCTTGAAGGGCATCAAGCCCCGGCTTTTGGTCCCCTTGCAACGGACGCCGGGTTGTTGGGTGGAGGAGTTACCCTCCGTGTTATGGAGCATCAATACTACTCCTAACAGGTCTACGGGTTACACGCCTTTTTTCATGGTTTATGGGGGCGGAAGCGGTCCTCCCTAGCGACATCCGTCATGACTCGCCTCGCGTGGCGGCTTATGTTGAGGCGGATAATGAGCGGGCGCGCCAAGATGCTCTTGACTTATTGGACGAACAGCGTGATGTGGTAGCAGCTCGTTCGGCGATTTACCAACAAGACCTGCGCCGCTATCACAGCCGCCGGATTAAGTCCAGGGTCTTCCAGGAAGGTGATCTGGTGCTCCGGCTCATCCAAGATCAAACAGACGCACACAAGTTATCCCCGCCTTGGGAAGGGCCCTTTGTGGTCAGCAAGAACTTGCACAATGGGTCATACTACCTTATCGATGTTCGGGAGCACAAAGATTCACGTAAGTCGGAGGAAGAGACCCGTCGGCCGTGGAACATAGCTCAGCTTCGGCCTTATTACACTTGAGCCACCGGCTCTCATAATGTACATATTTCTATAGCCATGTATATATTATGATAAATAATAAAGCAGGACCTCTGTCCTTTTCTCCTCCAAAGGTAAATGTGTTATTTCCATTACAACATTACATGTCACTTGGAGGTGGGTCCGGCTTACGATCGTATCCGAATCTGGCCGTTACCAATATAATCACCTGGGGGCTTCCTGTTCAAACATAGGTCATATTCGAACCAAAGAGAACATAGCTGTCGATACCCACTTGATTGGCAAATCGCCGAGCTCATTGGGGAGTTTTTCTTGATCATATTTGAATTATAGCTCAACCCCCTTTGGGAACCGACGTGGATCGTATTCGAATCAGCGTCGTTAAACAACTCTCAAGGTCATTTGGGGGCTTCCTGTTCACACATAGGTCGTATTCGAACCAAAGAGAACATAGCTGTCGGTACCGTCTTGATCGGCAACGCCAACGCCACTGGGGGCTATATGATCGCATTCGAATCTTAGCTTAACCCCTTTGGGACGGTTCTCTGGTCGTATTCGAATCAGAAGCCCTTAAGTTTTGATCTTTTGGTTTGCAACAAGTTATTTTGATCATATCAACAGTGTGCAAGCACGGTTCTTGCTCCGCCGGCTTAACTTTGATTAACAATGTTGATAGCACACAAGAAGCATTATCGATGCTGGTGAACCGGAGTTGAGTTCTCAACCTCATTATTTGGGTTACATAAACCAGAAGTATACTTGAAGGCTTGTAAGTATGCTATTATGGTTACATCGAGGATATAATTGAGGGCCAGTCTTTGGTGACTTTGGTTCATATTCCGGGTTATATATAAAGTATATGACTCTCAGTGCGGTAAGCCGCCCAGAGACTTGTGATTTGTTTTCTATGCAAGACGATTAAAGATAGCTCTTTAACTTAAGGAAAGTAGATGGTCGAACACAACCCGGAGGAATATAAAGAAGCAGCTTCAATGGAGTTAAGCATTCAACACGTGCACGATTGCACAACAAAATTAAGTATTTGTCCTACTCTATTACAAGACTCCCCGAGTCCAAAAGGTGAGGCATTGTTTTTAAGGTGTAACCATGAGCCGCCTAAAAAATCAAGGTGCTTGTTGGGTCGAAGCTTCCGGCTCATCCCTCTCCGCTCCTCCGGCTGTTCCCATGACCTGGAAGGTTGATGATTTCCAGTCAATGCCGCTCAAAGCTTCAAATTGAGCCTCATCATCAATTAACCCGGCCGGGTCAACTTCTGGGGCGAAGGTGTGCTTACGAGTCTGCGGAATCAGGCTGACTGCTTCATAGCGTGGAGTTCGGATCCTCTGATTCTCCGCGTCATAGCCCGGCTGATACTTGGTAAGATCTGTGTCATTCCCAATCATGGTAGCCACCGGGCGCAGGCTTTTCACACACGCGGCGAAGTCTTTCTGGTCGAAGGGGGTCCCGTCTTCCTTCAGGCTGGGGTATCCAAGAGCGATGTCGGCCGGGTCTAGCTCCGGGAGAAAAGCCTTGGCCCGGCTCAGAGCAGCTATAGCTCCGGCTCTTGCAGAGGCCCGTCTTAGCTCTTGGAAGCACTGAGGAAGAACGGCAAGCCGCCTGAGTACGTCCACCAGGTGAGTCGGAACCTCATTGGACAGAGCCACAACGGCTAAAGCACGCTGTGACCCGGTGTAGAGTTGCTCCACCAAGGTGTAAACAGCCTTCAGCTTGGTCAGAACATTCTGATTAAGGTTGGAGCTTCTGGGACCTGTATAACAAAGTCAGGTAAGCTGATGGCAATGGTCGGACTTATGAGACATAAAGAATGTAAACTTGTTAAAAGCTTGCAGAATGACTTACCGAAGATTGCGGAGACCATCTGTGACACATGGCGTTTTAAGCCGGAGAGTTCGGCGGTTCTCTCAGTCAGAGCAGCCTCCGCTTGTTCGGCCCAGCTGAGCAAGGCAGTTTTCTCCTCGGCCCAAGTCTTTCTTTCTGTTTCAAATTTCTTCTTCAGTTTTTCTTGTGCAGCAACACTGAACTCAAATTTGGCATTGGCCTTCCGGGTCTCAGTTTCCTGAGTCTTCAGACGGTTCTTCAGCTCAGAGATTTCGGATTCAAGTTTCTTGCAGGCAGCCTGTACAAATTCCGGGTTACAGTTTGAGTAATTATCATGCAACATTAAAGTCCCAAGCACTTTGCAAGCAAAGACACTTGGCACTTGGGGGCTAATGTATGCTGAAATATTCTATTTATAAATTGCCGGTTCATGAAGGTAAGCCGGAAGTTAAGTCTACAACGTATTCTATCATAAGTAATAGACTTGGGGGCTAGCATGGTAAGGATGATTATGGAGTAAGCAAGAGAGTTGTACCTCAGATTTTTGCTGTATCTGCTTTACCATGTCACTCTCCAGGTCTCGGCTGTTGTGCACTTGACCAATGTAACCAGAAACAATGTCTCCAATGCTCAAGTTAGCATAGTCAGTGATCTCCAGTCTGGCCCTGCGGCGCTCCAGCAGTTCTTCTTTGGCAGAGCATCTGGCCAACACAGTGGGTCTTCCCGGCTCAACATATTCGGTCCGGGTAATCACCACATCCGGGTCATCGGCCGGTTGAGCTGAGCTGGGAATCTCCGGGTTGTCAGAACCCGCCATGGTTTGTTCTTCAGTTGAAGCGGCGGTTTCCGGAGCTGGTGCAGATGGCGACTCAGAGGCAGAGGCGTTGGGTTCAGTTAAGTCCGGCTCTTCAACCGGTTTACTTTTCTTTGTCCTCTTTCTGAGCTTGGCTTGGGCACTGAAAGTCAAAAGGTTAGTACAAAAAAACATAAATAAGAGAAGCACAAAATGAGATGATCATCATTACCCGGGTGCGGTCTTGAAAGCCGGCAAGTTAGATTGCATGGAGTCACCGGAGGAAGGTGAAGTTTCCTGATAGTTTGAATCAGAAGAATTGAGTGGTTGGCGAGTGATGCCCGCCAAAGGATGAAAAGGATATAAGTTGGAGATAACCTCGGTGCGGCGCTTTCTTGATGCTTCGGGTAAGCCGGAGGAGAGGTCTGCATCCTTGCTGGCCCGGGTTTGCCTCTGGCTCTCATGAATCTGTTGCTTCAAAACAAATTGAGGATCTTGATAAGCTAAAGGATGCGAAAATCTTACTTTCCGGGTTACTCTTCGGACTTTCAGCCTTGGCAAGGGGTCCGAGTCAGAGGAAAGTATAGTTACCTCTTCAATCACCGGGTTACTCGCTCCGGTGTCCTCCTGCTGATAATCAATGTCAATAAGGTGGTTAAGAACAAACAAAAAACAAGAGAAGAGCTTAAGAATGAAGGGTTACCTCTGACTCGGAGGAGTCATCCAGCTGAAGCAGCTCTGAGGCGCTAGGCTTACTCCCCTTCTTGCGGGGAGCGGCTCTCCTGGCGGCTTTCTTAACCTTCCTAGATTTCTTAGCAGCCTCATGGTCATACCTGACCTTCCAGAACTTATCATCAGCTTGAAAAATACAACAAAGTATTCTTGAGGTTAAGATGAAAATTGATAAATTGGAAAGTAAGGTGCTCAGATCAGTAGCTTACCGCCGGAGCCGGGTTAGCCTTGCAGAAGGGACTTAAGCCTGTCCTCCCGCAGTCTGCTAAGCTCTCGTTCAAAAGGGACCTGGTCATGTCATCAATGACGTCCTCAGGTAGGTCGTTGGGGTTGTGCCGTAGAGGATCATCCTTCCGGCCCGTGTAATCACACATTAAGCCGGGGCGGCGGCTCAAGGGAATCACCCGCCAAGCAATCCAGACCCGGACCAGATCAACACCGTTAAGGCCGTTTCCCAGAAGAGCCTTGATCTTGTTGATGGTGGGGATAAGCGGTTGTCGCTCAGCTTGAGATAGCTTGTCTGGCAGGGGGTGATTTGACTCCAGACGTAGGGCGCGAAAGCCGGGCAGAGGGTTCTCATCAGCCGGAGAAGTATCCTGGCAGTAGAACCATGTCTGGTTCCAGTCCTTTGGGTGGCTTGGCGGTTCAGCATAAGGAAAGAGGCAATCTCTCCGTCGTTGGATTGAAATTCCACCAAGTTCCAAGCTAGGCCCGTTGGCGCACTCATTCTGGCGGTTCAGGTAAAACAGCTCCCTAAAGAGCAGTAGGCTGGGCTCTTCTCCAAGATATACTTCACAGAACACTTGAAAGTTACAAATGTTTGACACGGAATTGGGTCCAATGTCTTGAGGTCGCAGATCGACGAAGTTCAGGACGTCTCTACAGAATTTTGAGCCAGGAGGTGCAAAACCCCGGCTCATGTGATCAGCAAATATCACAACCTCTCCATCTCTTGGTTGAGGTCTTTCTTCCGACGGGTCAGGGGCACGATAGGACATGACCTCCTTCTTAGGCAGGTAACCCGTCTTCACGAAATCATCTAAAGTATCATCAGTAACATTGGATCTCATCCAGTTGCATGTAATGGGTGCCTTGGGAGCCTTGGGCGGCATTGTGAAAGACGAAAGCCTATGACAAAAGGAAATGTCCGGTTCAAATATAAGCCGGAGGAAGATTACAGTTCAGTATTCAAGATGGCGGCTTATGAAGGGGCCTAATGATATATGGCTAATTGTGTCGGGTTATCTAAGCCGCTGTGGGCATCATGAGTAATTCAAGTTGTTTAAAACTCTATCATAAATGAGCCGGAAATTTCACAGCGCATGGCCTCTTTTAAGCCGGAGATATGAGCCGCCATAGCTAACAGATGCAATTTTTGACTAAGTGAGGCACAAACAAGTTTCACAGATCACAGTAATTATTTTGGATCAAACGATTGTCTAGAAAGGAAAAATTTCTAGACCTAGAAAGCTGATACAGAGAAGTTCATAAGCTCAGAACGAGGTCTTTTTGCGGACAAAGGGGATCTACTAGCATAAAAATGAGTGAGAAGCTACTACCGCAGGGAGTCTATACCGTTTTTAGATAAAAGGGAACCTCGGTGGCGGAACTATGAAGAACTTGAGATGAACAGCGAAGAACAGGGGAAGAACGACATAACCCTAATGCGGATCTACTGTAGGGAGGTGCAAGGACTTACTGGCGCTGATGAGATGCGGAGGTCGCCGCCGTTTCTCTGGACCAGTTCAGGGTGATGCAGCGGCCAAGGTTGAGGAAGACAAGGGGCGTGGCGGCGGCGGCGGAGCTCGAGCTCTCGGGCGTGAGAGGAGGAAGACGATGGAGGAGAGGAGTGAATGAAGGCTTGGGCCGGGCCTATTTATAACGGTGACTGATAAATGGGCGCGAGAAACGAGGAGGCCAAGACGTGATTATCTCGCCACAGAAACGCCTCAATTTTCGGGATGGTCATTAAAGATAAAGATCCGTTGGGATATGACAAAATAAAAAATGAATTTAGTGGAAGATGACGTCACGGCGGGTTACCAAGAATCCAGAAGATGACGTCACGGCGGGTTATAATTTTCGCACAAACAGAAGCCGGAAGATTTTCTTTCAAAGGGATTGAAGATTGACATGAACCGGTTCAAATCAATCTGGGGCCTAATGTTGAGGATATAACCATTAGAATCACCCGCCCAGGAGGGGCCGGGTTATGTTATAATGATCATCACGTGAAGCCCAGTGCCAGGCTAGAGGATGGCGGATCAATAGTGGGCTTAAGACCCGGAGGCGGCTTAAGGCCCGTAGTGATAAACCGCCGTTATGGCAAGACTTGTAATGTAAGGCAAGAGTAGTTAAGAGTCCGAGCCAGATACTGTTATAAGCCGGTCGGGACTCTGAGAGCCGCGGGGCGTCAACCTCTCTATATAAAGGGACGACCCGGCGGCGGTTCAGGACGAGAAACAACAGATAGAGAGCCGGGGATAGCGATTAAGCTCCCTGGTCATCGAAACCCTAAGTAATACCACCTCAGCTGCACATAGACTTTTACCTTCACCGTAAGGGGCCGAACCATTATAACCCTCGTGTTCCTTGTCCCGTTTAACCCCTTTAAGCTTCCTAGCGGCGATGGCTCCACGACTAAGTCCTTGCACGAGGACATCTGTTGTGACAATTCCACGATACTACAGGAACTTAACATAGCAAAACAAGGCATGGCAGTATTCTACTAAATGCATATGACAAAAGTCCCTTACTGACCATAAGCCAAAAAGGACCAGAAGATATGATGGCAACCATGTAAACATAGCAAGTTTCGTTAACAGGTTTTAGACGGCAGAAAACAGAGCATGGCAGAAACAATAATATGAAGGCATCTTGGTGAGCTTGATGCACTCACCACAAGGCAATGCATGACAAGACAAGCATACCTACAGCAAGATGGCATGTTTATGAAGCTATCCATGGCAAGAGCAAGTACATAGCATAAATGGAACAACTACAACAAGCTTGGCAAAATTGAATAACACGTAAACAATCTGCCAGGAATATTTTATAGCAAAAGTAGAGCAAGATTGAGTCATGCTATGGCACTTCATAATTGCAAACAAGGGCAGGAATGGATCAATTACAACAATATCTACAAAACATCCTTACTGAACATCACCAAAATATGTATGGATCTCTCTGTAGCATCAAGTTTACATGGCAACAAAATAACAGCAGACAAAGACTTAGAGAAAACACTAAGTCCCTGAAATCAGAAACATTACGGGGCCTAGTTTGCATGCTTGTGCTAGTCACCACAGAGATCACAAAAATACATGGCATGCACCACTGGAAATATAGCATGGCATACAACAAAACACATGTAGAGCTCATGCCCATAAGATGCACAGATTAAATGATACAAAAATAACAAATCTCCAAGTTCTGCTAAGAACCAGCAGATAACAGCAACGAGCACTCTTGCACCAGAGATTTGGGCATCAAGATGGCCTCTAATGAACATGGTGCAATTGAACAAAATGTGGAGCATCACGAGGCAAATAATTCGATATATTACACGCGCGAAACGGAGCTATATGCAGAGAGTTATGACGCTATGAACAAGGGCACATGCTGTGAAAATAAAATGACTTGGAATATTTCGGGGTCTCGGGAAAGTCAACCTGAGGCTTCGTCCAGATCGGATCGAGATCGAGGCGGCTCGCCGGCGCTGGGGTCGCTGCTGGCTGGAGCGGAGGAGGGAGATGGAGGAGAGGGCGGCGCGGGTCGCCGGAGCTCGGGGGCGGGGCGGCGCGCCGGAGCACGGGGGCGGCGAG
>NC_057811.1:65834964-65852689 GCF_018294505.1 Triticum aestivum
GGACGCGCCACGTGGCAGCGCGGGAGAGGCCGGCTGCGGCGGCGGACGTGTCCGTCGGTGGGAGAATTGTCCGGCGGCGGCGGGGAGAATTCTTAGGGTTTGATCTGCGAACGTTTTCGGGAGGGGATGCATATATATAGCTAGAGGGAGCTAGGAGAGTCCAAATGAGGTGCGGTTTTCGCCCACACGATCGTGATCGAACGACCTAGAGCATGGAAGAGAGTTTGGTGGGTTTTGGGCTGTTTTTGAGGGGGTTTTGCTGCAACACACAAATGGACTTGCGGTTACCCGGTTAACCGTTGGAGTACCAAACGACCTCCAAATGGAACGAAACTTGACCGGTGGTCTACCGGTGGTATACCAAGGCCACTTGACAAGCCTCGGTCCATTCCGAGAACGTTTGACACCCGCACACGAAAAGAAAACAAAAGGGGTGCGCCGGAGGAGGTGGGAGCGCCGGATTGCAAAACGGACAACGGGGAAAATGCTCGGATGCTTGAGACGAACACGTATGCAAATGCAATGCACATGATGACATGATATGAGAAGCATGACATGAACAAAATGCAAAACGACAAAAAAAACTCGACCACAGAGGGAATATCATAACACATAGCCGAAAATGGCAAGAGTCAGAGTTACAAATATGGAAAGTTACATCCGGGGTGTTACAGAAATCTTCTCAACCACCGTACCCATTAACGTACGATGCGCCTCTGAGATAGCCGCTTGCTCCAGAAGACTCATCAATATGTCCGGTCGCGCACCGGACGGCTCCGGACTCTTTCTGCTGCTCCCTTTAGGAGCCGAATACTCCGGACTTCAGGAGGCCGAAAGATTACCTTCTGGCCTTGGCGGATCAGGAGAAATCATCTGTGACGACACCTCTGGGTCGCCCGCCTCATGAGGCGGGGAGGCATGCGGAGGTGTTTCGCTCTCCATCATCTTCGAAAGAAGATCCCCCAAAGACGAACTCTGTCGAGAAGGGCTACGATCCGAACTACAAGACATACGTCTCGGTTATTGATCTCAGAAATGAAGCAGGCTATGTTTACTATAAAGTACTTTTGTTTACTTACAACTTGGTGGAGGGCTGGTCCCCTTGCGGGTACTATGTGGTAAGGATGCCCTCCGGGGTAGGGCCCCCTGACAAAGGCTTCTTCCCTCGTTTGGAAACCATTGTCTCCAAGTCTTCAGAGGCGGCCCTCTTCCTTCCTTGGGGAGAAGGAATTTTAGATTTTTCTCCCCGGTTATCCTCCTTCGCGGAGGTACTAATTCCCCCGGTCTGGATGAATAATGAGTGCGTCCTGCTTTCGGCTGCTTTATTCCCCCCTTTATCTTCCCCTGATTGCACTTGATAAGGCGCGAGCTCAAGCATTCTGGCCAGTACTGGATCTGTTGAGCCTTCGGGAAGGGGGGCCGAACACCTGATCATCTTCGCCTTTTTTACCCAGTCCTGGTCAAAGAGCGACTTTTCAGAATGATGTTGTGATAAATAAAGAAACAACACGTTCGGCCAAAGAATTACTTACTTGGGTATCTGGACGATTGCAGCTCAGACCCGCATCCTCGGTGGTGTCCGGACACTTTATTTGTGATCCGAAGAACAAGCCGTACATCTCTTCGTGCGTCATGCCGAAGAAGTGCTGAATAGTTCGCGGTCCTTCCTGGTTGAACTCCCACATACGGAGAGGTCGACATTTGCAAGGCAGGGCCGACGAACTAGCATGACTTGCATTGCCTTGACAAGGCAGACATCTCTCTCGAGGAGATCTCGGATGCGGCTCTGCAATGTCGGCACATCATTTACTGGCCCCCAGTCCAACCCCTTGTTGACCCATGACGCCAGTAGCGGCGGGGGGCCCGAGCGGAAGGCAGGGGCGGCTACCCATTTAGTACCCCGGGGAGCTGTGATGTAAAACCACTCCCGTTGCCATAAGCTGGACACCTCCGGGAAGGAACCCTTTGGGCATGGAGCATCGACGCCTTTGCTTATTATGGCACCTCCGCATTATGCGTACCGCCCATTAATCATCTTCGGCTTCACATTGGAGGTCTTGAGCCGCCGAAGTGTGGGGTGACGTGGAGGAAGGCCTCGCATACAACGATGAACGACGAGATGTAAAGGATGGGATTCGGGGCCAGATCATGGAAATCGAGCCCGTAATAGAACATGAGCCCTCTAACAAAGGGATCTAGACTAAAGCCTAGCCCTCGGAGGAAGTGGGAGACGAATACGACACTCTCGCTGGGTTCGGGAGTGGGAACGACCTGCCCTCGAGCAGGCAGCCTGTGCGAGATTTCGGAGGTCAGATACCTGGCCTCTCTTAGCTTCTTGATGTCCTCCTCTATGACGGAGGAGGGCATCCATCGACCTTGAAGGTTGGATCCGGACATGATTGGAGGTCCGAAGCGCCTAGCCTGAGCCTTGGGTGTTGGAACTCGAGGTGGGGAAGGATTCGATTGAGCGCGAGAAGAAAGGGACAGGCCTTGGCCCCTTTATAAAGAGGGTGAATATCAAGCGTCCTCCGCGTGGCCGTTTGGGACTTGCCTAAAATCGAGGAGTCATACCAACAGGTACGATTGGGTTACCCATACCCATATTGATGAGAATCCCGTGATAAGGGGGACACGATCTCTGCTTCGACAAGACGTGCCAATGAAACCGCCTCGCGAAACGTGCAGTGGCAGGCTGGGAGAAACGGTTCGAATAATGACCAGACCATGGTGTGATGTCACGTTATGAAAAATTGTCAGCAGATTAGATTTGTGGAAATATTATTCTCTCTGCGGTGGTATGTGGAATTTGTTTGCAGAGCCGGACACTATTCTTGTGTTCAAAATCTTCTATGGAGTATTCGGAGGAGAAACCCGCCTTGCAATGCCGAAGACAATCTGCGCGCCGGACTCATCGTCATTGAAGCCTGGTTCAGGGGCTACTGGGGGAGTCTTGGATTAGGGGGTCCTCGGACAGCCGGACTGTTGGACTATGAAGATACATGATTGAAGACTTCGACCCGTGTCCGGATGGGACTCTCCTTGGCGTGGAAGGCAAGCTTGGCAATACGGATATCTAGATCTCCTCCTTTGTAACCGACTCTGTGTAACCCTAGCCCCCTCCGGTGTCTATATAAACCGGAGGGTTTAGTCCGTAGGACAAGAACAATCATACCATAGGCTAGCTTCTAGGGTTTAGCCTCTACGATCTCGTGGTAGATCAACTCTTGTAATACTCATATCATCAAGATCAATCAAGCAGGAAGTAGGGTATTACCTCCATCGAGAGGGCCCGAACCTGGGTAAACATCGTGTCCCCCGCCTCCTGTTACCATCCGCCTTAGACGCACAGACCCCCTACCCGAGATCCGCCGGTTTTGACACCGACAGGGGGCTTCACCAGTGAACACACCACCGCGAAGAAGTGAAGCCGCATATGACGAACCGTGGGCTCCAAGGTGGCGCCTTCAGGAAGGATAGGGCACCGAAGCGCCGCCACCGCCCGATCCGTGGATCAGAGTTTCCCCTGGAGCAACACAACGGGCAATGATAGCCGCGACGACGCCTTCAAGAAGGGAGCGATCTTCACCGTCGCCAGTCCATCCGAAGATAGAGTAGGTTTTTACCCCGGCCAACACTCACCGCCATCGAGCGCCACACCCCGGCTACCACGCCGCCCACACGGTCGTGGCAACCGGGCAACACCGAGGCACGAGCTCTGGCCATGAGCATCATGCCGCCACCACCAGGGCCGCCGCCCCGGAATCCAAGACCTTGACACCACGTCCCCCGAGCCCCACCGCAACCCCAACCGCAGAGATGGGCGGTAAGGATCCGCCTTCCGCACCCCTGGCCGGTCCCAGCGCCGAGACCCAATAGGCCGGCCACAACAAGCCTCCAACGAGCCGTCCTGCTACACCGGGCGCGAGATGAGCGTAGTCCTGCTGCCGGGCGCGAGACGGGCCAATCCTGCTGCCGGGCGCGAGACCAGCTTGGTCCTACGGCACCGGGTGCAAGACGGTCGATGGACCGCAGCCGGAAGAAGGCCAGCCCTCCGGCGAGAGAAGCGAACGGACGCCGAGGAAAGGGGTCAAAGGCCGACACAGGCAGCCTACAGACGAGCCGACGCCACAACAATCTGGTCACCGCTGCAATCAACCTGCCACCACCGCATCACCTGCGCCTCCACGCCCTGTTCAGATCCACCTGAAGCCCCGCCACCCCGCACCGGAGCAGCGCGGACACCAGCCGCAACACCACCACCTCCACAGGGACGCCAGCCACCCCGCCATCGTCGACCATCACATCCACCGGATCTAGGCCGGGATGCCCAGATCCGCCGCCAGCACGACCGAGACCACCAGACCCCACGAGCCGCAAGGGGGGGAGGAGGAGCCGTCGGCGGGCCACAAAGGCGCGGGGCGGAGCGCCGGAGCAGGAGCCGGCCGGGACCCAACGCCGCGGGCAGGAGGAAGGCGCCCCGCGACGCCATCCATCCGCGTGCAGGGGAAAACCGCCCCGCCGCCGCCTCGGCCACGCGGCCTTTGGCCGGTGGCATCCTCGGCGGCGGCGAGGGAGGGGGAGGCTTGGCGGAGGTGGATGCGCTAGGGTTGCCTCCCGACGGCGCTCGTGGGAGCGCCTCCATAAACTACACTTTTTGCTACCCCTCCAGTTACGTTTGTTAGATTATCTAACCACCAGGGCTTGGAAGATATCAGAATTGATTGTTTGCAAACATACAGGACCGGTGTATTCTCTAACATAAGTTCTTCACAGATAAAATTACGCTCGAAGCTCAACGGTTCAAATCTATATCACATATATACATAGAAACATATGGAATATAGGCATGATGATATAAAAATGTATTTATTCTCTCACCATCCTAACACAAAAAAAGCATGTAAAATGATAAAATTGTATGGGCTGCAGTAAACAAACACATCATGTTCGTTTTTTCAGAAGACCAATGATTTTATTAATCCGAAGCAGAGTACAGAGATGAGTGAAGAAATCACACTAGAGTTCTGGAATGCTTGCCAGCCTGTTAGAAGTCACATCTATGCTCCTGACTATAAGATACATGTCCAGTTCTTTTGGCCGATTCTTCTAGAATCTTAAGAATCAACCCTCCACCCAGCTTGTGAATCGGCCAAAAGAACTGGGCACGGTATTCAGTAGAGTTGTGCCGCTGTTTACACAAGAGAAAGTAGCATGAGCAGTGGCAATACAAGGTATCTCATCACCAGCAGTAGAGTTGTGCCTGCTGTTTCTTGCAGGTTCTTGAGCGACCAGTGACCTGGAGAAGCCCAAGGATCCTGCACTTGACCTGCGTGGGCAAGCGGGACACATCATCCCAGTACCCGCACTGGAAACTACCTGAGAGCCAGGGCGATGACAAAGCCAACTTCGCTATGACATGCAACCGTCACTGCATCTATTTGCAGACGATCAATTCTTGATGCCTTCCAAGCCCTGGTGATTAAATGAATCGAGAAGAACAGGACAAGCAAGGGGAAGCTGGTTAACTAGTCTACTAGACCATGACTCATGCTTGGGGGACAGACGAGCCATGCATTCACTAGTAGAAAACAGGGCTTTGATTCGGTCAGAAAAGAGCATTAATCCCGGTTGCATTACGAACAGGGACTAATGTGAGCATTAGTCCCGGTTCGAGCGGCTAGGGAACCGTATAGGCATTAGTCCCGGTTCAAATGGGACCTTTAGTCCCGGTTGGTGCCACGAACCGGGACTAAAGGGTGCGATGCCCATTAGTACCGGTTCGTGGCACCAACCGGTACTAAAGGTTAGACCTTTAGTCCCGGTTCGAGCCACCAACCGGTACTAATGGGGTTTGAGGCATTAGTACCGGTTCATGGCATGGACCGGTACTAAAGGTCCCATTTTCAAACTCTACCCCCCCCCCTTCGCCTTTTCAGTTTTGTAAAAAGCAAGAGAAAATGATAAAAACTTCAAAAATTAAAATCCTTCCAGATGTAGTTATGTTACTACATGTACTAGTTAGGAAAATATAAAAACTTAAATTTGGACATGTTTTGCAAAAAGTGTAGGGAAAATCTAAAACGGCTATAACTTTTGCATACGATGTCAGAAAAAAGAATAATATATCAAAATATTCAGCACGAAAATCCGCATCCGATTTTGACCACCTACGGCCTGTTTGCAAATTTTTAGAATCCTCAAATTCTAAAAGGAAAAAGAGTTATGCTCAAATTTCAGTTTTTTTTAATTTTTGTTAAATCTGGTCAAACTATGGTCAAACCACTTATTCAAGAAGTATTAGTGTTACTAAATAATTATTCAAGAATATTAGTGTTACTAAATAATTATTTCAGTTTTATGAATTTTGGTCAAATCTGGTCTAACTGTGGTCAAACTAATTATTCAAAAAATATTAGTGTTACTAAATAATTATTTCAGTTTTTTTGAATTTTGGTCAAATCTGGTCAAACTGTGGTCAAACTACTTATTCAAGAAATATTAGTGTTACTAAATATTTATTATTTTTTAGAACAATAGTTTCAAACTCAAACAGTGAAATATGTGACTTCATGCTCAAGCTAAATTGCTGAGAGTTAATAGGATTGACATCTTACTATTGTCAGGAAAACAACAAGTGCAGACTTGGAAACGAGGGAGAATAATTAGAGATTAGAGGTTAAATTGAGCAGTGATGAGGGGTGATTAGAGATTAGAGGTTAAAATAATTCAGAAATTTGAAATACAAAAAAAATTCAAAAAAAATTCAGAAAAAAAATCATAAAATTTCCTTTAGTACCGGTTGGTGTTACCAACCGGGACTAAAGGTGAACCTCCAGGCAACGGCCACGTGGAGGGCCTTTAGGGGAGGCTTTAGTAACGATGCTTTAGTCCCGGTTCCAGAACCGGGACTAAAGGCCCTTTTTCTACTAGTGATTGCATCTCATACCTAGCTATTTGATCTATTTATTTGGCTCAAAGAAATTAAGCTCTCTCCTACTCTGCGTATGCATATATAGTGACTAGCCGGGCGACGTCGGCAACAGCATTACTTAGTAGCTCTTTTTCCCTATAAATTTTCTGAGCTATCTTTGTTCAGCTTAACTTTGTAATGAACTGTCTATGGTCCGTGTGCACTTACTGGAGCAATAAAATACTTCTTAAAACAAACTAGTAAACCGTATATTAAGAAGTTTCAAAAAGAAGTGATTCTTTTTTTTAGTCCAGCCTTTCTACTCCCGGGTATTGGTACACCCCCTATCTACACTTTCATAGTAGGTTCCATTCCCTTCAGATCCGAACCATGCCCTGTTACCCAATTATGATTTGTAGAACAGATCAGTAGCAAAACAAATCAGTGGAGAATATAGAAAGAAAATGGAGGGTGGGGTCAAATTTAACTGTGATTACTTTCGTCCCTAAAAATAAAAAGAACAAACACATAAAAAATTTAAATTATACCCATGAAGCAAATGTGCTCTACATTCCCTCATTTTCTGGAATTGTATCAAAATTTGATCAATTTTTGTGAGAAAAATTGATCTTTATTAATGCTTCTGAATATGTTTTCTCGTAGTAAAAATCATGCATACACATAATCTTCCTCTTTACTTTTTAAATCTGCAAACAAGTATCCGACTTTTTTTTTAGAAAAGGAGGATGACCCCCGGCCTCTGCATCTGGGCGATGCATACGGCCACTTTATTAATTATTCTCACAAGACCTTACAAAACCATACAACAGCAAGACTAAAGCCACCGTCTAAGCAAGAACTGTCGCTACACCTATCCAATTGATGAAGGGGCGCAGATAGTCTGGGCCTAATACCAAACAGACATCGCAGCCAAACCTAAACATCTAAGACCTGTGGTCCCAACCAGGACGCCTGCCGGGTATGGGGCGCCTACCAATCCGGAGCACTCCTCAACCAGGACGCCTGCCGGGTATGAGGCCGCCACAGCCACCTATCACCAATCCATCTTCAGAGCTGTACTGTTGCATGTACCGTGCCAGGTCTCTCTGCCATCGACGCCACCACGACGCCCGACAGCGTCGTCCTCCTGCGCGAGTCCATCCTCCCACAGCGAACTCCGAATCTGCACTGCGCCACGCCGTCAAGATCCGTCGCCATCAGTGTGTAGGATGAATCACCGCTCCACCAAAGAATCTGTCCTCTGGTCCCTCGATCACGTGTGTACCTCCAAGAATGACGCCCCCAAGGGAGGAACAACACCAGAGCGCCGCCGTCATTCGATCATCCGATCTAGGGTTTCCCCCGGAGGTAGCAGAGAGTGGCCTTGAACTTCTCCACGGCAATGCCTTCAAGAAGGGAACGGCGCAGATAGCGCCGCCACCGCCGGCCTTAGCAAACGCCGAAGGCAAGTTTTCACCCAGATCAGTTCGAAGGGATCCAACTCTCGTGCACGGGCCGCCGTCACCACCAGCACCACCAGGTAGAACCCTGGAGCACCGGCAGATCAGCGAGCCGCCGGCACCACCGAATCCAGATTGCCGGCCATGCCGGGCCGCCGCCATCCCCCGCGCCGTCCGGGTCAGAGACAGAGCCGCCGACCATGCACAGGGACCACCGCCGCCTGCACACGCCGGAGCGTCGCCGAGAGCCCAGTGCCCGCCACCGCTTGCCGAGGGCCGCCGCCGCGCGCCCCAAGCAGACTCCCACGCACACCAGGGGAAACCGCGAGCGTGAGCCCTGCCGTCGCCCCCAAGCTCGCGCCGACGCGCCCCGCCTCCAGCGCGCCGCCAACAACCGCCGCGATCCGCCCGTACCAGATCCAGCGAGTCGTGGGAGAAGAGATCCCGCCGCCGCCGACGCCGACCGGGCTTTGCCCGGCGGCGGCGAGGAGGAGAGGTCGGGGGAGGGACGAGGACGCGGCGGCGCTAGGGTTCCCCCCGATCGCCGCGCAGGGGCGACATGGGAGGAGTCGGGGCGGGGCTTTTTGCACTCGGGAGGAGTCCAAGAAAATTGTTGATATATGGGTGCTGCAGAACTAGCTATTAACACTTTATGAATTGGTTGTTCTTTACATAAAAATGAACTAGCTATCACTGTCACTGATTGATTTAGCAAAACAAAATTAAGAAGTGGACTGCTCTTGGCCCACCAGTGGTGCTTCTTCTTAAATGCACTGCTCTTGTGCTCACCAACATGAGCTAACGGTTGCATATACTTGCATACATGATACATGCCATTACTAGATGCTAGTGCACTGCATATGTGAGTTACTGATTAATTAATATTTATGATTTTTTTTGCTGGCTGGTCTGGCCTGTATATGCATACCATACACATTTAAGGAGAAGGACGATGATCCCATGAAAAAAATAATTTTGATAAATGCCTAGCTTAATATGTGATTTTTGTAAGCACTGAGTAGATCGAGATGCATTTTCACCTTTTTCTGACATTGGGGCTGTTGAATTGCTGCTCACTTGATGTGATAGTTTAGTATCTGTTAATTTGTCCAAATGGTTGATGATTAGATGCGATAATGATTTAATTCAACAACTTTTCGATCCTAAGATATTCCTAAATCTCGTCTTCTTTTTACATGCATAGTTATTTCTCGGTGCTAATTTTAGCCATTGGAAATGGATGTAAAATGCATTTCTCCATCGTCTGATGCATTTTTTGGATCGAGATTTTATTTGTATCCATAACCGAGCCGTTGCAACAGAGCACCTGAACAACCAGTGATCAATAGACGGATATCACAAACCGACATAGTGCAAAGACCTCAACTCCATCCACACATGCACCCATGACATCACAGTACAAATTAAATGTCGGAAGCTCCTTCTGCGGATATAGTACTCAAGTCTAAAGAAACACAAAGGTTGGCCGCTCTAACTCCATAGAATGAGCCGATTCAGCGGTGGCTGCGAATCACTGACCTCGGCTTTCCTACAAAGCTAAGTCACAATAGTGACACGACAAAATGCCACAATCCATGCATCCCATATCATATTACTATAAACTGCCATCCATAATGAGTAAAACAAAGTCCTGGTACCACCTATATTATTGGTTGCGCTCAGAACAGAAAGTATCTCGTGCTTTCACACTTTGCAGGAAGAACCATGTACATATCCAATGCTAAGTGATATGGATAACCTACAAAAACATTTGCAAACTCCCGACTATTAATAACAATGTCTTTACAAACATAGCATCCATGAAGCACATACTTGCATGAGAATTTGAGAAGTTATCAGTTTGCTCTGACAGATAGTTTCTAAACCTATTCATGATATTCCGATGTGGTGAAAGTTAAATAGCACACGCACTACTCACTACACTAAGGGATGGATGGACATGTGAAGAACAATTTGTGCATAGATGGTTCTTCTTTGCACAATAAGTACACTTCTTGCTACCCCTCCAGTTCCCTTTGTGAGATTATCTCATGTTTAAATTCCAATGCGGAGATCCAATTGAGATATCATAATCTTTAGTGGGACCACAGAAGAGTTTCCAAATAAATTTCCTACAAAATTGGTAGTTTGCGTTCCATCATTTATGCATACTAATCTTGAGGAGATAGACATTCATTAATTACATACTAATGTCAAAACAACATTGGCATCATGATGGATCAGGACACAGGTGTATTCTCTAATTTAAATTCCTCACAAATCACCACAGATAAATTACGTTCGAAACTCAACGGTTCAAATCTATATCATGTACATCAAAACATATGGAGTACAGACATCATGAAATAAAAATGTATACATCTCTCACCAGCCTAACACAAAAAAGCATGTAACCATGATAAAATAGTATGAGCAGCGGTAAACAACGCATCTTGTTTTTATGGAAGACTACTTTTTTTTGCGGTTGACTAAATATTTAGTTAACCTAAAGCAGAGTACAGCGACGAGTGAATAAATCCACCAGAGTTCCGGAATGCTTGTCAGCCTGTTAGATCTTCTGAGTTATATAGTAGAGTTGTGCCCGCTGTTTATACAAGACTAAGAAGGATTAGCAGGGGCGATACAAGGACTTGCAGGTTCCTGGGAGCATAAGATGGAGACTAGTTTTTGTTTGTCAAAAGCCTGAGGGCCCAGTGACCTAGAGAAGCGTTAAGATCCTGCACTTGACCTGCTTGGGCAAGCGAGATACATCCTGCACGGACACGCACTGGAAACTACCTGAGAGCTAGGATGATGACAAAGCCAATTTAGCTATTGCATGGAAGCGACCCAGTGTCTGTTTGCAAACACCCAATTCTCGATGCCTTCCAAGCCTAAGTGGTTAAATGAATCGACAAGAAGAGGGCAAGCAAGGAGACACTAGTTAACTAGTACATGGTCTACTAGACCATGAGTCCATCACTCATGCTTGGGGGACAGACGAGCCTTGCATTGCATAGCTATTTGATCTATTTATTTGGTTCAAAGCAATTAAACTCTCTCCTACTTTGCGTAATTTCGTACGTATATATAATGATCGACTAGCCAGGCGACGTCGGCAGCAGCATTACTTAGTTGCTCTTTTCTCCTATAAATTTCATGAGTGGTCTTTTGTTCAGCTTAACTTTGTAATAGATGAACTGTCTATGGTCCATGTGCAGTTAGTGGGTCGAGGTTGGATGCAATAAAATCAAACTAGTAAAACGTATGTTAAGAAGTTCCAAAAAGAAGTTGATTCTTTTTTCATACCAGCCTTTCTACTTCCAGGTATGGGTACACCCCCTGTCTACACTATTCCTAGCAGGTTCTTTTCCCTCGTGATCTGAACCAGGCCCTGCTACCCCATTGTGATTTGTAGAATAGATCAGTGGCGAATCTATCCAGAAAGAAAATGGAGTGTGGACTCAAACTTAACAGTGATTACTTTCGTACGTAAAAATAAAAAACTGACATGTTTTTTTTCTGAAACTGTAAAAAAAACTGACATGTAAAAAATTACATTATACTCATGAGGCAAATGTTCCTCTACAATCAATCTTTTCTTTTAACTGTATCAAAATTTGACCAACATTATTTTTGCAAGAAAAAATTGATATTCATATTAAGCTTCTCAATATGTTTTTCTGCTCGTAGTAAAATCATGCACATGCACATAACCTTCCTCTTTGGCCTTTGCTTTTTAAATCCGCAAACAAGTATTCAACGGTAAATCAATTAACAGTTTTTGAACTAGCTGTTCTATATTGGAAAAAATAAACTAGCTATTATATGTTACTGATTCGAAACTGCTTTGCATATGATGCTTTTCTCGTCCGAACAATACGACCAGAGAGCAAATCATCTGTAGATGCTATGGCCCATAAACTGAACTATTTATAATTATCTCTAGTCGTACAGTGTTGGGCAGAAAACTCGTCGTACGCATAGCAAGGTTCTTACTGATTTAGCAAAAACAAATTGAGAAGTAGACCCATATCTTGCGGCCGGGGATGCACCCATCTGCGGAGTTGCCCTAGTCGCGGCCTCTTCCATCGGGCCAGCCGGCCTTGCTGCGGTACTGCCGACGCGCTCCACCGTTGAGGGCCGCAGTCTTGCATGCGAGGCTGCGACCCATGTCCTGCTACGGCCGCTCAAGCCTGCTGCCGGCTGGCGCTTGCCACTAGCACACATGGAAGCACTCTGTGGCTTGTAAAGCAAGTTCCCTAGTACCATATGACACCTATTTGTAGCCAAACCATGGCCTTGAGTATTTTGGAGTTAACCTAAAGTTTATGGTCCCTGAAAAATTAATAAGTTTTCACACCTTTAATCTTTTGTCTTCATTTCCACGTTGTTGTTTTTTTGAACCAATAGAGACTTTATTCCTCAAATAACAGCCAAATCGTTTACAATGAGATGAGAAATAAAGTCCGGAATAGAAGGTTCCCAGAGATTGGAGGATTTATTACTAAACGAATTATGTGCTAATGCGTCCGTCACTTCGTTTGCTTCGCGGAGGCAGTGCGAATAATCAACATTTGCAAAATCCAAAGTAGCTGCTTGCACTCCATCACCAAAGCTGCCTCCGATCCAACATAATCATCTGGGTTTTGAACCGTCTCCACAACGAAGCTATTATCAGACTCGACTAGGACCTTGTTACATCCAATCTTCCCTGCTAAATATAATCCATTTCGAATCGCCATCGTTTCTGCAGAATCAACATTGCTAACATGAGGGATGTACCATGTTGCTGCCGCAATAAACCTCCCTCACCCATCGCGGGCGATAGCACCCGTTGCTCCTATTAAGGTTTCAGGGTGATAGGTTGCGTCAACATTTACTTTTACTACATCGCTCAGTGGCCGCCTCCACATGTGATCACCACACCGTTCCGGCTATTTGTTCGTGTATGCACGAAGGAAGTTAGTAGCCAACACTCTAATAGAAAGTGCGGCCCTATCTGCAGTTTGAATCATCTCTCCCTTGACGTGTTGACGTCGTTGCCACCACAAGTACCACGCCGCAACCAATATACACTACTAGAAAAAACCCTAGTAGTAGCGCTTGTTTTATAGCTAGTAGTAGCGGTGGTACCAGCGCTACCACTAAGGCGATACAGCTAACTAGTAGCAGTAGCGCTGGAAAGGGAGCGCTACTGTTATACCTAGTTAGCAGTAGTGCTTTCCTTTGGACAGCGCTACTGCTACTAGTAAGTAGCAGTAGCGCTTGTTCTAAAAAGCGTTGCTGCTAACTTTTCCTGTATTTTTAAAAATACAGCTTATTTTCATTGTGTGATTTTATATACAGTACTTTCATCATATGATTTTATGACCATGATTACTTATTATATATAACAGTGGGTGAACTGAACGTGGAGTAGATTCAAGTGGAGGCAACATATGGTGCATGTCGAAAGTACTACTCTAATCCAAACTTGATCTTGTTTGGATTAGTAGTACTTTCGATGTGCACCACATGTTGGCTCCACTTGAATTTAATACATGTTCATTTCACCTATATATATATATATATATATATATATATATATATATATATATATATAATAACTCATCATGCTCATATAACAACTTAGCATAATGCATCATCGATCATAATAATAAATAACTCATCATTGGTATCATAATAACAAGTCATACTCATCATCATCGATCATACAACTTCTACTCGATACCACGTCATCATCATAGTCATCTAACCAATCCTACTTAGTTGTTCTTAGCACATGATCATGAGTATTACTAACTAGGACCTACTACCTTCTCTTAGGTAAAATAGCATAAAACAAGATAGGCCCTGACTCGCCATTTTAGAGAATGGAGATTATTCTGTCTCCAATTCTTACCTTTCGCACAATGTTGCTTCCAAGTACCTCTTTACGACTGTCCATACATTTTTTCCATTCTTTGATTTTTCATGTCTTCACTTCTTTTAGAAATCCGATATGGACAGGTGAGATTCGTAGGATGACCTGGCCGTATGTTCAAAACATCAACGCGACCATACTGATACATCAGATGAGGCACACAATCCTTCGGGATTTTCTATTGAAAAACATAGTAATAACTTCGTAGTTAGCAATGTAGTTAAGTTTTAAAAGAATTTATGCAAAAGATGCACGGATGTCGTAATAGTAAAAAATCTTACCATGGCATCTCCATGGATGTTACCGTAGTTCAACACGTGCACTAATGGCACGTATTGACCATAATATGGTGCAGTTTTATAATAGATATTGTAATTCTCAAGATTAGTACAAAATGCTACCAGATGATTTTTCTCCTGATAAGTTAACTCAGAGCCATCGGTGTAGTAGGTTCTGTCTACCATGTTCCGCACATTGTTTGAACAATGAAAATAAGCTGTCAACTATTTTGAAATGAACAGTATAAATTAGTTAATAACTATGTTTGAGAAACTCACATAGCGGTAGAATTGGAAGCGTATCAACAAGGACCCAAATGTCCATATTGTCTTGGTCGATGTCAGGATCATCAAGATCCATGGTGACAAGCATACCCTCATAAAAACCATACATCTTGCAAACTGCTTCCCAATTTTTGCAACCAAAATGGGTTACGCTCTCAGAATTATACAGATTTACTTCAAAATACATACCATGATGGGTCCTTAGGTGAATTTTCTTTGTTTCAAAATTTTCATGGTCTTCAAAATTCATCCTCTCCAAGACATAGCATCTTGCATGGCATGGGATAAGCTACTCGAATTGTAAAAGATGAAAACTACACATTGAAATAGTTGAAGTCATGCTTAATTATGAAAAAAACACTTGTCGTCGTTGCGTACCGTTTCAACATCGAAGGTCTCCTGGAGCTTAATGCTGAAGCGCCGATCTTCGTCCAGCTGAGGCATGTCGCACAGACCTCGGTCATCGTTGCACCAGCTGCACTCCCCCGGGAGACTTTCATCGTCCGATGACGACATTTCCTACGTTCATAATTCAAAGATTAAACTTATACAATTCAATATATGTACTACAAAAATTAAATTAGATCATTATTATTCATCACGGGTTGACTATCGGTCTGTTGAGTCTTTTTCTTGAAAACTCTCAGCTCGCGTGGTGTATACATTCGACCGTTGGTGATGGTCGCTCCTCCTTTCGTTCCCGAGTGCATTACACCAAAATGTCTAGCACACGGGAACGAAGGAGAAGTGACCCCCACGACAACAGTCCGGATTTTTCGTCCTCTCATATGTGGTGGACACTCTCACTCACTGATTCCTCTCTGACATTTGCGACCGTCGGTGATGGTCGTTACTCCTCCTTCCCCTAGTGCATAACAAAGGTCTAGCACCCGGAGAAGAAGGAGAAACGACCCCCACGACAATAGTCGGGCTTCTTCGTCCTCTCTCATATATGGTGGATACACTCCCTCACTGATTTTTCGACCTTCGGTGATGGAGCCTCGACAGACTTAAAGTCAACCCGAAATTTCGTTTAATTATTTTTCTAGAAAATCCAGGCCACTCGATATTTCCTACATATTCTAGCATAAGTCATGCCAGAATTCACGAAAAAATCCGGCATGACCTTTGCTAAAAAAGGACATATCGAGCGCCTGAAATTTGTCGGAACGGAAATTAATCAACACTCCGGCAAAACATAGGCCACTATAGGAGGTGTAACCTGCAAACATGGCCGGCCACTTGGGCAAGCACATATCCTATTTGAGCAACACAACATATACATGTTTATATCTACATCATATGGGCAAGCACATATCTAAATCGTAAAATAAATTAGTATTCAAATTAGCATTCATTCAATAAGCAAAACTAAATCATCTCTTTCGTTCGTACATCATTGAATATTATCACTAATAGATCTCGAATAGTATCATACATATAACATCACTAATACAGCTAAAACCGTAGCGAACGACGGGTATTGGCGTGGGCGTTGGACACCCAAAGATAAGGAACCATCACAAGATCATAGCTCTAGTGAGATACCTGAAGAACCTCCCATGTATTGGAGAACTGCCCTCCAACGGAACCATGTAGCGACGGACGTGCTCGTCCTCCTCGCTGACACGGTGACGTACCACCTCCGCGGGGTCCTCAAGCCTCCGTACCGTCACTGGCCCACGCGACCGCCACCAAAGAAGGTTCGGGTCAACGACGGGCTGGCTCCTCACCAAGCTGCGCCCCCGGAAGGTAGCACCTCCCAGTACCAGCCCGGCGGAGCCCAGTCCCAGACATGGCTCCTCACCAAGCCCAGGCCTCCTCCGCCGAGTCGACGACGAGGATGCGGGATATGCATCGTCAACGTCGATGCGGGAATAATTGCTTTAACTAAAAAAATAACAACAAATGTGACACCTAAAACACCTAATTCTATTAACTACACCTAATTAAAAACTTACATTTTGAACATGATTCGGTCATAACTAGGGTTCATACTACATTATTCTAAGATTAAACACCTAAAAGGGGCAGCCCCAGTGCATGTAGCTCCCGCTTGCGCAGGGTCTGGGAAAGGGTCCGGCCACTTTGGGTTTATTGTACGCAGCCTTTCCCTACATTTCTGCAAGAGGTTGTTTCCATGACTTGAACCCGTGACCTCATGATCACAAGGCAGCAGCTTTACCACTGCGCCAAGGCTCCCCTTCAAAAGGGCAGCCCCAGTGCATGTAGCTCCCGCTTGCGCAGGGTCTGGGGAAGGGTCCGACCACTTTGGGTCTATTGTACGCAGCCTTTCCCTACATTTCTGCAAGAGGCTGTTTCCAGGACTTGAACCTGTGACCTCATGGTCACAAGGCAGCAGCTTTACACCCAAAATACCTAAATTAAATTAACAACATGGGGTGGCTGCTCTCACCTCGATCGAGGTCGGAGGGGGTCGGTGACGGGGACGACGGCGGGGATGATGCAGGGGCTCCTTGATTTCTGCAAAAACAAAATATAAACGAAAACATTATTATAGTCATCTTAGGACTTAGTGAAACTCCATAAGCTACATTAAATTATTTTATTCAAATTTACTTATTCAAAATTTCTAAAAATTTCCTATTCTATTCAAAAGACCTACATTTACTTATTTTTTCAATTTCATATTTTATTCTATTCAAATTTACTTATTCAAAATTTCTAAAAATTTCCTATTCTATTCAAAAGACCTGCATTTACTTATTTTTTTCAATTTCATATTTTATTCTATTCAAATTTACTTATTCAAAATTTCTAAAAATTTCCTATGCTATTCAAAAGACCTACATTTACTTATTTTTTCAATTTCATATTTTATTCTATTCAAATTTAGTTATTCAAA
>NC_057811.1:65853159-66120173 GCF_018294505.1 Triticum aestivum
GGATCGGAGGGGGCCGCCGGCGGAGAGGGAGGAGAGAGGAGGGCCGTGGAAGGAGGGAGAGAGGAGGGCGGCGAGAGGAGGAGGGAGGGAGGCAGATACCTTGGGGGCATCGGCGGCGACGGCAGGCGACGACACAGGCGAGTGAGTGTGTGAGGGAGAGTGAGGGAGGCACGCGGGGCGCCGGGTGTGGATAAGGTAAGCGTAGTAGTAGCGCTCTTTAGAAATAACCGCTACTGCTATTTAGCAGTAGCGCTCGTCAGAGAACAGCGCTACTGCTATGTACAATAGCAGTAGCGCTTTTTAATTATGGGCGCTACTAGTATACCTACAACCGTTGGCAACTATAGTAGTAGCGCTTTTTATAACAAAAGCGCTACTACTACAAGAATAGTAGCAGCACTCTTCAGTGACAAGCGCTACCGTTCTTTAGCAGCAGCGCTTTCTTATAAAAAGCGCTACTACTGAGCTCCTGTGTATAAGCATTTCCCTAGTAGTGATAAGCTCTGCTGTAGAGAGACCCTCCGTAACAGATTTGATCTTGCAAAGAATTTCCACTGTGATAGTCATGTTCCACTGCCTCTAAGATTACATCATGCAGACCCAGTTCAGTCCAAACTTCCTTCACTCTTTTGCAAGTAAACAGGCAATGTTGTATATCTTCTAATCCAGTTGCGCAAAACGGGCATTGGGGAATAAGTGGGATGTGTCTGCTTGCTAATACGCCGTAGCACGGTAACGATCCATTCAATGCTTCCATGTGAAGTGTTTAATTTTACCTGGGATATTAAGGTTCCACACCTCCTTCCAGATGGTGTTTACTTGTACGTTTCCTTGGCCGTCTGATCTTGTAAGACGCTGACCGTAATGGTGCTCAAACTCCCTGTGATATGCCGACCGAACCGAGAAGGTACCCGATCGTGTATAATTCCATGCAACAAAGTCCTCCATGATCTGAACATTCAGGGGTATTCGAAGGATCCTTTGGGCATCAACAGGAGAGAACACATCTCTGATTAGTTCCTCATCCCACTGACCAAGGTGTGGGTTGATTAGTTCTTCCACATATCTTAGCATCGTTGCACCCCTGGGAGTAATGACCTTTCGTGAGGGACTAGAAGGGATCCAAGGGTCACACCATATATCAATTTGTGCTCCTGTGCCCACACGCCATATGCACCCCCTCTGAAAGGTTTGAATGCCTGCAACTATACTTTGCCAGGTGTAGGAAGACCCCTTCTTTGGTCCTGCCTTCAAGATGTTCCCCTTCGGATAATATTTTGCGCTTAAGACACATGCACAAAGAGAGTCCGGGTTCTAGATTAGTCGCCAACAATGTTTTGCTAACATAGCAAGATTAAAACTGTGAAGGTCCCTAAACCCCAACTCCCCTTTCTTCTTTGGTGCGCACATCTTCCACCACGCAAACTAGTGCATCTTCTTCTTCTCATCACCATCGCCCCACCAAAATCCAGCTATCTCATCTGTAATTGTTTTACATATTCCTTTCGGTAGTTTAAATACTGACATTGCGTATGAAGGAATTGCTTGGGCTACTGACTTCAACAATATTTCCTTGCCCTGTATTGAGAGGAATGTCTCCTTCCATCCTTTAAGACGTTGGCACACCCGGTCCACCAAGTGCTGAAAACAGTCACTTCTGTCGACGCCCACCATAGTGGGCAAACCCAAGTACTTATCAGAAAGGGATTCGGTGACAATATTTAATTCCCCACAAACATCCTCTTTTATAGCAACCGGAGTATTAGGGCTAAAGAACACACTGGATTTGGCATTGCTGACCAATTGTCCCGAACTCCCGCAGTAAGTTTCCAAGACCCTTTTCAAAGTATTTGCACATTGCATGTTGGCCTTCATTAATATCAGAGAATCATCTGCAAAAAGAAGATGGGAGATAGTAAGTGCATTCCTACACACCTTAACGCCCTCCAGATTCCCAATTTCCTCCTCATGAGCAAGCATGCTAGAGAGGCCTTCTGAACAAAGTAAGAACAAATAGGGGGAGAGGGGGTCCCCTTGCCTGAGTCCTCTCGTGGGAATGAATTCTTCTGTCTCTGTATCGTTGAAACGTACCCTGTAGCTAACAGAAGAAACACACTCCATAATCAATTGAACCCATTGCTCATGAAATCCCATTCTTAACATCATCCTCTCCAGAAAACTCCATTCAACTCTATCATAAGCTTTATTCATATCCAATTTTACTGCACAGTAGCCATAGTTCCCATGTTTCTTCTTCTTTATTGTGTGAAAGCACTCGTAGGCCACCAGTACGTTGTCGGTGATGAACCTACCTGGTACAAACGCACTCTGTGTAGGAGATATTATCTCTGGTAAAATCCTCTTCAGCCTATTAGCAATCATTTTGGAAATAACCTTATAAACAACATTGCATAGACTAATGGGTCAAAATTGGGTAATTACCTCCAGACTGTCCACCTTTGGGATCAACACAATGTTGGTGGAGTTCCATCCAGCAGGTATTTTCTTTTGATTTATTGCATCCAAGACTTCATTCGTGAGGTCCTCTCCCAACATATGCCAAAATCTTTTGAAGAAGATTGCATGGAGCCCATCGGGACCTTGCGCCTTCTTATCACCTATTTGAAACAAAGCTTTGCGCACATCCTCCCGGGTATATGGAGCAACTAGAAGTTCATTCATATCTTGTGCTACAAGTGGTTTCACAGAAGATAATAGCCCATGATCAACCTCTCCCGCACTAGATGTAAACATACTACTAAAATAGTCACCAACCCGGGGCCTTAGATTACCATTACCTTCCACCCAAGCTTGGCTATCATTTTTCAGTTTCTTGATGAGGTTCCTCCTTCTTGCTGTAGCACAGTGCTGAAAATAGGAAGAGTTACGATCTCCCTTCTTTAACCAATTTATTCGGCCTCTCTATGCCCAGTAGATCTCATCTTGTTCTAGCAAATTTTCAATTAGGACTGACAGCTCCTTTTGTTTCATCTTCGACTCACCCGAGTATGGTTACCTCATCAAAAATTCGAGTTCTCTTCTCGACTTTTTCAGCCTGGCCTGCGGCTTCTTCAAGATGTTACGATCCCATGCATGGAGATCCTGGTGTATCACATTGATCTTATCCATGGCAGTAGGACAAAGACCACGATGTGATGCCTTCTGCCAAGCCGTATTGACAATTTCATTGACCGACTCCTCTGATAACCATCGTACTTCAAATTTCTGTTCCTTCTTTGGTCGAGCTTCTGCCACACCAGCCAGATATTCTGTATCAAGAAAAACTGGACGGTGATCGGACTTGCCATGTCTAAGTTACTCAGACCAGCAAGCGGGTGAAGGAGTAGCCATTCTGCATTGGTAACAGCCCGATCAAGTCTCTCTCGCAAACCGTCGCGGAACCATGTAAACTTGTCGCCATTGTACCCTATGTCTTCCAGCCTACAGTCCAATAGGGCATCTTGAAATGCCTGAAGTCGAGATTGATGACGGGGAGCGCCCCCTTCCTTCTCCGATGAGTATAAAATCTCGTTAAAATCTCCTAACACAACCCACGGCAAGCTGGACTGAGCATGCAAGTCCCTCAAATTCCGATAGGTTCTTTCCTTATGGTCCCAACTTGGTTCGCCATATATTCTAGTCATCCTCCACATGCGCCCATCCGGTTCCTCGGCGGACACATCAATTAACTCAGGGATGGTAGTCCGGTCGTAGATCCTCACGTCCTTCTTCCAGACTAGTAAGAGCCCACCCTTTCTTCCATCTAGACTAGGAGCAACCAGTCTATGATCACATTTTAAAGTTCGCATCAAATCTTCTGCCTTGCCATCATCCGAGTGTGTCTCGGACAGAAAAAAACACATCTGGGTTAAACCGCCTCTGGAAATCCAGAAGCGAACGAACAGTCGGGGCTCCTAGGAGACCTTGACAGTTCCAACTAAAGATTTTCATTAGGCCCGGCTATCCTTCAGCACCGAGGTCGCCGATAACATGTTGACATCATTGCCTGACCCGGTCTGGTTTGCCTGCTGATCATCCAACCTTCTCTGCATCTTGGGGTCCTTGATCAGGTAAGTAGCAACGAACACACTTGAGACGAAGCCCTACAGCAAGACGATGTGAGGGATCGGAGAAAAACTCCACGCTGGTAGGATGGCTGGAGGATAGAACCCTGCAAGAGGGGAGTTTTGAGATGACACTCAGCGAGGGGGTCGGAGGGAAATAGCGGCAGTGACGCCCGGCCGCGCGGCCGGTGGCAGCCGCTGACCTAGATCACCTGGTTTGACCTAGATCGCCTTACGTTAAGGGTTTCCCGGACGAGTCCGTTTGGATAGCTTCATTTCCACGTTGTTGTTCTCATAAATGGGAGAGACGATCGGTATCTTGCACTTATGAAGCACCTGCAATGACACTCATGGATGTTAAGGTGGTGACTCTGTTGAATATAGAGTGTTCAATGCACGCACGAAAACAGACACGTGAACAAGGTTTGGTTTGTTTTCATACATTGTTTGGTTTCACGTTAATTAAGAAGAGTGTCATTCTTTGGACGGGAGGATCACATGAAGTATATAAAGTATCTTTCTTTGGATGGGAGGATCGCCCTAATGATGGAAAGTATCATCAAACGTTGGACGGAAGGATCCTGTCAATTATGGAGAGTATCATTTTTTGGACAGAAAGATCACATTACTTATGAAGATGTCATTGTTTGCACGGGAAGATCACATTATTTATGAGAGTATCATTCTTTGAACGGCACAAACATTCCACTCCTTCACGTGACGAGCTTTGTCTGTGGCACAAATGTACCTTCAGTGTACAGTTGATGTTTCCAGCAAATAAGAAGCTACATCCTATGTTATAGCAAAGTTCAATTGCTTTCAACTATAGTCTACTACTGTACTTACTGATTACTTGATCCTCTGAGAGAGGGAGGGAGGGAGAGAGAGGGAGGTGTCCATTGAGCGGCTCAGCCTCATATTATGGTGCATGGTTTCGGGCTTAGGAGGCACCAGGAATTTCTAGTTTGCACATATCCAAGATCTTGCCTATATCACCTTGTGGCAATTAAGGCGGGTGGTTGTTAAAGCCTAGTTTCATGTACTGGCCATCTCGTTTGGCCTGACGGTTCCTAAGTACGCAGACATTCGATAAAGCTTGCCCGCATCGCTAGTTGTGTTAGCTTTCTCACCTGAGTAGCTTCTTCCACCCTCGACAGGGTTTTCTTTGCTTCTAGCTAGAGAGCGGATTTTTCTATCATTGTTGGTTTCTACCGGGCAAGTTAGCGTCGTCTGATTGTGCGAGGTGATTCGTGATGCATTTCTGGGTTATTCTCCATTCCTCTTTTGTATGATGTGTGTGGTGTAGACGAGGAGCGTATATGTATAGGATACATACAGCCGACTGGAATCCACAAACCGGCCCATATTTAATGTTTGCCCTAGTTTTGGCGGCCCTTGGTGGTCCGGGTTGGTATTGATCGAACCATTCTTCCGCGACGGTGGTAAATGACATAGATGTTCCTTGATGTAGGCTCTCTTCCCTTTTTCTTCTACTAGGAAATTGTGGGTTGCAATGGGGCAATTTTTTTGGTAGGCAATCATCGTACTTTACCTATGACTTCATTCTTAATGTGGTTACATATGAAATAGACTTTAGCTGCGAATTACTACTTTGTTTTATTGAAAAGTAAATAATTTGTTGTTTGCTAGACAATGGCGATGTGCAGGGGCTTCACTCATTTACGTATAATTTAATAATTTTAGCCTTAACTAGTACAGTTGATCGTGCAAATGCGCGGGCAGCATCTTTGTGACCGACTTTACATAGGTTTGGTGTAGAATGTACTACTTGTTTTTGTATAATCCTATATAACTAATCCTATATAACTAAATAGAGAATCCCCAATAAAATGCATGGGAAAAGAGCATGCAACCATATATGGAAAAGACACACTTCAACATGCCACCACGCATGGAAAAACTATTAGACTTATACTCAATAACCAAATGCAATAAATCTTGTATATCTTCAGTTTCAGTTCTCATATTTTTAGTATAGATATTCATGTTCCAATCTCACTAAAATATACTTCAATCAACTCCGGCAGCAACACATGGAACATCATTTGGTAGGGCCTCCCCATCCAAGTCTTCGGCTTCGAGGACATCGGTAAGATCTTCGACGTTGACAGTGAGATTGGTGGTGGGTGGGTTGAAAAATTTGACTCCCACAGAGAGTTCCACGATCCGATCTGACATCTAGATCAGGAAGTCCGACTTAGTTATCTCCTGAATCCGATCTAACATCAAAACCAGGAGAAATTTCTCACGCTCCTCCTTGGCATGATCTGACATCGGGACCAAGGGAAGCGGCTTCGGGGTCTGATCTGACATCGATCCCGGAAAAGATTTCTCGCGTTCCTCTCGGGCTTGATCTGACATCGGACTCAAGGGAGGCGGCTTCGGGATCCGATCTGACATGGACCCCCAAATATTTTTCTCACGCTCCTCCTGGGCCTAACACTGGGACAAGTGGAAGCAACTTCAGGATCCGATTTCAAGTCAGTCCCGACAAAGGTTTTTCACGTTCCTCCAAGGTCTAATCTGACGTTGGGACCAAGGAAATGTCTCCGAGATCCGATCTGACATCGACCCCCCACAAAGAATTCTCATGCTCCTCCATGGCCTGGTCTGACATAGGGACCAGGGGAAGCGGCGTATGCTGCTCCCGGACTTGGACCGACACCAAGCTCTTGAAGATCAGCTCTCTATGGAGATCCACAGTGTACTCCATGTTGTTGAATCTTATGATCTAGCCTGAAGCAAAGGACTCGACCTCACCGGGGTGGCCAGTCGAGGTGGCGAAAAGGGTGACACTGCCGAATACGAACATCTGCTTGGTGGAAAGATTGCGCCGGAGCCGATTTGAGCATCGATCTTGACTCCCATTGAACCGCGACGATCACCTAGTAGGACCTGCATGGGCTACCACTATCGCAGCTAAATCCGACAAATCCCTTGGTATGGTATCCTAAGATAGGTGTCTTTGAATGATGGTAATAAGGACACAGAGTTTACCATGGTTCGGGATCTCCGAAGAAGAGAAAACCATATGTCCTACTTGTGTTCTATTGCATTCGAGCGTATACAAAGTACCGAGAGATTTCAATGTGTCTACTACGAGCCTGGTCCCTCGGTTTATATAGCATACTGGGGGAGTCCTATGGTACATGGAGCATAGTTGGCTACGTAGGAGGAGATAGATTCCTTAACAGATCCAACTTCTTATCTTGTAGGTCTAAGTCTTCTCGAACCTTCTAATTATACGCCATGGGCTACATGATGTGGCATGGGACGGAACTCACAAGGGGTCCTCAGCCCAGGCCACCAGGCCGGGAGTCGACATGGTGAGAGGCCCTTTATCTAGGACACCGTCACTTACTCCATGGATGCTTCCGACACCAGATGGTTCTTTTTTTGTATGGTGTATGAAGAACTGGTATGATTCTCTGGGATCATGAGGGTGCCATTATTTCCAGTTTTTGTAGGCATCTTTACACTTGCACGGCTGAGATTCTAGCAGTCAAGGAAGGGTTATCTTTGGCCTTGCAGTGAAGCAATTTGCCAATTGATATTGAGTCTGATAGTATGGAAACTATCTCCATAATGAAGAGCAGGAAAAAAAAGAACAGGTCCTAGTATGCTTTTTTTTATCAGAGAGATCAAAACTAGTATGTGGGAATGCGATTTTTGTATTAGTCGTATTCGTCGGAGCCTTAATAATATCATTCATTTTATGGCTAACTTTGGTAGGTTGAATAACCGAACTGTTGTTCGGTTAGGCTCTGGCCCAGGGGAAGTCTTGAGAATTGTCAGACGAGATTGTATTCCTTAGTCTTTCGTAATACAAGAATTATTTCCAGAGAAAAAGAACATGTGGCCTGACAAATCAACGAGTAGCTCCGGCGCACCAAGGCTGCATTAATCGGCATTTCCTATTTGATGATGCAGGCGCCCGTTACAATGCAATTTGCAAACGGGCGCCTGCAGCAGTCCAAACTGGGCCGGCCCATTCTATTTTTTCCTTCTTGATTTTCTTGTTCTTCGAAAGGTCAAAAAAGAGCGCAGGGTGGAGAATCGAACTCGCAACCCTTCTATTGTAAGGGCTCGGCTCTAGCCACCAGGCTATCCACTCACGAGGGTAAACATAGATCATTTTTCTCTTTTTATTTCGTTCTTCAGCTCGGTTTATTCTTTTTCCCTTTTTCTTTTTTTTCGTTTTATTTATTGCGCGCTTTTTAAAATTTCTGAAGTTTTTCTTTAAATTTTTTAACTTTTTTGAAAATCGATGAACTTTTTCATAAATTATTGAACTTTTCTTCAAATTCGATGAACTTTTTCTAAAATTCAATGAACTTTTTTTAAAAATGCTATGAACTTTTTCAAAGTTGATGAACTTTTTTTCAAATTCTATGAACTTTCTTCAAATTCGATGAACTTTTCTCAAATTCACGAACTTTTTTCAAATTTGATGAACTTTTTCAAATCCGATGAACTTTTTTGAATTCATGAACATTTTCAATTTTTGTGAACTTATCCTTTCAGTTCATGAATTATACGAATGCCTTTTCAAATTGATGTATTCTTTATTCAAAAAAATTAAGCGGTGCGCTGCAGCATTGTTATTATGCATCTGCCTCTGTTACAAATCATAGACAGGAAGTAGCTCGTGTGGTTGGTGGTACCTGTACGTGCACTTGACGTGGAGAGTTCGAAACCTGCATATAGCAAAAAATATTGCCTTTTTTTGCGAGCTTTCGCATTCGCCAGGATTCCCATTTCATGGGCCGGCCCAGCGCGGGTGGAAGGATATTCTTTTTCACAAACTAGTTGAGCAGACTAGATTTTTTTCTTCTTCTTTTGGACAATCGAGCAGACTGTAGATGCATACGTTCTGGACTCTGGTTTTCGTCTAATCATTTAATTGGCTAACCCATACTCAACTAGCGACAGTTAGCACATTGGACAGATCTACATTTTATGAAAATGTTAACTGTGGTGTACCTAAAACACCCGGTGCGAATTAACATAGGGACATAGGGTGATCCAGAGATGATGAGACACGTCTGGACTTGCTAAGGGAGGAAGGTTAAGCAGAACCTGATAGGTTTCATGTACGTAAAGGGGCGTTGTTATAGCTAAATATCCCTGCAGTGCAAGCGAGATGATCATAACATGCAATCCCTCAATTCTTGATGCCTTCCAAGTCTATAGGTGGTTTGCTAAATCGAAAAGCAGGGCAAGCGAGGAGTTACTAGACTAAGGGCCTGTTCGGAGCCCCTCCGCTCCGCGAGGCCGCTCCCGGAGCTGACGGAGTTCTAGTTAAAAAGTGCGGAGCCAGCGATACGGTACTCCCGAGATTCTCAATTTTTACGGAGCGGGCGGACTGCCGAACAGCGCCTAAAATGAGCACTCTTCCCAAGCGACAAGCGTGGATGCATGCAGTAGAGCATCATACAATCTACCTAGTCTATTTGATTTATTTATTTTGATCACAAGAGCTCTCTCCTACTCCCCGTATGCATATATATATATATATAGGCATCATGCAGCAAGTAATGACTAGTCATGTGTGTGTTGCCTTGTCGCTATTTTTCTCTTCCTTTTTTTTGTGAGGGAAAGAGATATTTATTACACTGGTACAAGGTTACACTCCGGCAACAGAACCAAACATTATTGCCACCCACGGTTGTAGTGAAGTTAGCCAACACATAAGCACATACCTTATTTACTTTTAGTACAAAGACCCGATTTAGCGAGTAGAATGCTGGATATATTAATACTTTTTTATCATCTAATCCATGAGCAAACAGTAAACATGGCATTCATAGTATGCAACTCATACCGAAACCTAAATATGTGAGCACGTCTATAGCATAGAACCAAAACATCTATGAACAGATCATATACGGCTAGCATATGAACAAGCAAGTAGAGGATGAACGAATCATACCATCCGGTAGGCCAGGCAAGGGCCGCGACGGCAACAGAAACGACCTCGGCTTCATCCGTGGCCTTCTTCTTGGCAGTGGCCGCCATGGCGTCGCTGCAAGAGAACTAATTGAAGCAAAGGACAGAGACGGGGACGGATCAGGAGCAGTCACACCGAGACGCTCCCCAAAAACCTTATCACCCTTCTTCGGGTGCAGGATTTCGAATGATTGGGTTCCAGAGGCCTTCTCTCCTGACAGAGCATGCACGCGGTCATCGAGATGGGATCACCGAAAGCAGCACAATGAGAGAAACAGTAGAGATGGCCAGGGTTGCGCGAGGAGAAAGTTAGTCTGTTGGTTGCACTCGCCAATGCATCCAATATATATGCCGTCAGGTAGGGATATGGGCTTGGGATTAGGCCCATGACCGAGTTGGCAAACGGCCCACAGTCCAACTTCTCATCTTTCTTTTCTATTTTTCTTTTCTTTGGTTTTCTTTTCTATTTTTCTTTTCTTTGGTTTTCTTTTCTATTTTTCTTGGTTTTCTTTGTTTCCTAATTGATTTTCATGGTTTATTTGGGGTTTCCATTTTCCTTTGTTTCTTTCTTCCATTTCTTCGGTTTTCACCGCCTGTTCTTTGATTTTGCTTCTTTAGTTTTTGTTTCTCATCTATTTTTTGGTTTTATCTCGGTTTTCATTGTTTTGATACACATTTTTGGTATATAACTAATACATTTTTTGAAGAAATGTTTAACATTTTTCAAATACGAGATATTTTTTAATACATTATCAAATGTTTTCTATTCACATTTAAAAATTTTAAAATCTTCATTAAAAATTAAATACAAAATTAAAAAAAATTGAACTCATGGTCAATATTTTATCGCCATACACATTGAACATTTTTCAAATGGTTGGTTAACATTTATTTTCAAATAAAATTTTAATATTTTTTTGAATATCTGGTTAACGTTTTTCTATACACATTTGACATTTTTCAAATACAAGTTTAGTTTTTTTTTAGATGGTCAACATTTTTTATACACATTTAAAATTTTTTCAGACTCTTGATAAATAATTTTCACATAATTTTTTTAAACATTATTTCAAGTGCTTGCTCAACATTTTTTTGAATAAATGGGGAATTTTTTCTACACATAATGTATATTTTTGTGTACATTTATATGAGAAACATTCTTTTGTATACACATTTAACATATTTTAAATGCTTGGTTAACATTTTTAATACATGAGTAATATTTTTTCTATACACATTTTAAACATTTTGTAAATGATTGATTAACATTTTTCATATACAAGATATATTTTTTAATACATGATCAACATTATTTTCTATACACGTTTTAACATTTTCAAATGCTTGATTAGTATTTATTCAAATACAAGTTTGACATTTTTTAATACATAGTAAACATTGCTTCTACACACATTGAACATTTTTCAAATGCATGATTAACATTTTTAAACCAAGACAAAAAAAAATGTCCGTTGGAGGAAGGCCCAGCGAGAGGAAGGCCCCAAGCGCGTCCGTGGCGTCAGCGAACCCTATTTGAAGGCGCCCGTTTATCCTGTCATTTTTCTGTTTAATGAAAAACAAGCGCACTCTCTTGTGACTCGAACATACAACCTGCACGTTAAGGGCATGTACAATGATTGATAAGATAGTCTTATCTTAAGTCTTGCATCTAATTTAGATATGACAAAAAAACATGTCTACAATGGGTCATCTCTTAGCCTTATCTTCAATAACTAGTTATTCCTAAAAATATGGTGAGACATATTGTGCTAAGAAATCATCTCTTGTCTTTTCTTATGATTTCTCTCTTCTCCACCCATCATTTATCCTATATGGCATTGCTAAGATAGAACCATTGTACATGCCCTAACAGCTGGCCACGGCAGCCACCTAGACATCTCAACCTGATATGATTTGTCACATTCTCTTTCCATTTTTCTTCTTTTCCTTTTCCTTTTTCCTTTTTTTCTTAATCCTTTTTCTTTCTTTTTTCAAAATGCGTGAAGTTTTAAATAAAAAATGATGGAATTTCTTAAATCCACGAACTTTTATTCAAAATCCAGTGAATTTTTTCCAAATTTTGTGAACAAAAACTAATTTTATGAACTCTTTACGAATTCATGATTTTTTTTACAAAAATCGATGAACTTTTTCCAAATCTGTGAACATTTTTCAAAATCCTGTGAATTTTTTTGTCAAAATGGGCGAACATTTTTATCAAAATTGATGAACTTTTTCAAATCCATGATTTTTTTTCAAAATCTAATAAATGTTTTCTCAAATTTGTGGAAAATTAATTTTGATGAAATTTTTTGAATTCGTGAATTTTTCTTATGAAAATCAATGAATCTTTTCCAAATCCGCGAACATCTTTTCAAAATCCTATGAACTTTTTTCATATTTATGAACATTTTTCAAAATTGATAAATTTTTTTGAATTTGTGAATTTTTTAATAGATCCATGATTCTCTTTTTCAAAACCGAATAACATTTTCTAAATTTGTAAAAAAAATCAAAATTATTATTTTTTAATTATTTGTAATTGGACTGTTATAGTGCTCTTTTTGGATATAAAACATGGAAGTCATCGCATTGCAGTGGTTATTGCGCTAGTGAAGATGGGCCGACCTAGTAGCCATCGCCTTCGAGGGCCAACTTACATAAGCGGCGCTGAGGGCGCCGAACAGGGGGCTCCTTCTGGCGTCTGCCCAATTGTTCTAAGGTGCGCGGATGGCCGAGCCAGGCACAGGCCTAGGTTGGCTACTGTCTGCGGGATGTATGCGTGGCTGATGTTGGAAGTGCAAAGGCGTGCGGAAAGCCAATTTGCCTCCCCAGAGCACGTCAAAAATACCTAAACAAAAAATCTATATATTCATAGTCACATGCAAATGCTACCTGCAAACTTTTAGGCAAAAAGGCTAAGCATTTTGGCCTGTGAAAAAAAGACATCAAATGTTACCTCAAATGTCACCATAAATTTGTTTTGTTCACCGACAAAACACTGCTATTTTGTTTCGCATAAAAATCTTCAAACATGCTTGCCATACTAGCACGAACATCTAAAAAAAGCAGAATTTTTTAAATATATTTTTTATCCTGGAAGGCTACCCGGCGTGAGATTTTTTTAGTAAAAGAAAAGGTCCAAGTTTGAGTCATAGTTGCAAAAAAACTAATCAATACAAGGAATCAGCAACAGAAGAGGATGGAACAATTGCCGATCGTGATGGTTGATTGAAAGAGTGAGTCTAGGTGCGGTTGGTGTTGGACAACAACAATGCGCTGCACAAATTCATCGACATGATAAATATGCACACTAAATAACCCTGTTCACCAGCAGTGAACTTTGAGGACAGCTTTAACCAAAAAGTAAACAACGGAATAACACTAACAACATGCACATGTGACACACGATTTAATGTGGAATAACCTTTTCAACTTAAGGAGTAAAAATCACGACTGTGAACCGACCGATGCGCACACAACTTCAATATGAGAATTGTGAGTATAAAGTCTTCTCTAGAATCTCTAAAGAGATTTATAACACACTATCCACGTTCCCAACCGGCAACAACAACAATCATAAGAGACAAGATTTCAGCAAAGTAGAGTTTACCCAGCTTTTGTCCCTTTAATCTTTTTCAAACTGCTCTTAACCCGCTGAACGAAATAAGATCAAAATTTGCAAACGAGTAAACACATGTTCCTGAGACCCCCTCCAATTTTTAGCTCAATCGGACATCGTTTGCCTACCCAAACTATTTGTATCCCAAAACTATTCTATTCTGAAACTGCAGCAGTCCAACTTGACAAAACCACTCTCAAATCTGATGCTCCACTGGCCTAATCATCAAACTAGCTAACCAGATCGAAGTACTCAATGTAAGGGACTAGTTCACCAAGCTTGGTGCCAATCCAACCACGCTTGAGACTCCATGCTTGAAACGGGATGGACGATAAATTTCAGCGCTCTCTCTTGCCTCCCCCTGCTGCTCTTGCGCGCGTTGTCGCCGCCTCCGTCCCTAATTCCGTCTAGGCAAGTAGCGGGGACGGCAGCGTGCTGCAAGGCGTGGAGGGAATCGATGGGGAGCAACGGGGGTAGCAGCGCGCTCCAACTGGAACAGCCCTGTCGTGCTCCCTGACGAGCTCCACCATCGTTGTGTTCCCCAGCACGACGCTCGCGTTGTCGGCCGCGGCCGTGGCATGGTATACCTCTCCCCGGTCGGACCACGGCCCCTGCGGTCGCCAACCCGACATGGGCGAAGTGCGCATCGGCGAAGAGTAGCTCCGCGCCGAGCGGGGCAGTGTGCTCCGCGCGCATGATCCAGTTGTGGTTGTGCACGGCGACGACAAGGGAGATGTCGTAGGCGAGCACCATGGGCCCATGGCCATGTCATTTTGGTTGGAGAGGGTGAGGCGGGAGAAGACGGTGACGCCGATGGGGTGGGGGATGAGAGCGATGACGACCGGCGTGGCCACGACGACGAGGACGAAAACGAGAACAAAGACGATGCAGAAGAATGTATTGTCCATGGCATCCCAGAAGCAGTCGCAACAGCACGCCTCGATGTACTCAGCGATGTAGTGACTCATGGATCCCTCAGGATACGGAGTTCCTTGCGGCGGCGGGCACGTGCCCTGATAGGATGGCATGGTTGGCGGTAGCCGCCGTGTCCTCAGCTTTCTTGTTGTTGCTCCCGCATAATCCTGGCCATCTCCGGCCCGGCCCTGTCGGCCCACCCAGGCTCGGCCCTAAAAACCAGGGCCTAGGCCCGATGGGCTTGCCCGTGGGCCGGGCTTGGGCCTGAGTTTTGAGCCCACCAACAAGGCCTGGACGGGCTTGGGCTTGGCATATTGGCATTTTAAGGAAAAGGCCCGGCCCACGGCCCTAAGCCCTAAGGGCTTTTCAGGGCTTTTTACTAGATGGGTCGGGCTTGGGCTTGTAAACTAGGCCCGATGAAAGGGCCTGGGCCTCAGTTTTCTACCATGGGCTTTTTAGGCTCGGGCCAAGCCCAGCCTGGTCCGGCCCATGGCCAGGTATAGTCCCGCACTAGTGAATCTCTCTTGCTAGGTGTGTGTTCATCAGGTTCTGTTCGACGGTGGCATAAGGCCCAGTTTTTTTCGCGCAGGATTCTACAGAATTAGGATTTTCCAGAACTCTTAGAATCTGCTTCTCCCAAAATCTATCGTTCAGTTCTTTTCGGAGATTGTAGTTTGAGATTTGAAAAGAGTTGTGCGCTAAAATGTATGTACTACCCTTACACAAAAATTGTTTGATGAATTGTTAACACTTTGTTGTTTAAAAAAACATATTGTCGAATATGAGTACGAAAGTGCTTTAAGAATGTCATAAAACTGCTAAATATTACATTAGAATGGATTTAAAGTTTTGTTCATTACAGAAGTGAATGAACTAAAACATGAATAATCTCAAGGTACGAGACTAGCAACAATGGCTCGCTCCTCTCGTGGGCTGCTCGTGGCCGTCTAGGTGCAGCGCCGGTGGTCGTCCAGTTGCAGCTGATGGCTGGTGCAACGTCGATGGCTCGTGAAGCCGCCAGGTGCAGATGGTCGCGGGTGGAGACGGGGCCAACGGGGCAGATGTGCAGCGGAGGAAAGTCCGGCGACGATAGAAGGAAAGTATGGCGGCGGCGGGAAATGGGCCGGCGAGGCGCATCCGGTGGCGGCGCGGCAACCCTAGCCGTCGCTGCACATTGGAGTTCTTTCCCTCGATGCGAATAGAGGCCGAGCGTGACCGCACGCTCGTTTTTCTCTATCCAGTGCTGGAGGACTTAGCGGCATTCTGGGTGTAATTAGCTGATAGGATATGGGTAGACTTCTATTTGAAACGTTTTCTTTTGAGGAACTCTTCAAAATCTTGAGATTGTGGGAAAATCATGGTTTTTTGGTGTTTTTGGATTGCACTAGGATTCTGAGATTTTGGAGACCAAATCGAGTTCTTTTGACTCAAGATTTTCCAGACCGAGATTCTCTAAAATCTGCTCAAAAGAACTAGGCCAGTAATGTGTGTCCCTAGGCTGCATGACAAGTGTTCGATGAAATGCATAAACCAAAAATAAGTTTTACTTCGTTATATATAGAGAATCGGCTAGGTCCGGCCAAATATCTTGCAGGTTGGCCCCTCTAGCGGCCAGGGATGCACCCCATCTGGGGAGCTGCCCAGGTCGCGGACTCCTCCATCCAGTGCGGGGTCGGCTGGCGCACTCCACTGCCCTGCTGCGTTACTGCCGCCACACTCCACCGTTGAGAGGTGCAGTCCTGCTTGGCTGCGACCCATGTCCTGTTACGGCCGCTCAAGCCTGCCACCGGCTGACGCTTGCTGCTAGCACACATGGAAGCATTGTGTGGCTTGCAAAGCAAGTTCCCTAGTATATGACACCTATTTGTAGCCATACCATGGCCTTGAGTATTTTGGAGTTAATCTAAAGTTTCTGGGCCCTGAAAATTTCATAAGTTTTCATGCCTTTAATCTTGTCGTCATTTCCATGTTGTTCTCATAAATGGGAGAGACGATCGACATCTTGCACTTATGAAGCACCTGCAATGACACTCATGGATGTTGGAGTGGTGACTCTATTGAATATAGAGTGTTCAATGCAGGAGAACACACAGGTGAACAAGGTTAATTGGTTTGGTTTTGTACATTTGTTGGTTTCACGTTAACTAAGAAGAGTGTCATTCCTCGGACGGGAGGATCACATTAATTATGTAAAATATCTTTCTTTGAATTGCAGGATCGCGTTAGTGATGAGCAGTACCGAGTGTTGGTCAGAAGGATCATGCAAATTATGGAGAGTATCATTCTTGGACAGAAGGATCACATTACTTATGGAGTGTATCATTGTTTGGATGGGAAGATCACGTTATTTATGGCACAATCATTCCATTCATTCACGTGATGAGCTCTGTCTGCGATACAAATGTACCTTCGCTGTACGTGGTTGGAGCTGATGTGCCCGGCAAATAAAAAGCTACATCCTATGTATAGCAAAGATCAATTGCTTCCGACTATAGTATACTATTGTACTTACCGATTACTTGATCCTGAGCCAGAGGGAGGGAGGGAGAGAGAGACAAAGGGACAGGGAGCTTTATATCTACTCTATGTCCATTGAGCTGCTCAGCCTCATCATATTATGGTGGATAAGTTCGGGCTTAGGAGGCACCAGGAATTTTGGATTTGCACATATCCAAGGTCTTGCTTATATCACCTTGTGGCAAGGCGGGTGGTTGTTAAAGTTTTGTTCTGTGTACCTGCCATCTCATTTGGCCTGACAGTTCCTAAGCACGCAGACATTTAGATAAAGCTTGCCTGCATCACTAGTTGTGTTAGCGTGCCCAACTGAGTAGCTTCTTCGCCCTCGACAGGGTCTTCTTTGCTTCTAGCCGGAGAGAGGATTTTCTACCGTCGTAGCGTTGTCTGATTGTGCGAGGTGATTCGTGATGTATTTCTGGGTGTTCTCCATTCCTCTTTTGTATAATCTGTGTGGTGTAGAGGAGGAGCATATATGTATTGGATACATACAGCCGACTGGGACCCACAAACCGGCCCACATTTAAAGTCTGCCCTAGTTTTGGCGGCCCTCGGTGGTCCGGTTAGTATTGATCGAACCATTCTTCCTAGACGGTGGTTAATGACATAGATATTCCTTGATGTAGGCTCTCTTCCCTTTTTCTTCTACTAGGAAATTGTTGGTTGCAATAGGGCAAATGTTTTTGAAGGCAATCATCGTACTTTACCTATGACTTCATTCTTAATGTGGTTACATATGAAATAGACTTTAGGTGTGAATTACATACTTAGTTTTATTGAAAAGTAGATAATTTGTTGTTTTCTACACAATGGTCATGTGCAGGGCTTCACTCGTGTGCGTATAATTTAATAATTTCAGTCTTAACTAGTACAGTGAACCGCACATTTTTCGGGCAGCATCTTTGTGACCAACTTTACATAGGTTTGGTGTAGAATATACTTGTTTTATTTAATTCTATATAACTAAATAGAGGATCCCCAATAAAATGCATGGGAAAAGAGCATGCAACCATATATGGAAAAGACACAGTTCAACATGCCACCCCGCATGGAAAAACTATTAGACTTATGCTCAATAACCAAATGCAATAAATCTTGCATATATTCAGTTTCAGTTCTCATAATTTTAGTATAGATATTCATTTTTCAATCTCACTAAAATATACTTCAATCAACTCCCGCAGCAACACATGGAATATTATTTGGTGGTGCCTCCTCGTCCAAGTCTTCGGCCTCGTCAGTGGTGCCTTCAAGGAAATTAGTAAGATCTTCGATGTTAGCAACGAGATGGGTGGTGGGTGGGTCGAAAAAATTGACTCCCACCAAGAGTTTCACGATCCGGTCTGACACCCAGATTGGGAAGTCTGACTTAGCGATATCCTGAATCTGATCTAACTTCAAAACCAGGAGAAATTTCTCAAGCTCCTCCTTGGCATGATCTGACATCGGGAACAGGGGAAGCGGCTTCGGGTCCGACTTGACATCGATCGATCCCGGAAAAGATTTCTCACGTTCCTCTTGGGTTTGATCTGACATCGGACCCAAGGGATACGACTTCGGGATCCGATCTGATATCGACCCTGGAATAGTTTTCTCACGCTCCTCCTAGGCCTTGACTGAGACTGGGCCCAGTGGAAGCGGCTTCAGGACCGATTTGAAGTCGGTGCTTGTAAGGGCATATTTATCCCTAAGGTGTTTTGGTGATTGATGACAATGCTTTTGCGGACTAATCGTGTGCCTTGAGTTTCTCAGACGTTTCATCGCTAGGCACAAGACGGTTTGGTGCCCCTCGAAGACTATTGAAGACGGAGTTTTTCTACGTTTCTTTTTGGTGGATTTGAGTCGTAGGAAAGCCGTACTATTAAGAGGGGGTTCGCGTCGGAAAGGTTCGGGTGGAATCATCACGTACACATTTTCTTCCTTGTCTCCACCTTTCCCCTGCGCTTTGGAGCATCCTCCGTTTATCCTCTATGCATTATGTCTTGGTTGCTGATATTGGGCTTGCGGTAGTACTGCTCCCTGGAGCGGTAGTACCGCAGGCACATGCGGTAGTACCGTACCTCGGCGCGGTAGTACCGCAGGAGCCCACGGTAGTACCGCTCCTCTGGAGCCGTAGTACCGTGGTCCCCAGGCCAAGTGCCGCTGCATTCGGTAGTAGGGGCGGATGTAATTTTTTTACATCCGCGCCTCCGCGGTAGTACCGCGTGCGGCCTCGCTCAGCTGCCACGCGGTAGTACCGCTCCTCCAGCTGTAGTACCGTGACGGATTTTTGCATCGTCTGATTTTCAGCGGAAGTAGGCACTGATGTATTTTTATTCATCCGCGCCCTTCCCAGGCTAGGCCATTCCTGCCTTGCGGTAGTACTGCAAGGGGAGCGGTAGTACCGCGCATGCGGAAGTACCGTTCTCAGCCTCTGTGCTTCAGGCTTGTCCTAGTTCCTGCCGTTGCAGCGGTAGTACCGCGTTCTCTCGCGGTAGTACCGCTTGTCAGGGGCGGTAGTACCGCAAGTCGCGGGCTGGTTAGGTGGATAACGGTTAGATTTTGTTCTCAACTATAAAAGGGGTGTCTTCTTCCTCTAGTTGACCACCTCTTCTAACCCTAAGCTCCATTGTTGCTCCAAGCTCCATTTTCGCCCGATCTCACTCCCTAGCCAATCAAACTTGTTGATTTGCTCGGGAGTGGTTGAGAATGCCCCGATCTACACTTCTACCAAGAGAAATTTGATTCCCCCCACTAATCCCTTGCGGATCTTGTTACTCTTGGGTGTTTGAGCACCTTAGACGGTTGAGGTCACCGCGGAGCCATAGTCCATTGTGGTGAAGCTTCATGGTGTCGTTGGGAGCCTCCAATTAAGTTGTGAAGATTGCCCCAACCTTGTTTGTAAAGGTTCGGTCGCCGCCTCCAAGGGCACCAATAGTGGATTCACGGCATCTCGCATTGTGTGAGGGCGTGAGGAGAATACGGTGGCCCTAGTGGCTTCTTGGGGAGCATTGTGCCTCCACACCGCTCCAACGGAGACGTACTTCCCCTCAAAGGGAAGGAACTTCGGTAACACATCCTCATCTTCACCGGCTCCACTCTTGGTTATCTCGTGCCTTTACTTGTGCAAGCTTATTTGTGATATATCTCTTGCTTGCTTGTGTGCTCATTGTTGTTGCATCATATAGGTTGCTCACCTAGTTGCATATCTAGACAACCTACTTTGATGCAAAGTTTAAATTGGTAAAGAAAAGCTAAAAAAATTGTTAGTTGCCTATTCACCCCCCCTCTAGTCAACTATATTGATCCTTTCAATTGGTATCAGAGCCAAGTTTCTTTATTAAGGACTTTACCATCCGAAGAGTATGGTTGACGTCGTAGACGGTGTGGAGGAGCATTCCGGTGCGAATCCGGTCTCGTCTACGGGAGATGGGGGAACCGCGGTCTCTCGTGAGGAATTCAATGTGGCGTTGGACACATTGAAAACCTCCATGACTATCGAGGTTGAAAGCATGTTTAATAAATTCTTAGAAGGGCTTAAATTTTCCACTGCACCGTTGAAAGTGGGTGATCCTGCTAACAAGGTGATGGATGCTACCTCCGACAAGGGGGAAGCTACTAGCGAGAAAGCTCCTTCCTCTAGTGGTAAAAATGGCACCGGCATCTTTGCCCATGTGGAACCTCCACTTGTCTATGGTGGACCGCTTCCTTCCACTCATTTGAATCATGCCGGCCCGGCCCCTAAGATTGAGAAGAATGTAGAATTTTATTCTTGGGACTATCGCTTTAAGCGTCATTTAAATCATGTGAACACTAACCTTTGGAGAATCATTGAAGAAGGTTTCTATCCGCATGACCGAAGCAACTTCACTCCTAGAGAAGCCGTGGATAATCAATTCAATGAGAATGCTCTCTTCATCATCAAAGAAGCGATTCCACCCGAAGATCTTCCTCATCTCCGACCCTATTCCATGGCCAAAGATGCTTGGCACCAAGTGGTTTCCCTCTATCGGGGAAGCGCAAGCATTCAACGCTCCAACTATGAAGTGGTGCAAGATGACGCCGATGAGTTTGCAATGAAAGAAGATGAAGAACCTCGTGAGCTTTATCGGAGGGTAACCAAACTCGCGGTCTCTCTCCGAGATCATGGAAGTAAGGATACGGATGACAATTGGATCAAGCGCAAATTCCTCAAGGCAATGATGCCCTACCAGAAAGCCATGTCCTCCATCAATTGTCAAAGGCCGGACTTCCACACCTTGTCCTCGAGTGAAGTGTTGGATGAGTTCGTTGCTATGAGCATCTTGGACAAGACCGCCGACAATGCGGTACTTCGCTCTCAAAGAGTTAAGAAGCCCAACCTTGCTCTAAAGGCCAAGGTTAGTATGGAGGAAGAGGATGAGGAGGAAGAAGAGGAGAGCAACCTCGAAGATACGAAGTATGCCTATCATGAACACATGGCCCTTGCTTCAAGGCAATTTTGGAGCAAGAAGAACTCAAGGCACAACTTCAACAAGAACAATTCAAGTGGCGCAAAGGGCAAGCAACGAGTGAGGACTTGCTTCAGTTGTGGCAATGTGAGCCACTTTGTTGCGGAGTGCCCTTATGAGAAGAGGGAAGACAATGGTGGCAAGCTCATCCGAAAGGACAAGGACAAGTCGTTCCCCAACAAGAGCAACTTCACCAAGAAGACTCCTCCCAAGGCATTGGTGGTACAAGAAGAGTACAATGAGGATGATGAAGATGGTGAGTCGGTTGCCATGGCCTCCGTTGCCATTGCGACGACTCCACGGGTGTCTCTCTTTGACTCACCCAATGAGAGCATCACCGCCAAGTGCCTCATGGCTAAAGCCACCAACAAGGTAACCCCCAACATCAAAACTACCATCATTAATCATCCTTCTTCGGATAGCATTGATGAACATGAGGGGACAAATGTGGAGAATGAGTTTGAGACCTTTATGGGTAAACTCAAGGGTAAATCCAAGAAGCACTTTGTTGCTCTCTTGGAACAACTTGGTGAAGCCAATGACATGATCGAGGCTCACAAAGATACCATCTCTAAGATGGAGGGGCATAGTCGTGACTATGCCGATGAGATTTCGGATCTTTCCAATGCTCTTGACGAAGAGTGTGGTCTTCGTTTGGCTCTTGAGGAGTCACACAACGATGATCATGCTAAGTTAAATAAAGACCTTGATCATGCTCTTGTTGTTTCTCGTGTGCTAAACTCCGAGAAAGCAAAGCTTGGGATTGATCTTGCTAGACTCAAAGAGGAGTTTGACATTCTCGACAAGGCTCACAAAGTCTTGAAGGGTGTTCATGCTAGCCTCAAGGAGTCTCATGATCAACTCCAAGTGAAGCTAACCAAGGAGAAAGCCACCTTTCCTCATATGGTGTTAATTGATAATGCAAATGCTACTAACCCTTGTTGTGAGCATGTGCATCTTGTTGAGGAGAATGCTAAGTTGAAGGAGCAACTTGAGAAAGGCCTTGTGTCATGCATACAAGGTGAGAAGAACCTCAACGACCTTTTGAGCAATCAAAAGGAAGTTGTGGCCAAGGAGGGGATTGGGTTCGCACCCAAGCCTAAGAACAAGAAGAAGAATGACAAGACCAAACGACCTCCTCCTCTCAAGCAAACTTTTGTGAAGGAGGGAGAGGGTGCTTCCAAGGAGAAGAAGAACAATGCGAAGGGTGGCGGTGTCAAGAAGGGCAATGCCACCCCTCCCAACAAAGCCGGCGACTTTAACCCTTCTTATGTGTTATGCCGTGCTAGTGATGGGCATGTTTATGCCAAATTTGTTGGTTCTCCTCATGAGTACATTGAATGGTCTATTTGGGTTCCTAAGACCCTTGTTACTAACATCAAAGGACCCATTACAAAATGGGTACCTAAAACCAAGCATTGATCTCTTGTAGGTGTTTGCTTCCGGTGGGGGATCATGGTTGCTCGATAGTGGAGCTACAAATCATATGACCGGAAGCAAGGACTTGGTAGTGGACGTGCACAAGATTCCATCTATGCCCACCAATGTCGAGTGGGGTGATGCCTCGTCTTCTAAGGTATTGGGACTCGGCAAGGTTGTCATTTCTCATGATCTCACGATCGAGAAGGTCATGCTTGTTGAGTCCCTTGCATACAATTTACTTTCCGTTCGTCAACTTGCAATCATGGGCTTTGCCACTTTCTTTGATATTGATACCGTGGCCCTCTTGTGGAGCAAGACTCTTAAAGTAGCCTTTGTTGGGCATGTCGAGAACGGTCTATATGTGATTAACTTTTCGGAGCGACCCACTAAGACCGCGACATGCCTAATGGCTAAAGTTGACGTGGGATGGCTTTGGCATCGCCGTTTAGCCCATGTCAATATGAGATCTTTGCAAAGTCTTCTCAAGGGGGACCATGTCCATGGACTAACGAATGTTAGTTTTGCTAAAGATCGTGCTTGCAGTGCTTGTAACGAAGGAAAGCTACATGAGAAGGCTCACCCTCCCACGACTATCATTTACTCGAAGAGGCCTTTGGAACTCCTTCATTTGGATCTCTTTGGGCCTCCATCCTTTGATAGTCTTGGGGGTAGGAAGTATTGCTTGGTGATTGTGGATGACTATTCAAGATACACTTGGGTGTATTTCTTCAAGAGGAAGAGCGAGACCCAACAAACCGTCATTGACTTTGCAAATGAAGCCCAACGTCAACACAACGCAAAGATCTTGACAATAAGAAGTGACAACGGCACCGAGTTCAAGAACTAGACCTTGGACGAGTTTCTTAGTGATGAGGGGATCAAGCATCAATATTCCGCACCTTACATCCCTCAACAAAACGGTGTTGCGGAGAGGAAGAACCGGACGTTGATGGATGCGGCAAGGACCATGATGGCGGAGTTCAAGTCTCCATACAACTTTTGGGCCGAAGCCATCAACACCGCGTGTCATGCATCCAATCGGCTCTACCTCCGCAAGGGCTTGAACAAGACTCTGTTGGGAATCGTAGCATAATTTTAAAATTTTCCTACGCTCACCAAGATGCATCTATGGAGTATACTAGCAACGAGGGGAAAGGAGTGCATCTACATACCCTTGTAGATCGCGAGCGGAAGCGTTTCAATGAACGTGGATGACGGAGTCGTACTCGCCGTGATCCAAATCACCGATGACCGAGTGCCGAACGGACGGCACCTCCGCGTTCAACACACGTATGGTGCAGCGACGTCTCCTCCTTCTTGATCCAGCAAGGGGGAAGGAGAGGTTGATGGAGATCCAACAGCACGACGGTGTGGTGGTGGATGTAGCGGGTCTGCGGCAGGGCTACGCCGAGCTTCTGCGAGAGAGAGAGAGGTGTTGCAGGGGAGGAGGGAGGCGCCCAAGGCTGTAGGTTTCTGCCCTCCCTCCCCCCCCCTTTATATAGGCCCCCTGGGGGGGCGCCGGCCCAGGGAGATGGGATCTCCAAGGGGGGGCGGCGGCCAAAAGGGGGGGAAGGGGTGCCTTGCCCCCCAAGGCAAGGGGGAAGCTCCCCCCTAGGGTTCCCAACCCTAGGCGCATGGGGGGAGGCCCAAGGGGGGCGCCCCAGCACACTAAGGGCTGGTTCCCTTCCACTTTCAGCCCACGGGGCCCTCCGGGATAGGTGGCCCCACCCGGTGGACCCCCGGGACCCTTCCGATGGTCCCGGTACAATACCGGTAACCCCCGAAACTTTCCCGGTGGCCGAAACTGGACTTCCTATATATAATTCTTCACCTCCGGACCATTCCGGAACCTCTCGTGATGTTCAGGATCTCATCCGAGACTCCGAACAACTTTCGGGTTTCCGCATACATATATCTCTACAACCCTAGCGTCACCGAACCTTAAGTGTGTAGACCCTACGGGTTCGGGAGACATGCAGACATGACCGAGACGCCTCTCCGGTGAATAACCAACAGCGGGATCTGGATACCCATGTTGGCTCCCACATGTTCCACGATGATCTCATCGGATGAACCACGGTGTCGAGGATTCAATCAATCCCGTGTACAATTCCCTTTGTCAGTCGGTATGTTACTTGCCCGAGATTCGATCGTCGGTATCCCAATACCTTGTTCAATCTCGTTACCGGCAAGTCTCTTTACTCGTACCGCAATGCATGATCCCATGACTAACGCCTTAGTCACATTGAGCTCATTATGATGATGCATTACCGAGTGGGCCCAGAGATACCTCTCCGTCACACGGAGTGACAAATCCCAGTCTCGATCCGTGCCAACCCAACAGACACTTTCGGAGATACCCGTAGTGCACCTTTATAGTCACCCAGTTATGTTGTGACGTTTGGCACACCCAAAGCACTCCTACGGTATCCGGGAGTTGCACGATCTCATGGTCTAAGGAAAAGATACTTGACATTGGAAAAGCTCTAGCAAACGAAACTACACGATCTTTTATGCTGTGCTTAGGATTGGGTCTTGTCCATCACATCATTCTCCTAATGATGTGATCCCGTTATCAATGACATCCAATGTCCATAGTCAGGAAACCATGACTATCTGTTGATCAACGAGCTAGTCAACTAGAGGCTTACTAGGGACACGTTGTGGTCTATGTATTCACACATGTATTACGATTTCCGGACAATACAATTATAGCATGAACAATAGACAATTATCATGAACAAAGAAATATAATAATAACCATTTATTATTGCCTCTAGGGCATATTTCCAACAGTCTCCCACTTGCACTAGAGTCAATAATCTAGTTACATTGTGATGAATCGAACACCCATTGCGTCCTGGTGTTGATCATGTTTTGCCCTAGGGAGAGGTTTAGTCAACGGATCTGCTACATTCAGGTCCGTATGTACTTTACAAATATCTATGTCTCCATTTTGAACACTTTCACGAATGGAGTTGAAGCGACGCTTGATATGCCTGGTCTTCCTGTGAAACCTGGGCTCCTTCGCAAGGGCAATAGCTCCAGTGTTGTCACAGAAGAGAGTCATCGGGCCCGACGCATTGGGAATCACCCCTAGGTCGGTAATGAACTCCTTCATCCAGACTGCTTCCTGTGCTGCCTCCGAGGCTGCCATGTACTCCGCTTCACATGTAGATCCCGCCACGACGCTTTGCTTGCAACTGCACCAGCTTACTGCTCCTCCATTCAATATATACACGTATCCGGTCTGTGACTTCGAGTCATCCAGATCTGTGTCGAAGCTAGCGTCGACGTAACCCTTTACGACGAGCTCTTCGTCACCTCCATAAACGAGAAACATATCCTTAGTCCTCTTCAGGTACTTCAGGATATTCTTGACCGCTGTCCAGTGTTCCATGCCGGGATTACTTTGGTATCTTCCTACCAAACTTACGGCAAGGTTTACATCAGGTCTGGTACACAGCATGGCATACATAATAGACCCTATGGCCGAGGCATAGGGGATGACACTCATCTTTTCTATATCTTCTGCCGTGGTCGGGCATTGAGCCATGCTCAATTGCACACCTTGCAATACAGGCAAGAACCCCTTCTTGGACTGATCCATATTGAACTTCTTCAATATCTTGTCAAGGTATGTACTTTGTGAAAGACCAATGAGGCGTCTTGATCTATCTCTATAGATCTTGATGCCTAATATATAAGCAGCTTCTCCAAGGTCCTTCATTGAAAAACACTTATTCAAATAGGCCTTTATACTTTCCAAGAATTCTATATCATTTCCCATCAATAGTATGTCATCCACATATAATATGAGAAATGCTACAGAGCTCCCACTCACTTTCTTGTAAACACAGGCTTCTCCATAAGTCTGTGTAAACCCAAACGCTTTGATCATCTCATCAAAGCGAATGTTCCAACTCCGAGATGCTTGCACCAGCCCATAGATTGAGCGCTGGAGCTTGCATACTTTGTTAGCATTCTTAGGATCGACAAAACCTTCCGGCTGCATCATATACAACTCTTCCTTAAGGAAGCCGTTAAGGAATGCCGTTTTGACGTCCATCTGCCATATCTCATAATCATAGTATGCGGCAATTGCTAACATGATTCGGACGGACTTCAGCTTCGCTACGGGTGAGAAAGTCTCATCGTAGTCAACCCCTTGAACTTGTCGATAACCCTTAGCGACAAGTCGAGCTTTGTAGATGGTCACATTACCATCCGCGTCCGTCTTCTTCTTAAAGATCCATTTGTTTTCTATGGCTCGCCGATCATCGGGCAAGTCAGTCAAAGTCCATACTTCGTTTTCATACATGGATCCTATCTCGGATTTCATGGCTTCTAGCCATTTGTCGGAATCCGGGCCCGCCATCGCTTCTTCATAGTTCGAAGGTTCACCGTTGTCTAACAACATGATTTCCAGGACAGGGTTGCCGTACCACTCTGGTGCGGAACGTGTCCTTGTGGACCTACGAAGTTCAGTAGTAACTTGATCCGAAGCTTCATGATCATCATCATTAACTTCCTCCCCAGTCGGTGTAGGCACCACAGGAACCTTTTCCCGCGCTGCGCTACTTTCCGGTTCGGAAGGGGTGACTATCACCTCATCAAGTTCCACTTTCCTCCCACTCAATTCTTTCGAGAGAAACTCCTTCTCTAGAAAGGACCCGTTCTTGGCAACGAAGATCTTGCCCTCGGATCTGAGGTAGAAGGTATACCCAATAGTTTCCTTAGGGTATCCTATGAAGACGCATTTTTACGATTTGGGTTCGAGCTTTTTAGGTTGAAGTTTCTTGACATAAGCATCGCATCCCCAAACTTTTAGAAACGACAGCTTAGGTTTCTTCCCAAACCATAATTCATACGGTGTCGTCTCAACGGATTTCGACGGAGCCCTATTTAAAGTGAATGCGGCAGTCTCTAAAGCATAACCGCAAAATGAGAGCGGTAAATCGGTAAGAGACATCATAGATCGCACCATATCCAATAGAGTGTGATTACGACGTTCGAACACACCGTTTCTTTGAGGTGTTCCAGGCGGCGTGAGTTGTGAAACTATTCCACATTTCCTTAAGTGTGCACCAAACTCGTGACTTAAATATTCTCCACCACGATCTGATCGTAAGAATTTTATTTTTCTGTCACGTTGATTCTCAACTTCACTCTGAAATTCCTTGAACTTTTCAAAGGTTTCAGACTTGTGTTTCATTAGGTAGACATACCCATATCTACTGAAGTCATCAGTGAGAGTGAGAACATAACGATATCCTCCGCGAGCCTCAACACTCATTGGACCGCACACATCGGTATGTATGATTTCCAATAAGTTGGTTGCTCGCTCCATTGTTCCGGAGAACGGAGTCTTGGTCATCTTACCCATGAGGCATGGTTCGCACGTGTCAAATGATTCGTAATCAAGAGACTCCAAAAGTCCATCTGCATGGAGCTTCTTCATGCGCTTGACACCAATGTGACCAAGGCGGCAGTGCCACAAGTATGTGGGACTATCGTTATCAACTTTACATCTTTTGGTATTCACACTATGAACATGTGTAACATCACGTTCGAGATTCATCAAAAATAAACCATTGACCAGCGGGGCATGACCATAAAACATATCTCTCAAATAAATAGAACAACCATTATTCTCGGATTTAAATGAGTAGCCATCTCGAATTAAACGAGATCCAGATACAATGTTCATGCTCAAAGCTGGCACTAAATAACAATTATTAAGGTTTAAAACTAATCCCGTGGGTAGATGCAGAGGTAGCGTGCCGACGGCGATCACATCGACCTTGGAACCATTCCCGACGCGCATCGTCACCTCGTCCTTCGCCAGTCTCCGTTTATTCCGTAGTTCCTGTTTTGAGTTACAAATATGAGCAACCGCACCGGTATCAAATACCCAGGAGCTACTACAAGTACTGGTAAGGTACACATCAATTACTTGTATATCACATATACCTTTGGTGTTGCCGGCCTTCTTCTTGTCTGCTAAGTATTTGGGGCAGTTCCGCTTCCAGTGACCACTTCCCTTGCAATAAAAGCACTCAGTCTCGGGCTTGGGTCCATTCTTTGACTTCTTCCCAGTAACTGGTTTACCGGGCGCGGCAACTCCCTTGCCGTCCTTCTTGAAGTTCTTCTTACCCTTGCCCTTCTTGAACTTAGTGGTTTTATTCACCATCAACACTTGATGTTCTTTTCTGATCTCTACCTCAGCTGATTTCAGCATTGAATATACCTCAGGAATGGTCTTTTCCATCCCCTGCATATTGAAGTTCATCACAAAGCTCTTGTAGCTTGGTGGAAGCGACTGGAGGATTCTGTCAATGACCGCGTCATCCGGGAGATTGACTCCCAGCTGAGACAAGCGGTTATGCAACCCAGACATTCTGAGTATGTGCTCACTAACAGAACTATTCTCCTCCATTTTACAGCTGAAGAACTTGTCGGAGACATCATATCTCTCGACCCGGGCATGAGCTTGAAAAACCAGTTTCAGCTCCTCGAACATCTCATATGCTCCATGTTTCTCAAAACGCTTTTGGAGACCCGGCTCTAAGCTGTAAAGCATGCCGCACTGAACGAGGGAGTAATCATCAGCACGCTGCTGCCAAGCGTTCATAACGTCTTGGTTCTCAGGGATTGGTGCTTCACCTAGCGGTGCTTCTAAGACATAATCTTTCTTGGCTACTATGAGGATGATCCTCAGGTTCCGGACCCAGTCTGTATAGTTGCTGCCATCATCTTTCAGCTTGGTTTTCTCTAGGAATGCGTTGAAATTGAGGACAACGTTGGCCATTTGATCTACAAGACATAGTGTAAAGATTTTAGACTAAGTTCATGATAATTAAGTTCATCTAATCAAATTATATAATGAACTCCCACTCAGATAGACATCCCTCTAGTCATCTAAGTGAAACATGATCCGAGTTTAACTAGGCCGTGTCCAATCATCACGTGAGACGGACTAGTCAAGATCGGTGAACATCTCCATGTTGATCGTATCTTCTATACGACTCATGCTCGACCTTTCGGTCCTCCGTGTTCCGAGGCCATGTCTGTACATGCTAGGCTCGTCAAGTCAACCTAAGTGTATTGCGTGTGTTCCGAGGCCATGTCTGTACATGCTAGGCTCGTCAACACCCGTTGTATTCGAGCGTTAGAATCTATCACACCCGATCATCACGTGATGCTTCGAAACAACGAACCTTCGCAACGGTGCACAGTTAGGGTGAACACTTTCTTGAAATTATTATAAGGGATCATCTTACTTACTACCGTCGTTCTAGGCAAATAAGATGCAAAAAACATGATAAACATCACATGCAATCAAATAGTGACATGATATGGCCAATATCATCATGCTCCTTTGATCTCCATCTTCGGGGCACCATGATCATCTTCGTCACTGGCATGACACCATGATCTCCATCATCATGATCTCCATCATTGTGTCTTCATGAAGTCGTCACGCCAACGATTACTTCTACTTGTATGGCTAACGCGTTTAGCAACAAAGTAAAGTAAATTACATGGCGTTATTCAATGACACGCAGGTCATGCAAAATAATAAAGACAACTCCTATGGCTCCTGCCGGTTGTCATACTCATCGACATGCAAGTCGTGATTCCTATTACAAGAATATGATCAATCTCATACATCACATATATCATTCATCACATCTTCTGGCCATATCACATCACATAGCACTTGCTGCAAAAACAAGTTAGACGTCCTCTAATTGTTGTTGCAAGTTTTTACGTGGTTTGTAGGTTTCTAGCAAGAACGTTTTCTTACCTACGTATGACCACAACGTGATTTGCCAATTTCTATTTACCCTTCATAAGGACCCTTTTCATCGATTCCGTTCCGACTAAAGTAGGAGAGACAGACACCCGCTAGCCACCTTATGCAACTAGTGCATGTCAATCGGTGGAACCAGTCTCACGTAAGCGTACGTGTAAGGTCGGTCCGGGCCGCTTCATCCTACAATGCCGCCGAAACAATAAACGACTAGTAGCGGCAAGAAGAATTGGCAAACTCAACGCCCACAACTTCTTTGTGTTCTACTCGTGCATAGTAACTACGCATAGGCCTGGCTCATGATGCCACTGTTGGGAATCGTAGCATAATTTTAAAATTTTCCTACGCTCACCAAGATTCATCTATGGAGTATACTAGCAACGAGGGGAAAGGAGTGCATCTACATACCCTTGTAGATCGCGAGCGGAAGCGTTTCAATGAACATGGATGACGGAGTCGTACTCGCCGTGATCCAAATCACCGATGACCGAGTGCCGAACGGACGGCACCTCCGCGTTCAACACACGTACGGTGCAGCGACGTCTCCTCCTTCTTGATCCAACAAGGGGGAAGGAGAGGTTGATGGAGATCCAACAGCACGACGGCGTGGTGGTGGATGTAGCGGGTCTCCGGCAGGGCTACGCCGAGCTTCTGCGAGAGAGAGAGAGAGAGAGAGAGAGAGAGAGAGAGAGAGGTGTTGCGGGGGAGGAGGGAGGCGCCCAAGGCTGTAGGTTGCTGCCCTCCCTCCCCCCCTTTATATAGGCCCCCTGGGGGGGCGCCGGCCCAGGGAGATGGGATCTCCAAGGGGGGGCGCCGGCCAAAAGGGGGGGAAGGGGTGCTTTGCCCCCCAAGGCAAGGGGGAAGCTCCCCCCCCTAGGGTTCCCAACCCTAGGCGCATGGGGGGAGGCCCAAGGGGGGCGCCCCAGCCCACTAAGGGCTGGTTCCCTTCCACGTTCAGCCCACGGGGCCCTCCGGGATAGGTGGCCCCACCTGGTGGACCCCCGGGACCCTTCCGGTGGTCCCGGTACAATACCGGTAACCCCCGAAACTTTTCCGTTGGCCGAAACTGGACTTCCTATATATAATTCTTCACCTCCGGACCATTCCGGAACCTCTCGTGACGTCCGGGATCTCATTCGGGACTCCGAACAACTTTCGGGTTTCCGCATACATATATCTCTACAACCCTAGCGTCACCGAACCTTAAGTGTGTAGACCCTACGGGTTCGGGAGACATGCAGACATGACCGAGATGCCTCTCCGGTCAATAACCAACAGCGGGATCTGGATACCCATGTTGGCTCCCACATGTTCCACGATGATCTCATCGGATGAACCACGGTGTCGAGGATTCAATCAATCCCGTATACAATTCCCTTTGTCAATCGGTATGTTACTTGCCCGAGATTCGATCGTCGGTATCCCAATACCTTGTTCAATCTCGTTACCGGCAAGTCTCTTTACTCGTACCGCAATGCATGATCTCATGACTAACGCCTTAGTCACATTGAGCTCATTATGATGATGCATTACCGAGTGGGCCCAGAGATACCTCTCCGTCACACGGAGTGACAAATCCCAGTCTCGATCCGTGCCAACCCAACAGACACTTTCGGAGATACTCGTAGTGCACCTTTATAGTCACCCAGTTACGTTGTGACGTTTGGCACACCCAAAGCACTCCTACGGTATCCGGGAGTTGCACGATCTCATGGTCTAAGGAAAAGATACTTGACATTGGAAAAGCTCTAGCAAACGAAACTACACGATCTTTTATGCTGTGCTTAGGATTGGGTCTTGTCCATCACATCATTCTCCTAATGATGTGATCCCGTTATCAATGACATCCAATGTCCATAGTCAGGAAACCATGACTATCTGTTGATCAACGAGCTAGTCAACTAGAGGCTTACTAGGGACACGTTGTGGTCTATGTATTCACACATGTATTACGATTTCCGGACAATACAATTATAGCATGAACAATAGACAATTATCATGAACAAAGAAATATAATAATAACTATTTATTATTGCCTCTAGGGCATATTTCCAACAGACTCCATATGAGATACTCACCGGTAACAAGCCCAACCTCAAGTACTTTCGGGTGTTCGGGTGTAAGTGTTTCATTCTCAAGAAAGGTGTTCGGTTGTCTAAATTTGAGGCTAGAGCTTATGAGGCCATATTTGTTGGTTATGCTACAAACTCTCATGCTTACCGTGTCCTCAATAAATCTACGGGACTTATTGAGGAGACGTGTAACGTGGAGTTTGATGAGAATAACGGCTCCCAAGTGGAGCAAAGTGGCACTTGTGATGTAGGTGATGAAATTCCTCCTCAAGCCATAAGAAGAATGGGTGTTGGTTTTATCCTACCCATTGAGGAACCCCTTGTGGCCGAAGGAGAAGGAAAATGCTCCACTCAAGTGGAGCCATCACCAACCCAAGGCCCACATGCTTCCGAAGAACAAAGTGAAGGCTCTCAACCTCATGAACAAGACCAAGGGCAAGATCATGCTCATTACGGTGTTGACACACCAAGTGATGCCGAAGGTCAAGTTCTCTCCTCTGAGCAAGTTCAAGATCAAGAACAAGCTCAAGACGGCTCTCAAGATGATCAAGTGAGCGCTCCTCAACTCACCACCGAGGGGGAATTGAAGCGTCGTGCCGCCAAGATTGCATCCAAGCTCTCCACCAAGGGTCATCTCATGAAGAATGTGCTTGGAAGCATTCAAAAGGGGGTAAGCACTCGTAGACAATTGGCAAACTATTGTGAACATCACGCGTTTGTCTCTTGTGTTGAACCCCAAAAGGTATATGAAGCACTCGAAGATCCGGATTGGCTTAATGCCATGCATGAACAACTCAACAACTTCGAGTACAACAAGGTGTGGAGATTAGTGCCAAGGCCAACGGGGAATCACAATGTCATTGGAACCAAGTGGATATTCAAGAACAAGCAAGATGCTCATGGGACCATCATTCGCAACAAGGCACGATTGGTGGCACAAGGCTACTCCCAAGTCGAGGGTATCGACTACGGTGAAACCTTTGCTCCCGTTGCTCGCCTTGAATCCATTCGTTTGTTGATTGCTTATGCTTCTCATCACAACTTTAAGTTGCAACAAATGGATGTAAAGAGTGCTTTTCTTAATGGTCCTATTAATGAGTTGGTTTATGTCAAGCAACCCCCCGGGTTCGAGGATCCCTACTTTCCCGATCATGTGTATCAACTCGATAAGGCACTCTATGGCCTTAAACAAGCCCCACGTGCGTGGTATGACCACCTTACCGAGTTGTTACAAGATCGTGGGTTTGAAGTTGGGCTAATCGACCCCACTCTTTTTACTAAGAAGGTCAAAGGGGAGTTGTTTGTGTGCCAACTATATGTTGATGACATTATCTTTGGTTCCCCTAACAAAGCTTTCAATGAGGAATTTGCCGCTCTCATGACCTCAAAGTTCAAGATGTCTTCCATGGGAGAGTTGAAGTTCTTTCTAGGATTCGAAGTGAAGCAAAGAAGAGAAGTAACCTTCATAAACCAAGCCAAATACACTCAAGACATGCTCAAGAGATTCAAGCTAAGTGATGTCAATCCGGCTTCCACTCCAATGCCCACCAAGTGCCAACTTGACATCGATCCCAATGGTAAAGCGGTGGATCAAAAGGTATATCGCTCCATGATTGGATCCTTGCTTTACCTTTGTGCATCTAGACCGGATATCATGTTGAGTGTGGGAATTTGTGCACGGTTTCAAGCCGCACCTAAGGAAAGCCACTTTGTGGCAGTCAAGTGAATCTTTCGATATTTGGCTCATACCCCAAACTTTGGCTTATGGTACCCAAGAGGAGCAAACTTCAAGCTTGTAGGGTATTCGGACTCCGATTGGGCGGGAGACAAAGTGGATAGGAAGTCCACTTCCGGAGGGTGCCAATTCCTTGGTTGCTCTTTGGTAAGTTGGTCTTCCAAAAAGCAAAGGTGTGTGTCTCTCTCGTCCACCGAAGCGGAGTATGTGGTGGCCGGTAGTTGTTGTGCACAACTCTTATGGATGAGGCAAACTTTAAAGGATTACGGTGTCATTTGTGACAAAGTGCCTCTTTCGTGTGACAATAAAAGTGCCATCAAGATTTCTCTCAACCCGGTGCAACACTTCAAGACGAAGCATATTGAGATTCGGTATTACTTCATTCGGGATCACATTAGGCGAGGGGAGATCGAGCTCAACTACGTCAAACTCATGATAACCTTGCAGATATTTTCACGAAGCCATTGGATGAAGCAAGATTTCGCGAGTTAAGGCATGAGCTAAATATCATTGATTCGAGCAGTGTTGCTTGAAACCTTGCACACCCCACCATACTCAACTTGTTGTATTGTTTAGATGTAGGCATGGACATAGGGGGAGTGTTGTTCTCTCAATGAACTCTCCCTCCCCCCCATTATGCATAAATTGATCAACTTTTTCACATTAGCCATTTTTTATGGTACTTGTGCTTCAAAGACGAGTTTTGGTCATGGGCCCAAGGATAATTCTTCGCGGTGCCATACCAAGTGACTCAAACATAGGTGGCTCCAGCCACCGCCCTCTCTTTGGAGAGGTGGTGTCTCTAGGTTGATTCTTGTTGTCTTCTGCCCCTCTTTCTTCGTGTTGAGCGTGTTCTTGTGGTGTCTCGTTTGTTTGAAGATTTCGTGCGAAGACCTCTCTTTCTTTGTGTTTGAAACATGCATTTTCTTGAGCTCACGGCACTACCGTGGCCTGCCACGGTACTACCGCGTGTGGAGAGCACGGTACTACCGCACCCAGCGCGGCAGTAATTTTTTATTGCCGCCTGGGAGAGCGGTACTACCGCTTTGGTGCGGTACTACCGCTTTGGTGCGGCACTTCCGCCCGAGCGGTAGTACCGCGATGAAGCGCGGTACTACCGCGCTGACGAGAGCGCGTGGGGGTTATGACTCGAGCAGGGGAGTTCCAACTCCCCATACCCATTCACTTGTCTCTTGCCCCCACTGCCTCTCTCTCTCTCGCTCAAGAACGGCGGCGGAGACCCTCGCCGGATCTCCGTCTCCGGCCACTCTCCTCGGATTCCGACCGGTGGGATCGTTCCCCACCACTTCCTCTTGCCATGGACCAAGGTTTCTCCCCAACCCCCTCTCTCTTTTGGTTGTTCTTTTGCCTCTAGGTTTTTGGGGAGATGCATGTGTTCTTGAGATTTTAGGCCAAATCTATGCAAGAGTAGGATGTAGGAGAGTAGTGTTGCGTAGAAATTATACTTGATATATTGTCCCGTGGTAGATTTGATCAACCGTAGTACCGCCGCGTTTTTGCGGTTTTTCTCAGATTCAAAATGGTTTGGATCTGCCGCCGTGCGGTACTACCGCATCTCCTGTGCGGTACTACCGCAGGTCCGGTACTACCGCCCATCAGGTGCGGTACTACCGCACGTGATGTGGTACTAAGATCCTACTACCGCTCCAAGCCCCGGTACTACCGTGTCTTCGCACGGTACTACCGCGACTAGGAGCGGTACTAAAATTTTAGTACCGCGCGACCTGGCAGTACTACCGTTGTTGTCCTATCTTCTTCTTGGCAATTACCACGTATGCTTTCTACTTGTTTCCCTTGTCTTGCTAAGGTCTTTGCATTGATTCTTCTCGCTCTTTGTGTGTGCTTTTGCTTTGTGTCTTAGGTGGTGGCTCTGGTGCCCCTGCTCGCCGTTCCAATCCCAGTCGTGACACTGGCTCCAAGCGACTACACAATCAAGATGAAGCACCAGAGGGCTCCAGTGCCCCCAAGCGCAATGTCAAGACCTCAACTAGCAAGTACAAGGAACCCGCTAAGGGCATGGACGAGATTCCACTTTCTGAGTTTATCCCTCGCAGGCAGATCAACCCATATGTGAATGCCGTGGTATCTTCAGAGGCAATGACTTGTTTTGGACCAAGCAGCAGACTCTCATTTATCTGGATGTGATCAAGGCCAAGCAAAACACCTACGTAGATGTCAAGTGGATTGACATGAATCACATGAGGAAGGACAAGTATCGTGAGTACTTTGGAGAGGCTCTGTATTTGGTGGAGCAGTTTGGTATTGAACATGTGATCTCCTTCCACCTGGACTATGACCCTGAGCTTATCTGTCAGTTCTTTGCCTCAGTTCACTTTCACCCTGGGGAGGAGCGGAGGATGACTTGGATGACCAATGGCCGTCAGTTGACTGCTACCTCTGGAAGGATTTCATGGATCTGCTACAGGTTCCGGATGATGGGCTCACCACTCCCGTAGGTGTTCGCCCTCATGCCAACCCTGAGTCCGCAAGCAAGAAAAGGCTCCAGCAGTACTATGTTGAGAAGGTGCTTCCCAGTGGCAAGTCGACGTGGGTGCTGAACCCATTTTTGGACATCATGTATCGCATCTTCCGCAACTCTCTGTTTCCTCGCATTGGCGACAAGGACAAGGTACATGCCTATCTGGTGGATATGATGCTCCTGTGCAAGGAGGCACGTGTGTCTCAGACTCAACCACTTGATGTCTCACACATCATGTGGTGTGAGCTTCGGTTCACGATGTTCAACCGCAAGGTACCTATCTATGGACCGTACATGTTTCTGTTGATCTCCAAGTCTTGGGAGAAGTTGATCCCTGGTGATGAGTTCCTTGCTCCAGACTGGATTCGGCATGAGTCCATCAGTCTCCGTGTCAAGCCCAAGTGGGCCAACACTACTACTCGTGCTGAGGCGTCTGCTGCTAGGAGGGCTGTTGATGAGGAGGAGGCTGAGGCAGAGGATGTTGCTGAGGACCGTGCTGTTGGGTATACCCATCGTTCCTCTGAGCCATCGTGGGCCAAGAAGCTAAACGACAAGATGAAGACTCGGTTCTGCATGCAGGCAAAGGGGCAGTACAGGACTCACGTTGCTTCCAAGGAGAGTCGCCGCCGTGACAAGAGGATCATGAAGATCTTTGGTGAGGCAGAATCCGACGGGTCAGAGAGGCACATCACCCCGGAGGCCAAATGGATGGCGAAGCAAGGATACAAGTGGACTGATTCTGAGGAGGACATCGAGGAGACCGTCCCTGCCGCCGAGTCTAACGGGGAGCGTTGGAGCGATTTCTCTGCCTGAGCCACCCCTTGTGTGTAGGTGTCCTCTCTGCCTTTTTGGCGTCTCGATGACAAAGGGGGAGAGAGTGTAGGGGTTTGCGTGTGCTTGCGAGTCGTGTGTCGTGTTTGGTGTGTTTGCTTTATCGTTTGAACCTCGTTTGCTTTGGTTTGGTTTGCGCCTTTGAGACCTATCCTTCATATGGTGTAAGACATATGCACTCTATCCTATCTTAGCGAGCTTATGATATATTGTGCTACTTTATGTTATGCTCCTGTTTGCTATCTTGTCTAGTGTTAGTCTTACTATTGCAAGTTATGCCTTGTCTCTAAAATATAGGAGGAGTGTTGATCCTAGTATATGTGTTGTGCAGTCCAAAGCACCCATCTAGATTGCACACATCTAGGGGGAGCCCGTCTATATCTTAGGGAGGATGGGTTTGCGTTTGCTCAATTTTATTTCCCTCTATGCAAATCCCGTATTGTCATCAATCCACCAAAAAGGGGGAGATTGTAAGGGCATATTTATCCCTAAGGTGTTTTGGTGATTAATGACAATGCTTTTGCGGACTAATCGTGTGCCTTGAGTTTCTCAGACGTTTCATCGCTAGGCACAAGACGGTTTGGTGCCCCTCGAAGACTATTGAAGACGGCGTTTTTCTACGTTTCTTTTTGGTGGATTTGAGTCGTAGGAAAGCCGTACTATTAAGAGGGGGTCCGCGTCGGAAAGGTTCGGGTGGAATCATCACGTACACATTTTCTTCCTTGTCTCCACCTTTCCCCTGCGCTTTGGAGCATCCTCCGTTTATCCTCTATGCATTATGTCTTGGTTGATGATATTGGGCTTGTGGTAGTACTGCTCCCTGGAGCGGTAGTACCGCAGGCACCTGCGGTAGTACCGTACCTCGGCGCGGTAGTACCGCAGGAGCCCACGGTAGTACCGCTCCTCTGGAGCCGTAGTACCGTGGCCCCCAGGCCAAGTGCCGCTGCATTGCAGTAGTAGGGGCGAATGTAATTTTTTTACATCCACGCCTTCGCGGTAGTACCGCACCTTGTGCGCGGTAGTACCGCGCGCGGCCTGGCTCAGCTGCCACGCGGTAGTACCACTCCTCCAGCTGTAGTACCGTGTCGGATTTTTGCATCGTCTAATTTTCAGCGGAAGTAGGCACGGATGTATTTTTATTCATCTGCGCCCTTCCCAGGCTAGGCCATTCCTGCCTTGCGGTAGTACCGCAAGGGGGAGCGGTAGTACCGCGCCTGCGGAAGTACCGTTCTCAGCCTCTGTGCTTCAGGCTTGTCCTAGTTCCTGCCGTTGCAGTGGTAGTACCGCGTTCTCTCGCGGTAGTACCGTATGGCCGTGCGGTAGTACCGCTTGTCAGGGGCGGTAGTACCGCAAGTCGCAGGCTGGTTAGGTGGATAACGGTTGGATTTTGTTCTCAACTATAAAAGGGGTGTCTTCTTCCTCTAGTTGACCACCTCTTCTAACCCTAAGCTCCATTGTTGCTCCAAGCTCCATTTTCGCCCGATCTCACTCCCTAGCCAATCAAACTTGTTGATTTGCTCGGGAGTGGTTGAGAAGGCCCCGATCTACACTTCCACCAAGAGAAATTTGATTCCCCCCACTAATCCCTTGCGGATCTTGTTACTCTTGGGTGTTTGAGCACCCTAGACGGTTGAGGTCACCGCGGAGCCATAGTCCATTGTGGTGAAGCTTCGTGGTGTCGTTGGGAGCCTCCAATTAAGTTGTGGAGATTGCCCCAACCTTGTTTGTAAAGGTTCGGTCGCCGCCTCCAAGGGCACTAACAGTGGAATCACGACATCTCGCATTGTGTGAGGGCGTGAGGAGAATACGGTGGCCCTAGTGGCTTCTTGGGGAGCATTGTGCCTCCACACCGCTCCAACGGATACGTACTTCCCTTCAAAGGGAAGGAACTTCGGTAACACATCCTCGTCTTCACCGGCTCCACTCTTGGTTATCTCGTGCCTTTACTTGTGCAAGCTTATTTGTGCTATATCTCTTGCTTGCTTGTGTGCTCATTGTTGTTGCATCATATTGGTTGCTCACCTAGTTGCATAGCTAGACAACCTACTTTGATGCAAAGTTTAAATTGGTAAAGAAAAGCTAAAAAAATTGTCAGTTGCCTATTCACCCCCCCCCCCCTCTAGTCAAATATATCGATCCTTTCAGTGCTGGCAAAGGTTTTTCACGTTCCTCCAAGGCCTGATCTGACGTTGGGACCAAGGAAATGGCTCCAATATCCTATCCGACATCGACCCCGCAAAGAAGTCTCACGCTCCACCATGGTCTGATCTAACATAGAGGACCAGGGGAAGCGGCGTATGCCGCTCCCGGGCTTGGTCCGACACTAATCTCTTGAAGATCAGCTCTCTGTTGAGATCCGCAGTGTACTACATGTTGCCGAATCTTATGATCTAGCCCAGAGCAAAGGACTCGACCTGACCGAGGTGGCGACAAGGGTGACACCGCCAAATACAAACATCTGCCTTGGTGGAAAGATTGCGCTAGAGCCGATCCTGTGCATCGATCTTTCTCCAATTGAACCACGTCGATCACCTAGCAGGACAGGGGCTACCACCATCGCAGCTAAATCCGCCAGTTCGGTTGGTTTGGTATCCTAAGATAGGTGTCTTCGGATGATGGTAATAAGAACACCAGAGTTCACCATGGTTTAGGCTCTCCAATAAGAGAAAACAATACGTCCCGCTTGTGTTTTATTGCGTTGGAGTGTATACAAAGTACAAAGTACCGAGAGATTTGAATGTGTCTACTACGAGCCTGGCCGCTCGGTTTATATAGCATACCGGGGCGGGCGGGTGGTCCAATGTTACATGGATCATAGTTGGCTACGTACGAGGAGATAGATCCCTCAACGGATCTAGCTTGATATCTTGTACGTCTAAGAGCATCTGCAGTCGGACTTTGCAAATCCGCCCCCTGAAATGCCCGCGGACGCAACCGGGCGCATCCGCGGACAGTGACCGATCACACCTCAAATTAGCCACTCTACTCCTCCTCTCTCATATTTCATCCCCTACATCATACAAAGCATGCAAAGAAATCCTACGTACTAACCTAATTAGTCTTCACCATCAGAGATGCCCACGACGACGGCCCCGGGCGCCGGCTGGATGAGCGGGTAGGAGGCCTCTGGATCATCCTCCTCCTGCTCGACCTCATCCATGTACGTGAGCATCTCCGCCTTCTCCGCGGCCTCCCGCGCCTCCATCTCCTGCCGGCAAGGCGTCTGGCCTCCGTAGTCGACTCCGATTGGAGGGAATCGAGGATGGCCTACTGCTCCGCCTGCAGATCCGTGTCACCAGCGTCCCCCACATCATCCTCCTCCTCCTCCTCCGGATCCACTACATCCGGAGGTAGCCCTGCGGCGATCAGGCTTTGCGCCTAGCTCGGATCTGCTCAAGGAGCTCGAGCCGGCGCTCTGGCATCAGAAAAGGCTCGCTCCTCACCTGGCGGCGTGGGGGCATGACTACTAGGCGGACGGGTGGAGTGGAAAGTGGCGATAGCGGTGGACAGGAGGAGGAGGAAAATGTGGATAGATGGTAGGGCTTCGGTGCCGCCGGTCAGCTTAAATAGCCGGGCTAGGCACGACGCGGCCCGCTGGAGCTGCATCGGGCGGCACCACCGGTCCGGCGAAGGAGACGAGCTTCGGTCCGCGAGGTTTCAGGGCATTTCCTGCTAGGAACCCTTCGTCAATCCGACGTGGCGGGCGTGCCCGGGCGTCCCCTTACCCGCCTCATATTTGGGCTGGATATGAGGGGTGCCGGTCAGCCCGTGCATTTGAGGGGGGCGTCTGGGTCAAAAAATCGTGACCGGGCGGCCCGCCTGGGCGTATGAGGCGGGTTTGAGGCGACCGGCTGTAGATGCTCTAAGTCTTCTCAAATCTTCGGATTATAGGCCATGGGCCACCTGATGTGGCCCGGGACAGAACTCACAAGGGGTCCTTAGCCCGGGCCACCAGGCCGGGAGTCGACGTGGTGAGAGGCCCCTTATCTGGGACATTGTCACTTGCTCCATGGATGCCTCCGACACCTAGGCATCTTAAATTGAATATTGATGGTTCTTTCTTTTATGGTGTAGGAAGAACTAGTATGATTCTCTGGGATCATGAGAGTGCCATTATTTCCAGTTTTTGTAGGCATCTTTACACTTGCACGGTTGAGATTAGGAAGAACTGGTATGATTCTCTGGGATCATGAGGGTGCTATATTTCCAGTTCTTGTAGGCATCTTTACACTTGCACGGTTGAGATTCTAGCAGTCAAGGAAGGGTTGTCTTTAGCATTGCAGTGGAAAAATTTGCCAATTGATAGAGTTGATGGTATGGAAATTATCTCCATGGTGAAGAGCAGAAAAAAAACAGGTCCAAGTATGCATTTTTATCAGTGAGATCAAAACTAGCATGTGGGAATCCGATTTTTGTATTACTCGTATTCGTCGAGCTGTAATAATGTCAGTGATTTTATGGCTAACTTTGGTAAGTTGAATAACCAAACTGTGGTTCTGTTAGGCTCTGGCCCAGGGAAAGTCTTGAACAGTGTTGGACAAGATTGTATGCCTTAATCTTTGAGTAATACAAGAATTATTTTCTGAAAAAAAAAGAAACATGTGGCCTGTCTAGTCAACGAGTAGCTCCAAGGCTGCACTAATCAGGCGGAAGGATATTCTATTTCACAAACTAGAGCAGACTATATTTTTTTTCTTTTGGACAATCAAGCAGACTGTAGAAGGGGATGTGTACGTTCCGACTGTGATTTTCGTCTAATGATTTAATTGGCCAACCCATACTCAACTAGTGACAGTTAGCACATTGGACAGATCTACATTTTATGAAAATGTTAACGGTGGTTTCCCTAAAACACCCGATGCAAATTGACATAGGGACGTAGGGTGATCCAGAGATGATTAGACAAGTCATGTACGTAGTGGGGCGATGTTATAGCTAAATATTCCTGCAGTCCAAGCGAGATGATCATAACATGCAATCCCTCAATTCTTGATGCCTTCCAAGCCTATAGGTCCACCGTGACGATCCTTGCAAATGAGCACTCTTCCCAAGCGACAAGCGTGGATGCATGCAGTAGAGCATCATACAATCTACCTAGTCTAGTGGATGGTGGGCCGTTGCGTCACGGCATGTAATCACCTGTAAGACATTGGTGGTAGGGGCTTTTTACCCCCTCTCCTTCTCTAATATATGATACGCACGCTCGTGCGTATCCTAAAAAAAAATCTACCTAGTCTATCTGATTTATTTATTCTGATCACAAGAGCTCTCTTCTACTCTCCGGTGCATATATAGGCGTCAAGCAACAAGTAATGACTAGTCATGTGTGTATTGCCTTGTCGCTATTTCTCTCTACCTTTGTTTGTGAGGGAAAGAGATATTTATTACACTGGTACAATGCGAGGTTACAGTCAGCTAACAAATACTCTTAGTTGGGATACACTCCGGCAACAGAACCAAACATTATTGCCACCCACGGTTCTAGTGAAGTTAGCCAAGACATAAGCACATACCTTATTTATTTTTAGTACAAAGACCCGATTTAGCGAGTAGAATGTTGGATATATTAATACTTTTTGATTATCAATCCACGAGCAAACGGTAAACATGTCATTCATAGTATGCAACTTATACCGAAACCTAAACATGTGAGCACGCCTATAGCATAGAACCAAAACATCTATGACATATCATATACAACTAGCACATGAACGAGCAGGTACGGGATGAACGAATCATACCGTCCGGTAGGCCAGGCAAGGGCCCCGGCGGCAACAGGAACCTCGGCTTCATCCGTGGCCTTCTTCTTGGCAGGGGCGGCCATGGTGTCCGTGCAGGAGTAATCAAAGCAGCGGACAAAGACGGGGACGAATCGGGAGCAGTCGGGCCATGGTTTCTTTTGTTTCTTTCTTCCGTTTCTTTGGTTTTCACCGCCTTTTCTTTGATTTTGCTTCTTTATTTTTCGTTTTTCATCGTGTTTGTCTTTTTATCTCGGTTTTCTTTTTATACACATTTTTGGTATATAACTAATACATTTTTGAATAAATGTTTAACATTTTAAAATATGAGATTTGTTTTAATACATGGTCAATTGTTTTCTATATACATTTAACATTTTTAAAATCTTCATTAAAAAATTTAAATACAAAATTATGATTTTTCAGACAAATGGTCAACATTTTCTCTATACAAATTTAACATTTTTCAAATGCCTGGTTAACATTTTTTCAATAAAAACTTAATATTTTTTAATATATATTTAACAAATTTTATACACATTTGACATTTTCCAAATACTTGATTAAAATTTTGTAAATACAAGTTTAATATTTTTTAATAGATGGTCAACCTTTTTTATACACATTTAACATTTTTAAAATGCTTGATTAATAATTTTCACATACTTTCTTAACATTTTGTTCAAGTTCTTGCTTAACTTTTTTAAATAAATGAGGAAATTTTTCTACACACTATATATTTTTTGTGTACATTTACATGAGAAATATTCTTTCCTACACACATTTAACATATTTTAAATGTTTGATTACATTTTTTAATACATGATCAATATTTTTCTATACACATTTAAAAATAATTAAATGATAGATTAACATTTTTTAAACACAAGATATGTTTTTGAATACATGATCAACATTATATTCTATACACATTTTAACATTTTCAAATGCTTGTTTAGTATTTTTCAAATACAAGTTTGATATTTTTTAATACATAGTCAATATTGCTTCTATACACATTAAATATCTTTCAAATGCATGATTAACATTTTTAAAGCGAGACCAAATAAAAACATGTCATTCCGAGGAAGGCCCCCGGCGCGTCCGTGGCGTCGGCAAACCCAACTACCACTACATGCTGGCCGGCCCATTTATCATTTCGTTTTTCTGTTTTAGAAAAAGACCACACTCTTGTCACTCGAACATACGACCTACACATTTACAGTTGGCTACGGTAGCCACCTAGACATCTGAACCTGATGTGATTTGTTACATTCTCTATCCATTTTTCTTCCTTCTTCTATTTTTTTTTGTGTGTGCTTTATTTTTTCAAAATGTGTGAAGTTTTTAATAAAATTTATGAACTTTTTTAAAAGCCAGCGATTTTTTTTTCAAAATCCAGTGAACGTTTTTAAATTTTTGTGAGCGAATTTGTGTAATTTTTTTATCAAATCAATTAACTTTTTTCTAATGCGTGAACTTCTTTTTAAAATCCGGTAACTTTTTTTTAAAATGGGCGAACTTTTTTATCAAAATCGATGAACTTTTTTTCAAATTCAGTGAATGTTTTTCAAATTTGTGAAAAAAGTAATTTTGATGAACTTTTTTTGAATTCACAACTTTTTTGACGAAAATGAAAGAACTTTTCCAAATCCGTGAATGTTTTCCCCAAAATCCAGGGAACATTTCTCAAAATCCGGTGAACTTTTTTCAAATTTGAGAACGTCTTTCAAAATTGATATTTTTTTTAATTTGTGAACTTTTTTATTAGATCCATGATTTTATTTTTAAAAGTCGATGAACCTTTTCTAAAATTTGTGAATTATTTTTAAAAAAATACGTTTTATATTTTCAAATAAATTATAATTGGACTGACAACAAGGGACAATAGTGCTATTTTTGGATATAAAACATAAAAGTCATCGCATTGCAGTGGTTATTGCGCTAGTGATGCTGGGCTTACCTAGTAGCCATGGCCTTCGAGCGCCAACTTGTGTAAGCGGTGCTGAGGGCACCAAACACGAGCTCCTTGTGGCGTCTGCCCAATTATTTTATGGAATCAATAACTCCCGAACGTGCTGTTTTTGCATCTCTCCCCGAATGGGTTTGTTGACGTTGGATCGCGCACACGCATATTGGCGCACGTGAAGTCGCCATGTCATCCCAGCTCCCTCGTTCGTGCCAAAGGCAAACTCACCCGAACGATTTCCTCGTTCACACCGGGTTCACTCACACATACCTTATCCCTTCCCATGATTCTCAGCCACTCCCCTCAGCTGGCCTCGCCCACTTCCCCCAATTCTTGCCCCACCCCATCCTTCCCCAGCGGCGTTGGTCACGCAGGGTGCAGTGGCGAAGGCCTTCCAGCGATTGGAGCGGCGGCATGCAGCATGCGAGTGCGGCAGGATGCAGGAGGGTCGCAGCCGTGCGAGGGGTTGCAGCGGCGAAGGCCTTCCGGCGATTGGAGCGGCAGCGGGCAACTTGCGAGTGCGGCGGCGAGGATGCGGGAGGGTTGCGATCGTGAGAGGGGCGATGTTCGGCGCGCACCATTGCGGCCTTGTGGGATGACGACAAACGATAGAGGTTGTTCCGGTGACTGCAGCAGCGACGGGTGGCACGGGAGTGCGGCGGCGAGGATGCAGAAGGGTTGCGGCGGGCATCTACATAGCCGACGTCATGCGCAGTCACTGAGGGGGAGCCCGCGGCTATGGAGGACGTCGAGCGGCGGTGGTAGCTGCTCCCGCTTTTGCACTTGTCACCACCACACTATGCCGAGTAGGTGGCGTCGTTGAGTTCCAGCAGTCGTCGTGGGTGGGGGGGGGGGTGAAACAAGGGGACCGTCAAACTGGATGTCGTTTAGACGCTGGTGAGATTTTTCTTCTCGATTCCTCTCCCATGATGGTCTTCCTTTCGGCAGGAAATGAAGTGTACAGTGTATTTTTTGCAGCAATGGAAATATATGTAGTGTTTTTGCCATGAAATTGCAGTCGACGGTGTGTACAATCTTTTGCAGCCATGGCAATTTTTATAGTGAAATTTGCCATGAACTTTTTAGTGGCTAGTACATGTGGGCTGTTTACATCACATGAAATCTATTAAAATGTTCTGTATATTTTAGGTCCATGGCAATTTCAAGGGGGAAACGGATCTATATCATGGCCATTTTGCCATGTAGCATGGTTGCGTCATTTTTTTTGCACCCATGGTCATTTTTTGTAGTGGAATTAGCATGAACATTCAGTGTCTAGTGCATGTAGGCTCTCACAGCACATGAAAATTGTTGAAATGTTTTGTATTTTTAGGTACATGGCAATTTTTAAGGCGAAAACATATCTATATCATGGCCATTTTGCCATGTAGCCTGGCAACATCATTTTTATATTTGGGGGGGGGGGGGGGGGCAATTTCTGGAACATGGTCTCAAGATCATGACATATTTGTCTCCAATATGGCATTTGTTAGAGTACAGTCATGCCAATTTTTATTACAAACAAGAACCCTTTTTCTTATCCAACTTTGATGGCAAATCTAATCAAACTAGTGTGTCACCACAATGTGTTTTTCAACATAATGGCAAGTAGTATCTTTGCATCATTACATTTTTTAACGTACACATTTTGTCATGATATGTTTTGGCATAGATGTGGATGTGTGTGCGTGTGCGTGTGCGTGTGCGCGTGTTGCCTTGACTATTTTTCAGGTGTTGTTCTCTTGTTTGTACCTACATATTTATCACATGTCAATTTCAAGTTTGCTTTTTTCGTTAGTTACAAACTATCCACATGGCAATTTTTGTTTCCTATACAAAAATTTCATGGCAATATATAAGTTTGAAGGCAATTTTAGGAAAGAAAGTTCAATACACATGGCAATTTCTTAATTTTTAGTAGTGACCATGACAAATTTCAGTACATGACCATGGCAAAAATATGGATCATGGCAAATTTAGTAATTGACCATGGGAATGTTAGTATAACAGATCATGGCAAATTTAGTAATTGGCCATGGCAACTATTTATTCTCTTCAACACGGCACAATTATCTATTTTCTATGGGACAATGGCAAATTTAGTTCACAGTCATGGCAAATTTATCTTATGCATAATTTTTTTTAGTGCATGGACCATGTCAATTTTTTATGGTGTTGTTTCCATGAAAACCTAACAAAAATTCTGAAAGTTTATAAAACATGGCAATATTGCTATCCTTCGGATAGTTTGTCACCATTTTTTCTTTAAATGTATATAATTTGTCATTCCTCTAACATGGCAAAGTTACTATATGGACCATGGCAAAATTAATTTATGGATCATGGCAAGTTTAATTCAAGTACCATTGCAAAATTCTTATTTGTGTTATCATTGAAAAATTATTGTTTTTACATAAATGATCATTTTTTTATTAAAATATTTGACATGGCAAGTTTTACTCAAGTCCCATGTCTAAGTTTGCCATATTTTTAGACATCTTTAAAATTTCCATGCCAAACAATCACTACAACATAGCAAACTTGCCATCCTTCAAATAGTTTGCCACCATTTTCTTCAAATGTATATTTTCTTAATTTCTCTAACTTGGAAAAATCAGTTTATGGATCATGGCAAGTTTATTTCAAGTACCATGGCAAATTTAAATCAAATACCATGGAAAATTTGTTTTCTATTGATTTGACAGTCGATCTTAAATTTATTGCCGAGCTCTGTTTGTGATAGCCTGGTATAGTAAATAAACGATTATTTAGCAAGAATATGCGAAATTGTGTTGTTTTTCGTCTGCCGCTCTAAAGTCCATGAGTATCCACGCATCTCCTGCCTTTGCTTTGCTCTGCCGTGAGCCAAAATTTGATGTACTTTAGTCTTGCCTTACATTCATTTCTGATTTTTCTGATATAAATCGAGCAGGTTCATGAAGATCTTCCTGTTTGAAACTGGCAAGAGAAGAACCGATTATGCATGTCTTAACAAAAAAAAGTGGAAGTAGACATTCGAACAAACCATGCATCGAGTGAAAAGGAGAAAATAATGACAAAAAAAAAGAGGCTACAATTAACCCAAAATGAGAAAAAACTACCAAAGAAAACAATGGGATTAATGAGCATGCCCTCCCCCCTACTGCTGCCGTAGGTGGTCGAACGCTTGCACCAGCGTTGGTGCGAAGCGGGTTGTGTTGATGCGAGCGTTCTGCTTAAGGTAGAGCTCAAACATATTCTCCCAGCCGCTGCGGTGGATGGACTCGGGGTCCTTGATGGCCGGGTGCTCAGGCCCGAGCTTCTCCATCAGCGAGCTCTCCTCCGCGCTCATGCTGTAGTCAAGGTACTTGAGCCCCATGTCCGTCGCGCCCTCGCTGAACTCCGCCCTCGCGAGGTACTCCATCTTCCCGTACGGCACCACCTGGATCAGCACGCCGCCCGGCGGCAGGTGCACCGCGTTCGTCAGCCCCGCGCCGTGCATGCCCAGCACCACGTCGAACGAGTTCACCAGCCGCGCCTGCTCCACCTCGGATCCGTTGACCCGCGGCTCCGACAGCGCCGCCTCAAACCCCGCCTCCTCTGCCGCTTGCAGTATCTCCTGCTCGTTCAGGAACCGGCGGAAGTCCCCCCGGTGGATCAGCAGGAGCCGCGGCTTCTTGCCCGGCTCCCGGGTCGGTGCTCCGCGTGGGAGCGCGTAGGTCTCGCGCACGAACCGCGTGAAGTCGGCCATGGTGAGAGGGCCCCCCGGCACCTTCTCGGGGACGATGGTTAGCTCCTTGTCGAGGTGGAGCCCCACCGTGACGCGCGGGAAGCACCGCACATACGCGTCTCGGTCCATGTCCACGACCTCGTACTTGGACAGACCATGCAACAAGGCCTTGTACTTGACCAGCCACCGCGGGAGGTGCTGGATGTTGCTGACCAGGAACGTCACCTCCCCGTGGTACCGCCGCGACGCGACGAACAGCGGCACCAGCATGTCGGTGTAGTCATGCCAGTAGTTGCCGACGTAGCCCCCGATCCCGAACAGGACGGCAGGCATAGTGTGGGTCACCGTGCACGGCGGGGCGGCGGATCGGTCCTGCAGCTGCGTCACGGTGACCGACCTCAGGCTCTGGCCACCACGCGGGTACGGTGAGATCATCCACTCACGGCGCTCCGACGACCTGTTCGCTGGGACGAGGGTCACCGACAATGCTGTGCCGTTGGTGCGGACGTCGCCGTCGACTTCGCAGGTTTCCGACCAGTCACGCGAGCGGCCCTCCGTGTTACACACCACCTTGCCATTATCTGTCACGCGCCAGGAAAGGGGAAACAGTTACCATTGTTTTTCTTTTGAAGTTAACAATCAGTATATAGCATTGTTAAACGATGCAAATTGTATGATTTTTTTACTGTGAAGAAACAATGCAAAATCGATATGCATGCTTAATTGCTTATATAGCTCCGGGCATTTATAGGCTTATATGTTTTTTTACTTCTACTCCTACTTCTGTGGTGTGTGTGACAAACAAATTAATTCACTTGGTAGGCACCCCAGGCCTGCGTATTTGACTGGCCATAGTGGGAGTAACTTTAATAAAAACATCTGGTCAAACTTAGCAATTTTTTTATGTGACAATGAATTAATGAGGAAGGTAAATTGTGTAACTTAGCTAGTTACTCATTCTATAAGTAACAACACACATACCAAGACATTATGAGATATAACATAATAAATAAAATTTTGCATGACACTACATATATGTTACTACCCACCATGGAGGTAGTAGTAATATAGTCTAAGAAAGCATGTATGTTACTGGTGTATGTTACTCCTCACTGTGACTAGTTTATAGTGATGATTAGGATCACAGGATGTTAAATTTAGTATTCACTGTCTCCCATGCATTGCCCTGGGTAGGCAACCGTCCATTGGTTTAATCAAAATATTCGTTAGCTAGATCTGAGTTCTTCGAATTGACAAATTTATCAATTGTTAGTAAGATCTCTCAGAGTTTTACGCCTATGTGAACTCCCGTATTTACTGTCAGATCTGGTTTTAAAAAAAAAAGACAATAGACGCAGACATCTGTAGGCTAAATACACATGAGTCGAAACAGACCGTTTCCCATTTTGCGATTTCTTAGGATACCCAAACGATCTGAGCATGCAAACTTGATCAAAGCAAAGGACGGGAGTGCTCTGCTCACCTGAACCTTGGATCGGCTCTATGTCCGGGGTCCGCTGCACGTCAGAAGCGACGACTGTAGATTAAGCAACAGGCAAGAGTTTGAGCTTCATCTTACAGAGATTGGGGACTGGAAATGAGCATAGTAGTTGGCACAAAGTAAGACAGATAACATTCTCACGTGTTTCACTTTCACCGGGAGCTTTAATCAGCTGCATTGCAGCAGGATCTCTACTCAGCTGTTTAAGCGTGATCCATTGCGCTACTGCTGCCGTGGTGGCGACTGCATATGAAGCAACAGGAGATAAGTGTTGCCGTCACTCACATCGATCATGTGTGTGCTCAAGGTAGAAAAACAAACATAATATTCGGTAGACAGTTAGCCTCGCTGGTCCTTGAAGAACAAGGCTAGGATCTACTCCCTCCGTTCTAGTGTCAAAAACGAGAGAGTAACTATGAGAGAAGCTGCTATAAAGCATTATGTATGCCTGTATGCCTCTTGGTAAGCAGAAGATTCATGAAACGGTGGTGAGGTGAGGCGAAATGAAAACGGATAAATGGTTACCGCTGAGGCCGCTGATGGCAACCTCCTGCTGGAGGATGAAACAGACGAGGAGCGCGAAGAGGACGCCGGCGGCGAAGCCGGCGTTGACACGGACCGGCGCACAGCTCATCGCCTCTTGCTGCTTTCTCCTACTGTGTTGAGTGACTGAGGACGTCTGTAGTTGAGCCTGGTTAGCATTAGTACTGTTGTGAACAGGTTGAATTGCTGGTGATTAGTTTTTGGGAAGATTCCATACCTGGCGGTGTACGTGGTATGGTGGCGGTGTGTGCACGTCGCAATATGAGTCAGTTTCGCAGGTTACCGAGGGTCAAACTCGTGAAACGTACGGAGTAGACATTGTTTATCCCAGTGGGATCAGTTTGAATTTGCCCAAATGCACCTGGCGCAAACATTAATTACGTCGTGGGTTGGTCCTTCCTGTGTCTGTATTTAATCGGGCAGGGTGCATGCAGCATCATATCGCAACTGATTAAACTACTTTTAAGTACAAGTCCATGTCAACGTGAAGATAGTAATGGCCACACGTGAAGTCGCAGTGCATGATTCGTGGTCTGACCGATCGCATAGCAGCCGGCCGTTTAGCGTGGACGCGGTTCATATCACTCACACCTATGGGAGTACGATGATGGGAAGGACATGGGAGATGAGATATTGCCTTGAAGGAAACGTGCGGCTCTGGAAAGTGTCCATGGCGGAGATGGTGGCGGCAAGCGGTGCACCTATAGGTAGGCAGTAGGTGTTGGCTGGAACGGATATGGATGACATACACATATGCTTCCGTATGAACAGGGGCGATCTTCGAGGGTAGATCTACCAATATCGAGGCGCATAGTCTCGCTAAGCACGCTTTCGGTCTCGATGTTGGACGATATCTGTGGCTTATAAACCCACCAGACATTCATTGTATCTCTATGAACTTCTTTGATTAATACTAGCACATATGCCCGTGCGTTGCAACAGGAGAGATTTTTTGCAAGAAGCATTGAGAGAGATAATTGATGTGTCCATCAAAACGGTCTCCACAATAGTAGGGCGACAGAGTGGAGAGCTGTAGTGTTCTCGCGGGTCGTGTTTGGCCCGCGAGATCTTTATAGTAGTGTGGTTGGTCGGAGTGGCGGTCACTACCCAACCCGTATCTTTTCTTTCCTTTAGGTCTCCCTCCGTGTCGAGGTTGTGGGACCTCCTGATTTTTTTATAAAAATGCGAGCATTTTTTGTGAAAAGATGTTTTTTCTGAAAAAAGGCAAACAAAACTTGAAATAGCAAGATTTTTTGAAATTCACAAGCATTTTATAAAAACAGGAACCATTTTAAGGCGGAGAGACAAACATTTTTTGAATTTGAGAACATTTTTTGAAAATGGAAACTTGTTTTGAAAGTTCAAAACCATTTAAAAAATGTGTTTTTAATCATGAACATTATTTTGAATTTGTGAAAATTCCAATAAAAAGGAATACTTTTCGAATTTCTATTATTTTTAAAAATTCAATTTATTTTAAATATCTCGAACAATTTTGGTAAACTTTTTGAAAAAATGCGAACATTTTTTGAATTTCAAACAAATTTGGAACGAGAGTAAAAATTAAAAGTTCCAAATATTTTTGAAAACGGGATTTTTTTGAAATTCTGAATATTTAATGAAAATTTGTAAAACAAAATTCTGAAAAACATAAAAAAATAAATTTAGGGGAAAAAGGAAAAAATACTTGGAAGAAAAAAAATAAAATAGAAAAATAACACAGAGAAACGAGAACGGGCCGGCCCAATAATGGGCCACCTATGCGAAGCTCCAACTATTTGCCGCTCTGTGCGACAAATAAGGTTTCCCTGTTGCGTGGACAGGACGTAAATGGGCCGGCTTCTCTAGGTCTTAGCGTGTGCAGCCCACGTGCGAAATTCTGCACAAAACTCTTTTTTTTTCTTTTCTAGCGGATGGAGCACAGAAATTTAGTACCACGTCGGATATAAAAAATATATTTTCAGTGGTGAACAGATGAAAAAATTGGAGAAACACACCTTGCTTTATTAATATGATGATGATGATTAGTAAAGTGTGTTTAGACTAAAAAAAGGAACTCCATGAAGCCTGTTGCGATCCTTTCCCCACTGCACCGATGCGATCGATCACGCCCCTGTCAATTAGAAAGAATCCCCGTAGACTTGTTTCCTGCGCCGCCGCCCCAGGCGTCCCCCATCGACAGACAAACGATCCAGACCTGCGCAGCTGCGCCTGATTCTCGTCGCCTCGTCGGAGCAAACCCCCTTCAGGCTTCAAGCCTCATGTTCGGCTCCATCTCCACAACCGTCTGGACAGGTAATCTCTGGTGTTCTTTCAGCTATTCTTTTTCTAGTTCCTTTGTATCAGCGGAAACCAATGATTCTCAAAAAAAGGAAGCTGAAACCAATGAATTGCTGATGTTAAGCTGATGTTAAATTGTACTATTACTACAGTCAATTTTGTTTTATTATTACTCGTTTGTAATAATGCACTTTGTTAAATTGATGACATGACTACCAAATTCGTTCATGTGGTAATAATGAATTCATATTTTATTTTGAAGGTGAATCTGTGCTATACTTCTAGGATGCATTAGTATGTGTGGTATTTGGCGTTATTTATAGCCGTTTAGTTTTAGCCCTAGACTTTGAGAAATCCTGGCTCCGCTCTGCGTATGAAGTAAGATGTGCTCTCCATAGGGCCTGACACATAGGGCTGGTCCTGAGATTTCGGGGCCCCGGGGCGAAACTAATACCTAGGGGCCGTCAACATAAACATCAGAATAACAGGCTATGGAGAAAGTATACAACAGTGCGTGATGCAAAGACATGTTTACTGTTACTGTCATGCTTGAACATCCGTAGGAGTATATTATTTTAGGTAACAAAAGGGACAGAAGACTTCAAGAATAGTCCTAAAACAATTTGCATCCTAAATGCATCGGTGAGTTAAAATTTTGAATTCTCGTAATGACAATGGTAAGAATGTTACTACAAATGGGAGTATATGAGAAATTAGATAGATGAACAAATCCATATGATTGATGTGGAAAATATTTCTTCATTACTTCCAAACTTAAATACCTCCGTATCTTTAAAAATCAAATCTATGGTGTTGCGATAGTGCAAAGTTACTCTCACCTAGTTATGCAAATGATTAAATCAAGAGTTAATTACCAAATTGTGCCGTCATTACTGAGTTCATCTATAAACTTACCGCCATGAGCAGCATCCAGAACCTCTTTCTTTGCTTTAAAACTAAGATCTATAGCACCGACTGAACATCAGTATTAAACCACAGAACAAGAATGATTAATTGTGCAAATAGTGGAAGTTGTCGACCGGCCAGCAATACTCACCTCTATAGAAGACACAGAGAAGCACCGACCCACCGCTGATTTCTGGCGCGGACTGCATCCGTTGAGATACAGGCCCCTTCCTACAGAAACCTTTCCTGATTCATCTGCCACAAATTAGGCCTGAGACGAAAAGGCGGCGCCTGCTGCATTCGTGATGCCGAAGCACGCGTTAATTTGGTCATGGATCCCACGACTCAATGCGTGAGTTATGACGATGTATCAGACTTTCCACCGACAATTTTCGCAAAAATAATAGACTTTCTATCTACAATAGCTGCTACCAATTGGGCGACGGGCCAGCACTGATGAACTTCTTTTACTGCAGCCTAAATCGTAGTCCTAATGCAAACAAATACACACTTGGGCCCCCTCAACTTGGGGGCCCGGGGCGGTCGCCCCCCCGCCCCCCCCCCCCCCCCCCCCGCTTCCCCCCCTCAGGGCCGGCCCTCCTATGCTTCACACGAAAGCATGCATGTGCTTAGCACAATATCACATCACACCTAAGCTTCTGAAAGACAGAAAAAAACCTAGGAAAACATGAAAAAATAAAGAAAAAACGTGAAACTAAGGAAAAAAGAATAAAGAAAACTTAAAAAATGGTCCGCCGGGGCAATTGGCCGATGCACAACACATGACAACGCTGGAGTGCTCCCACACATGAAAAGTACCCCCTGCGGTGCATATGTTAATTAGTTGTTCTTCATATGCACCATGTTCATCGACATGCAAGGGTTGTGCCTATGTTGAAGATGGAAGGGCACCTTGTTACATGAATACTTGGGGACACTTAAGCCCACTATTGGCCAAATTTAACACGAAATGGCCCAAATTATTTTAGGAATAGCGCACAATTATCACAAATGCTAAACCCTGCTTACTGTGAGGTTGTATTGTATCTACGCCGGCCCAACAACCATATCGGTTTTGGGAACTTTTGGCCCATGTTTATAATTTATATATACGTCTGTGTTTTCTCTATTGGTTTTTTGCTTTCCTTATTTTTATTAAAAAATAGTTTTCTTGCTTATTTTATTTTTAAATTTTATATCATTATAAAAAATTCGAAAACGTGTTTTACGTTTTTTAGACACACATTAAGTTATTCTGAATACATGTTGAACTTTTTTCCTTATCAGTTCCCATGATTCTCAGCCACTCCCCTCAGCTGGCCTCGCCTACTTCCCCCAATTCTCGCCCCACCCCATCCTTCCCCAGCCGCGTTGGTCAGGCAGGGTGCAGTGGCGAAGGCCTTCCGGCGATTGGAGCGGCGGCATGCAGCATGCGAGTGCGGCAGGATGCAGGAGGGCCGCGGCCGTGCGAGGGGTTGCAGCGGCGAAGGCCTTCTGGCGATTGGAGCGGCAGCGGGCAACTTGCGAGTGCGGCGGCGAGGATGCGGGAGGGTTGCGATCGTGAGAGGGCGATGTTCGGCGCGCACCATTGCGGCCTTGTGGGATGACGACAAACGATAGAGGTTGTTCCGGTGACTGCAACAGCGACGGGTGGCACGGGAGTGCGGCGGCGAGGATGCAGAAGGGTTGCGGTAGGCATCTACATAGCTGACGTCATGCGCAGTCACTGAGGGGGAGCCCGCGGCTATGGAGGACGTCGAGCGGCGGTGGTAGCTGCTCCCGCTTTTGCACTTGTCACCACCACACTATGCCGAGTAGGTGGCGTCATTGAGTTCCAGCAGTCGTCGTGGGTGGGGGGGGGGGTGAAACAAGGGGACCGTCAAACTGGATGTCGTTTAGACGCTGGTGAGATTTTTCTTCTCGATTCCTCTCCCATGATGGTCTTCCTTTCAGCAGGAAATGAAGTGTACAGTGTATTTTTTGCAGCAATGGCAATATATGTAGTGTTTTTGCCATGAAATTGCAGTCGACGGTGTGTACAATTTTTTGCAGCCATGGCGATTTTTATAGTGAAATTTTCCATGAACTTTTTAATGGCTAGTACATGTGGGCTGTTTACATCACATGAAATCTATTAAAATGTTCTGTATATTTTAGGTCCATGGCAATTTCAAGGGGAAAACGGATCTATATCATGGCCATTTTGCCATGTAGCATGGTTGCGTCATTTTTTTTGCACCCATGGTCATTTTTTGTAGTGGAATTAGCATGAACATTCAATGTCTAGTGCATGTAGGCTCTCACAGCACATGAAAATTGTTGAAATGTTTTGTATTTTTAGGTACATGGCAATTTTTAAGGCCAAAACATATCTATATCATGGCCATTTTTCCATGTAGCCTGGCAACATCATTTTTATATTGGGGGGGGGGGGGGGGGGGGGCAATTTCTGGAACATGGTCTCAAGATCATGATATATTTGTCTCCAATATGGCATTTGTTAGAGTACAGTCATGCCAATTTTTATTACATACCAGAACCCTTTTTCTTATCCAACTTTGATGGCAAATCTAAACAAACTAGTGTGTCACCACAATGTGTTTTTCAACATAATGGCAAGTAGTATCTTTGCATCATTACATTTTTTAACGTACACATCTTTGTCATGATATGTTTTGGCATAGATGTGGATGTGTGTGCGTGTGTGTGTGCGCGTGTTGCCTTGACTATTTTTCAGGTGTTGTTCTCTTGTTTGTACCTACATATTTATCACATGTCAATTTCAAGTTTGCTTTTTTCGTTAGTTACAAACTATCCACATGGCAATTTTTGTTTCCTATACAAAAATTTCATGGCAATATATAAGTTTGAAGGCAATTTTAGGAAAGAAAGTTCAATACACATGGCAATTTCTTAATTTTTAGTAGTGACCATGACAAATTTCAGTACATGACCATGGCAAAAATATGGATCATGGCAAATTTAGTAATTGACCATGGGAATGTTAGTATAACAGATCATGGCAAATTTAGTAATTGGCCATGGCAACTATTTATTCTCTTCAACACGGCACAATTATCTATTTTCTATGGGACAATGGCAAATTTAGTTCACAGCCATGCCAAATTTATCTTATGCATAATTTTTTTAGTGCATGGACCATGTCAATTTTTTATGGTGTTTTTTCCATGAAAACCTAACAAAAATTCTGAAAGTTTATAAAACATGGCAATATTGCTATCCTTCAGATAGTTTGTCACCATTTTTTCTTTAAATGTTTATAATTTGTCATTCCTCTAACATGGCAAAGTTACTATATGGACGATGGCAAGTTTAATTCAAGTACCATTGCAAAATTCTTATTTGTGTTATCATTGAAAAATTATTGTTTTTACATAAATGATCATTTTTTTATTAAAATATTTGACATGGCATGTTTTACTCAAGTCCCATGTCTAGGTTTGCCATATTTTTAGACATCTTTAAAATTTCCATGCCAAACAATCAGTACAACATAGCAAACTTGCCATCCTTCAAATAGTTTGCCACCATTTTCTTCAAATGTATATTTTCTTAATTTCTCTAACTTGGAAAAATCAGTTTATGGATCATGGCAAGTTTATTTCAAGTACGATGGCACAATTTAGGCCTGAGACGAAAAGGCGGCGCCTGCTACATTCGTGATGCCGAGGCACGCGTTAATTTGGTCATGGATCCCACGACTCAATGCGTGAGTTATGACGATGTATCAGACTTTCCATCGGCAATTTTCGCAAAAATAATAGACTTCTATCTACAATAGCTGCTACCAATTGGGCGATGGGCCAGCCCTGATGAACTTCTTTTACTGCAGCCTAAATCGTAGTCCTAATGCAAACAAATACACACTTGGGGGCCCGGGGCGGTCGCCCCCCTGCCCCCCCCCCCCCCCCCCCCCCGCGCTTCCCCCCCTCAGGGCCGGCCCTCCTATGCTTCACACGAAAGCATGCATGTGCTTAGCACAATATCACATCACACCTAAGCTTCTGAAAGACAGAAAAAAAAAACCCTAGGAAAACATGAAAAAATAAAGAAAAAACATGAAACTAAGGAACAAAGAATAAAGAAAACTTAAAAAATGGTCCGCCGGGGTAATTAGCCGATGCACAACACATGACAACGCTGGAGTGCTCCCACAATTGAAAAGTACCCCCTGCGGTGCATATGTTAATTAGTTGTTCTTCATATGCACCATGTTCATCGACATGCAAGGGTTGTGCCTATGTTGAAGATGGAAGGGCACCTTGTTACATGAATACTTGGGGACACTTAAGCCCACTATTGGCCAAATTTAACACAAAATGGCCCAAATTATTTTAGGAATAGCGCACAATTATCACAAATGCTAAACCCTGCTTACTGTGAGGTTGTATTGTATCTACGCCGGCCCAACAACCATATCGGTTTTGGGAACTTTTGGCCCATGTTTATAATTTATATATACGTCTGTGTTTTCTCTATTGGTTTTTTGCTTTCCTTATTTTTATTAAAAAATAGTTTTCTTGCTTATTTTATTTTTAAATTTTATCTCATTATAAAAAATCGAAAACGTGTTTTACGTTTTTTAAACACACATTAAGTTTTTCTGAATACATGTTGAACTTTTTTCGAACAGACATTAAATAGTTTTAGATACCTGCTGAACATTTTTTGAATACACATTGAATATTTTTGAAATTAATGGTGAATAACACACAACGATAATTTTCGAAACACATGTTGAACATTTTTTTCTAAATACCTAGTGATTATTTCCTTAAATATGTTTTGAATTTTTTTAAATAGACATTAAACATTTTAAACACAAGATGGAATTTTCATTAACATGTGAAGAATGATGCATTTTTATAAATACACAGTGAGCATTTTTGTAATAGATGATACATTTTTTATGATATACATATTTTTTCTGAACACATGAACATTTTTGTAAAACATTATAAACATTTTTTAGTCACACGATGGACCATTTCCAAACATCTGATGGATATTTTTCAAAACAGTTTTATAAATTATAGGAACATACTTCTAATATGTTCCAAATCTATTTTCATAGGGTTCATAAAATATAAAGAAAAATCAAAAGAGAAAAAACAATACATATAACATACCTATGTATATGCAGGGTGCGTGGCGACTCGTGCGCACTCCGTCCAGCACTGCTGCACTGGGCCTGGCCTATTTTTGGGGAGTTGTTAACGCGTTCCGTGCTTCCATCTTGCTCTAGGCGAGGTATAGCACTGCCCGACAAATACCGCTGATGATATGATCGGTTCGAAAGAACTAGCCCAATACTGCTATTGTTAGGCCGGCCCTATATCAGAGAAGCTAATTCACCCTAGTTTTCTGAAGATCTAAGAACCTTTCGCTCGGTCTTCATAAGCTTCAGGAATGTTCCACCCGACTTTGAGATTTTTTCATAAGGTTGTTTCTTTCTTTTATTTTTATTTTTTATCAAGGTTTTTTTGTTTTCTTTATTATTTATTTATCAGTTTCTTATTTCTTTTCTGTTTATCAGATTCTTCTCCTTCTACACTTTTATATTTGTGAACATTTTTTTCAATTGACGAATAGCTTTTTCAAATTCACCAATCTTTTTTTGCATTCTTGAACATTTCTTAATTGACGTTTTTTTTAAATCCATTAAGGAATCCTTGAACTTTTTGGAATTTTCGGCCATTTTTTTAATTCTTGAAGATTTTTATCAGTTTCATGAAGATTTTAAAAATCATGGAAATTTTCTCAAAATTGTGAATATAATTTTATTTGCAGTTTTTAAATTCACACTAACATATTCTAAATTAGTGGAAATGTTTAAATTCATGATTTTTTCAAATATCTTAACTTTTTGAATTCATGAACATTTATTATGTATTAAAAGTGTTTGAAGGGCCAACCATAAAGAAAAGGTAAACTACAAATTCTCACAAATGCCAAAAACATTTAACCTTCTATTATTTCCATTAAAAAATCAGAACTGTTAGATCAATTTTAAAGCAGGAAAAATTAGCCATCAATACCATGCACTAAATTATCAACTATTCCCATTATGTAATGAAATGTCACCCCAAAAAAATTAACCGTGAACAATGGTGTAAAACATCTTTCCTCCCATAGCCTTAAACAATTTTTCTCTTTCCCCAATATAGTGTCGGCCGTGCAACCCACAACACTACGTCGGCCGCCGCCAAAATAATCAATCCATGTTATCCATCCCATCGATCAGCACTGGCGCAGGTTTTGTTACTCTAGCTAATCCTTTCATGCCCATCGACAGATTAGGCAACATGTCTGCCTCATGCATCACGACCTCTATATTCTGATATACTCCTTTGTAAGAAAAATATAAGAGCGTTTAAATCACTAAAGTGGGAGTTGGTGCCAACGTATTTGCCCCAGTGCTTGCCCTTCACACACAAGCATCCATGCCGGCGTATTCGCCTTCGTGCCCTAGGTTGGTCGACTCTTCTCCCTTACTTCATGGTCGACAACACCAAACAGTGATACCTCAAAAAGGACAGTGGCGCTGGAATGGACGACGCCAATGCCCCGTGCTTACGCTTCTCACGGCGAGGGTGGCAGCGAAATCACCAGTCTTCGGTCTTTTCTCACGTACATAGGGACATTTTGTCGACAAAGGGCGTTTTTTATTGACTCATAATGAAGCATCAAGGGATACAAACATAATGAGAAATAAACCCGACCTCTGCATAGTTAGGATGCACATAGCCAACCCCCCCCCACTCCACACACACACACACACACACACACACAAAAGAAGACCGAAGCTATGCCATGGCAAAAACAAGGAAAAGAAATGACCCCCGTAGAGATCAAAACAACGATCGGCAAAATGCAGCAACAACCAACGACACCTACCATATCTTGACAACACAAAGACCATGAGTAAGGTTCTTCAAAACGCCATTGTATGTTACCGCTTGCTCGGGCAGTTCCGCACCATCCCTCAATGTGGCCACTGGTGGCCAATCTGTAGAAGACAATGCCAATGTATGTTACTGATGACCCACAAGTATAGGGGATCTATCGTAGTCCTTTCGATAAGTAAGAGTGTCGAACCCAACGAGGAGCAGAAGGAAATGACAAGCGGTTTTCAGAGTATTCTCTGCAAGCACTGAAATTATCTGTAACAAATAGTTGTATGATGAGATAATTCGTAACGGGTAACAAATAACAAAAGTAAACAAGGTGCAGCAAGGTGGCCCGATCCTTTTTTAACAAAGGACAAGCCTGGACGAACTCTTATATAAAGCAAAGCGCTCCCGAGGACACATGGGAATTACTGTCAAGTTAGTTTTCATCATGCTCATATGACTCACGTTCGTTACTTTGATAATTTGATATGTGGGTGGACCGGTGCTTGCGTGCTGCCCTTCCTTGGACAAGCCTCCCGCTTATGATTAACCCCCTCGCAAGCAGCCGCAACTACGAGAAAAGTATTAAGATAAAATCTAACCATAGCATGAAACATATGGATCCAAATCAGCCCCTTACGAAGCAACGCATAAACTAGGGTTTAAGCTTTTGTCACTCTAGCAACCTATCATCTACTTATTACTTTCCAATGCCTTCCCTAGGCCCAAAATAATGGTGACGTGTCATGTAGTCGACGTTCACATAACACCACTAGAGGATAGACAACATACATCTCATCAAAATATCGAACGAATACCAAATTCACATGATTACTTATAACAAGACTTCTCCAATGTCCCCAGGAACAAACGTAACTACTCACAAAGTATATTCATGATCAAGATCAGAGGAGTATTAATTATCATTAAGGATCTGAAAATATAATCTTCCACCGAATAAATCAACTAGCTAGCATGAACTACAAGGTGTAATCAACACTACTAGCAACCCACAGGTACCAATCTGAGGTTTTGAGACAAAGATCAGATACAAGAGATGATCTAGGATTTGAGAGGAGATGGTGCTGGTGAAGATATTGATGGAGATTGACCCCCTCACGATGAGAGGATCATTGGTGATGATGATGGCGATGATTTACCCCTCCCGGAGGGATGTTTCCCCGGCAGAACAGCTCCACCGGAGCCCTAGATTGGTTCTGCCCAGGTTCGGCCTCGAGACGACGGCGCTTCGTCCCGAAAGCTTTCTTCTGATTTACAGGTCAAAACACACCATCTACCAGAAGATGGGCATCAGAGGCCTGCCAGGGGCCCCACAAGGACGGGGGGCGTGCCCAGGGGGGTAGGGCGCGCCCTCCACCCTTTTGGCTGGATGGTGGCCCCCCTCTGGTGCTTTATTTGTTGGGAAACACAGTATTTCAAATTTTTTACCTACGATCACACAAGATCTATCTATGTGATGCATATCAACGAGTGGGAGAGTGTGTCCACGTACCCTTGTAGACCAAAAGCGGAAGCGTTTATCAACGTGGTTGATGTAGTCGTACGTCTTCACGATCCGACCGATCCTAGCACCGAACGTACGGCACCTCCGTGTTCAGCACATGTTCAGCTCGATGACGTCCCTTGTACTCTTGATCCAGTTGAGGCCGAGGGAGAGTTCCGTCAGCACGACGGCGTGGCGACGGTGATGATGAAGTTACCGGTGCAGGGCTTCGCCTAAGCACTACGACGATATGACTGAGGTGTGTAACTGTGAAGGGGGGCACCGCATGGCTAAGAGAAACTTTGATGTGCTATTGGGGTGCCCCCTGGCCACGTATATAAAGGAGGGGAGGGAAGAGGTGGCCGGCCCAAGGGGGGAGCGCCAGGTGTGGGGAATCCTACTAGGACTCCCCGGTCCAAGTAGGATTCCCCTCCTCTTTCCTATTCCTAGTAGGAGAAGGAGGGAAGGAGGAAGAGGGAGAAGGAAGGAGGGGGTGCCGCCCCCTCCTAGTCCAATTCGGACCAGCCCATTGGGGGGGGGGGGCATGCGGCCACCCCTTGAGGCCCTTCTCTCCTTTCCCGTATGGCCCATTAAGGCCCACTACTTCCCCCGGCGAATTCCCGTAACTCTCCGGTACTCCGAAAAATACCCGAATCACTCGGAACCTTTCCGATGTCCGAATATAGCCTTCCAATATATCGATCTTTACCTCTCGACCATTTCGAAACTTCTCGTCATGTCAGTGATCTCATCCAGGACTCCGAACCATCTTCAGTCATCAAATCACATAACTCATAGTACAAATCATCATCGAACATTGAGCGTGCGGACCCTACGGGTTCGACAACTATGTAGACATGACCGAGACACATCTCCGGTCAATAACCAATAGCGGAACCTGGATGCTCATATTGGCTCCTACATATTCTACGAAGATCTTTATCGGCCAAACCACATAACAACATACGTTGTTCCCTTTGTCATCGGTATGTTACTTGCCCGAGATTCGATCGTCGGTATCCTCATACCTAGTTCAATCTCGTTACCGGCAAGTCTCTTTACTCGTTCCATAATGCATCATCCCGCAACTAACTCATTAGTCACATTGCTTGCAAGGCTTATAGTGATGCGCATTACCGAGAGGGCCCAGAGATACCTCTCCGATATACGGAGTGACAAATCCTAATCTTGATGTATGCCAACCGAACAAACAGCTTCAGAGACACCTGTAGAGCATCTTTATAATCACCCAGTTACGTTGTGACGTTTGATAGCACAAAAGGTGTTCCTCCGGTATTCGGGAGTTGCATAATCTCATAGTCATAGGAACATGTATAAATCATGAAGAAAGCAATAGCAATAAACTAAACGATCATTATGCTAATCTAACGGATGGGTCTTGTCCATCACATCATTCTCTAATGATGTGATTCTGTTCATCAAATGACAACACATGTCTATGGCTAGGAAACTTAACCATCTTTGATTAACGAGCTAGTCAAGTAGAGGCATACTAGGGACACTATGTTTTTCTATGTATTCACACATGTATCAAGTTTCCAGTTAATACAATTCTAGCATGAATAATAAACATTTATCATGATATAAGGAAATATAAAATAACAACTTCATTATTGCCTCTAGGGCATATTTCCTTCAGTCTCCCACTTGCACTAGAGTCAATAATCTAGTTCACATCGCCATGTGATTTAACATCAATAGTTCACATCACCATGTGATTAACACCCATAGTTCACATCATTATGTGACCAACACCCAATGGGTTTACTAGAGTCAGTTAATCTAGTTCACATCGCCATGTGATTAACACCCAAAGAGTATTTAGGTGTGATCATGTTTTGCTTGTGAGAGAATTTTAGTCAACGGGTCTGCCACATTCAGATCCGTATGTATTTTGCAAATTTCTATGTCTACAACGCTCTGCACGGAGCTACTCTAGCTAAATGCTCCCACTTTCAATATGTATCCAGATCGGTGTCAAAGCTTGCATCAACGTAACTCTTTACGATGAACTCTTTATCACCTCCATAACCGAGAAATATTTCCTTAGTCCTCTAAGGATAATTTTGACCAATGTCTAGTGATCTACTACTAGATCACTATTGTACTCCCCTGCCAAACTCAGGGCAGGGTATACAATAGGTCTGGTACATAGCATGGCATACTTTATAGAACCTATGGCTGAGGCATAGGGAATGACTTTCATTCTCTCTCTATCTTCTGCCGTGGTCGGGCTTTGAGTCTTACTCAACTTCAAACCTTACAACAGAGGCAAGAACTCCTTCTTTGACTGTTCCATTTTGAATTAGTTCAAAAACTTGTCAAGGTATGTACTCATTAAAAAAACTTATCAAGCGTCTTGATCTATCTCTATAGATCTTGATGCTCAATATGTAAGCAGCTTCACTGAGGTCTTTCTTTGAAAAAACTCCTTTCAAACACTCCTTTATGCTTTCCAGAAAATTCTACATCGTTAGCACCTTTAGGATCGACAAAACCTTCTGGTTGCATCATATACAACTTTTCTATAAGAAATCCATTAAGGAATGCAGGTTTGACATCCATTTGCCAAATTTCATAAAATGCGACAATTGCTAACATGATTTAGACAGACTTTTAAGCATCGATACAAGTGAGAAAATCTCATTGTAGTCAACACCTTGAACTTGTCGAAAACATTTTTGCGACAATTCGAGCTTTGTAGATAGTAACACTACTATGAGCGTCCGTCTTCCTCTTGAAGATCCATTTTATTCTCTATGGCTTGCCGATCATCGGGCAACTCAACCAAAGTCCACACTTTGTTCTCATACATGGATACCATCTCAGATTTCATGGCCACAAGCCATTTCGCGGAATCTGGGCTCATCATCGCTTCCTCATAGTTCGTAGGTTCATCATGGTCAAGTAACATGACCTCCAGAACCGGATTACCGTACCACTCTGGTGCGGATCTTACTCTAGTTGACCTACGAGGTTCAGTAGTAACTTGATCTGAAGTTACATGATCATCATCATTAGCTTCGCCACTAATTGGTGTAGGAGTCACAGGAATTGATTTCTGTGATGAACTACTTTCCAATAAGGGAGCAGGTACAGTTACCTCATCAAGTTCTACTTTCCTTCCACTCACTTCTTTCGAGAGAAACTCCTTCTCTAGAAAGGATCCATTCTTAGCAACGAATGTCTTGCCTTCGGATCTATGATAGAAGGTGTACCCAACAGTCTCCTTTGGGTATCCTATGAAGACACATTTCTCCGATTTGGGTTCGAGCTTATCAGGTTGAAGCTTTTTCACATAAGCATCGAAGCCCCAAACTTTAAGAAACGACAACTTGGGTTTCTTGCCAAACCACAGTTCATAAGGTGTCGTCTCAACGGATTTAGAGTAGGTCAGAAAATGTTTCAGACTTATGTTTCATCAAGTAGATATACCCATATCTGCTCAAATCATCTGTGAAGGTCAGAAAATAACGATACCCGCCACGAGCGTCAACACTCATCGGACCGCATACATCAGTATGTATTATTTCCAATAAGTCAGTTGCTCGCTCCATTGTTCCGGAGAACGGAGTCTTAGTCATCTTGCCCATGAGGCATGGTTCGCAAGCATCAAGTGATTCATAATCAAGTGATTCCAAAAGCCAATCAGCATGGCGTTTCTTCATGCGATTTACACCAATATGACCTAAACGGCAGCGCCAAAAATAAGTTGCACTATCATTATTAACTTTGCATCTTTTGGCATCAATATTACGAATATGTGTATCACTACGATCGAGATTCAATAAACCATTTATATTGAGTATGACCATAGAAGGTTTTATTCATGTAAGTAGAACAACAATTATTCTTTGATTTAAATGAATAACCGTATTGCAATAAACATGATCCAATCATATTCATGCTTAACGCAAACACCAAATAACATTTATTTTAGGTTCAACACTAACCCCGAAGGTAAAGGGAGTGTGCGATGGTGATCTTATCAAACTTGGAATCACTTCCAACACACATCATCACCTCGCCCTTAACTAGTCTATGTTTATTTTGCAACTCTCGTTTGGAGTTACTACTCTTAGCAACTGAACCAGTATCAAATACCTAGGGGTTGCTATAAACACTAGTAAAGTACACATCAATAACATGTATATCCAATATACCTTTGTTCACTTTGCCATCCTTCTTATCCGCCAAGTATCTAGGGCAGTTCCACTTCCAGTGACCATTTCCTTTGCAGTAGAAGCACTCAGTTTCAGGCTTGGGTCTAGCTTTGGGCTTCTTCATGGGAGTGGAAACTTTCTTGTCATTCCTTTTGAAGTTTCCCTTTCTTTCCCTTGCCCTTTTACTTGAAACTAGTGGTCTTGTCAACCATCAACACTTGATACTTCTCTTGATTTCTACCTTCGCCGATTTCAGCATTGCGAAGAGCTTGTGAATCGTTTCCATTATCCCTTGCATATTATAGTTCATCAAAAAACTTAGTGATAGTGACTAGAGAACTCTGTTAATCATTATCTTATCTGGAAGATTAACTCCCACTTGATTCAAGTGATTGTAGTACTCAAACATTCTGAGCACATGCTCACTAGCTGAGCAATTCTCCTCCATCTTGTAGGCAAAGTACTTTGTCAGAGGTCTCATACCTCTTAAGATTGGCATGAGTCTGAAATACCAATTTCAACTCTTGGAACATCTCATATGCTCCGTGGTGTTCAAAACATTTTTGAAATCCCGGTTCTAAGCCGTAAAGCATGGTGCACTAAACTATCAAGTAGTCATCATACCGAGCTTTGTCAAATGTTCATAACGTCTGCATCTGCTCCTGCAATAGGTCTGTCACCTAGCGGTGCATCAAGGACATAATTCTTCTGTGCAATAATGAGGATACTCCTCAGATCACGGACCAAGTCCGCATCATTGCTACTATCATCTTTCAACTTATTTTTCTCTAGGAACATATAAAAAATAAACGGGGAGCTACATCGCGAGCTATTGATCTACAACATAGTTACGAAAATACTATCATGACTAAGTTCATGATAAATTAAAGTTCAATTTAATCATATTACTTAAGAACTCCCACTTAGATAGACATCCCTCTAGTCATCTAAATGATCACGTGATCCATATCAACTAAACCATGCCCGATCATCACGTGAGATGGGGTAGTTTTCAATGGTGAACATCACTATGTTGATCATATCTACTATATGATTCACGCTCGACCTTTCGGTCTCAGTGTTCTGAGGCCATATCTGCATATGCTAGGCTCATCAAGTTTAACCCAAGTATTCTGCATGTGCAAAACTGGCTTGCACCCGTTGTATGTGAACGTAGAGCTTATCACACCCGATCATCATGTGGTGTCTCAGCACGAAGAACTGTCGCAACGATGCATAGTCAGGGATAACACTTATACCTTGAAATTTTAGTAAGGGATCATCTTATAAAGCTACCGCCGAACTAAGCAAAATAAGATGCATAAAAGATAAACATCACATGCAATCAAAATATGTGACATGATATGGCCATCATCATCTTGTGCCTTTGATCTCCATCTCCAAAGTACCGTCATGATCTCCATCGTCACCGGCATGATACCATGATCTCCATCATCTTGATCTCTATCAATGTGTCGTCACATGGTTTTGTCGCCAACTATTGCTTTTGCAACTATTGCTATCGCATAGCGATAAATTAAAGCTATTATATGGCGCTTGCATCTTATGAAATAAAGAGACAACCATAAGGCTCCTGCCAGTTGCCGATAACTTTAACAAAACATGATCATCTCATACAACAATTTATATATCATCACGTCTTGACCATATCAGTGTGACGCCCCCGATTTGACCGTACACTAATCATGCACGCAAATGTGTACGACCAAGATCAGGGACTCACGGGAAGATATCACAACACAACTCTAAAACATAAATAAGTCATACAAGCATCATAATACAAGCCAGGGGCCTCGAGGGCTCGAATACAAGTGCTCGATCATAGACGAGTCAGCGAAAGCAACAATATCTGAGTACAGACATAAGTTAAACAAGTTTGCCTTAAGAAGGCTAGCACAAACTGGGATACAGATCGAACGAGGCGCAGGCCTCCTGCCTGGGATCCTCCTAACTACTCCTGATCGTCGTCAGCGGGCTGCACGTAGTAGTAGGCACCTCCAGTGTCGTAGGTGTCTTCGTCGACGGTGGCGTCTGGCTCCTGGACTCCAGCATCTGGTTGCGACATCCAGATAGGAAGGAAAGGGGGGAAAGAGGGAGAGAAGCAACCGTGAGTACTCATCCAAAGTACTCGCAAGCAAGGAGCTACACTACATATGCATGGGTATATGTGTAAAGGGGCATATCAGTGGACTGAACTGCAGAATGCCAGAATAAAAGGGGGATAGCTAGTCCTGTCGAAGACTACGCTTCTGGCCATCTCCATCTTGCAGCATGTAGAAGAGAGTAGATTGAAGTCCTCCAAGTAGCATCGCATAGCATAATCCTACCCGGCAATCCCCTCCCCGTCGCCCTGTTAGAGAGCGACCACCGGGTTGTATCTGGCACTTGGAAGGGTGTATTTTATTCAGTATCCAGTTCTAGTTGTCATAAGGTCAAGGCACAACTCCGGGTTGTCCTTTTACCGAGGGACACGGCTATTCGAATAGATAAACTTCCCTGCAGGGGTGCACCACATAACCCAACACGCTCGATCCCATTTGGCCGGACACACTTTTCTGGGTCATGCCCGGCCTCGTAAGATCAACACGTCGCAGCCCCACCTAGGCTCAACAGAGAGGTCAGCACGCCGGTCTAAACCTATGCGCGCAGGGGTCTGGGCCCATCGCCCTATGCACACCTGCACGTTGTGTACGCGGCCGGAAGCAGACCTAGCCCCCTTAATACAAGCGCGAGCTTACGGTCCAATGCGGCGCGCGCCACTCAGTCGCTGATGTCAAAAGAGCTTCGGCTGATACCACGACGTCGGGATACCCATAACTACTCCCACGTAGATGGTTAGTGCGTATAGACCAAATGGCCAGACTCAGATCAAATACCAAGATCTCGTTAAGCGTGTTAAGTATCCGCGAACGCCGACCAGGGCCAGGCCCACCTCTCACCTAGGCGGTCTCAACCTGCCCTGTCGCTCCGCCACAAAGATCCACTTGCGGGTACTCCTACGAGCCGACCCGACTTTAGTCATCACAGGTGTCATGTATGTAGTATATAAGTATATACCCGTGATCACCGCCCAGGTGATCACGGCCCGATAGAATAGCACAGCAGACGGACAAGAATGTAGGGCCACTGATGGAAATCTAGCATCCTATACTAAGCATGTAGGATTGCAGGTAAAGGTATCAACAGTAGTAGCAAGGATAGGCTATGCATCAGGATAGAATATCGAAAAGCAGTAACATGCTACACTACTCTAATGCAAGCAGTATAGAGAAGAATAGGCGATATCTGGTGATCAAGGGGGGGGCTTGCCTGGTTGCTCTGGCAAGTAGGAGGGGTCGTCGACTCCGTAGTCGAACTGGGCAGCAGCAGTGTCGGTCTCGTAGTCTACCGGAGAGAAGAGGGGGAAGAAACAGTAAATACAATGCAAACATAAGCATGACGTTGCGTGACATGACAATGAGCGGTGCTAGGGGTGTCCTAATGCGACAGCAGGTGGTATCGGTGAAGGGGGGGAACATCCGGGAGGTATTCCCGATGTTACGCGTTTTTGGACAGACGGACCGGAGGGGGAAAGTTGCTAGTTCGATAGGTTAGGGAGGTGTGGTGGACGAACGGACTGCGTATCCGGATTCGTCTCGTCGTTCTGAGCAACTTTCATATAGAAAACATTTTCATCCGAGTTACGGTTTAAAAGATATGAATTTTCAAAGTTTATTTGAATTTCTGGAATTATTTATATTAAGAAAAATGAATTATGACGTCAGCATGAGGCAATGCTGACGTCAGCAAGTCAACAGGTCGGCTGACCAGTCAAACCAGACAGGTGGGTCCAGTGGGACCCACATGTCAGTCTCTGTTATTCTAATATCTATTTAAACTAATCTAACAGTATAATTAGAGGGGTGGGCCCCACATGTCAGTGAGTGATTAGTTAAAATAATTATTTTTATTTATAAAACATTTTCTTTTTCTTTTATTTTTGCGGCGGGGCCCGCATGTCAGTGACTGGGCCTGCCCAGTCAGCAGTTGACTGGGTCAACCCAGTCAACTGGGGCCCGTGGGGGCCACTGGCAGGGGCACTGGGGTGGCCCTAGGCCTGCCACGTCGGCGGCCGGCGCCGGAGCAACGCCGGCGACCAAAACCCACGGCGGCGCGCGCGGGAGGGGCGCGGGTTTCACCCACAGTGGGTTTGCGGGGGCGGGGCTGGGCGCGTTCGACGCGGCTCGACGTCGCGCGTTCAACGGCGGTGGTCGGAGGGGCTGAAATGGCCGGGGACGACCGCTACGAGCTCGCCGGCGGCGAGGTGCTACGGGTGCCCGACGGAAGCTGCGTTAGAGCGCGCGAACGGCCGAACTAACTACCTAGGCGGGCGCGGCACGGTGCGGTCGGGCTAGCGGGCCTACGGCCGTGACCATTTGGTCACCGGAGACACGCCGGCGGCGAGCTCCGCGGCGTGGCGTTCGGGCGCGCGTGGGGGAGCAGCTACGGAGCGCGAGCGAGCTAACGGAGAGGGGGAGGAGAAGGAGAGGCTCACTGCGAGGCTGTAGGGAGTGGCAGTGAGCTCGGGGAGGGCGCGGGGTAGCCGGAATCAGCGACGAACGACGGCGGCCGAAGGTTGAAGACGAGCTCGGGGAGGCCGGTGCAGAGGCGCTCGACTCGTTCCCGAGGGCGTAGTCGACGTAGTCGACGGCGGGAAGTCGTTCGGGCACGTCGTCGGGGCGATCGGGGCATGGTGGCCGCGAGTTCGACGGTGAACGGCGGCGAGCACGCGCGGGCAGAGGAGATCGAAGGGGAGAGAGAGGTGGATCTGGCGGGGGGAGAGGCGCAGAGGCCGAGGGAGTGAGCGGGGTGAGTGGGAGAGAGGCCCGAGGGGGCGGGGGCCGCTGGCGCCCTTATCCTCTCCGGCGTCGGTGCCGGCGAGGTGGTCGGGCGGGAGCGCGCGCCCCTGTTCCGACCCGGTCGGGGGAACAGGGAAGGGGACGCGGGGGGGGGGGGGGGGAGAGTGGGCTGGGCGACTGGGCCGGGGGGGTTCGGGGGTGGCGGCCCAGTTTGGGCCGGGGTACAGTGGGGGAACGGGCCTTCTCCTTTTTTTTCTTTTTCTGTTCTGTTTTGTTTTCTGTTTTCCTTTTATTTGTTTATTTCCTTTTCTGTTATATTTCATTTAAAGTATTTAGGCATTTTATAAAAAGGAGTTTTCTCCACCATAATTGCCAGTGTATTATTTAGCACCCACAGAACATTTTTGTTTGAGGTTTTGAAAACTTTTATTTTTCACTTTAATTATATTTGAAGTTTGAACTAGGAGTTAGAAAAGGAAGGTGATTCAAATGTGATCAAGCCCTGTTTAGCAACATGATTAGCTTAATCACAGGGAGTTACTGTAGCATGATTCCCAGGGTGTTACAATCAGATCACAACATGCCCTGTAAAAACAAGTTAGACGTCCTCTACTTTGTTGTTGCAAGTTTTACGTGGTTGCTACGGGCTTAGCAAGAACCGTTCTTACCTACGCATCAAAACCACAACGATTCTTCGTCCAGTGTGCTGTTTTAACCATCAACAAGGACCGGGCGTAGTCACACTCGATTCAACTAAAGTTGGAGAAACAGACACCCACTAGCCACCTGTGTGCGAAGCACGGCGGTAGAACCAGTCTCGCGTAAGCGTACGCGTAATGTCGGTCTCAGCCGCTTCATCCAACAATACCCCCGAATCAAAGTATGACATGCTGGTAAGCAGTATGACTATTATCGCCCACAACTCTTTGTGTTCTACTCATGCAGATAACATCTAGGCATAGACCTGGCTCGGATGCCACTGTTGGGGAACGCAGTATTTCAAAAAAATTTCCTACGATCACGCAATATCTATCTATGTGATTCATAGAAACGAGCGGGAGAGTGTGTCTACGTACCCTCGTAGACCGAAAGCGGAATCGTTTATCAACGCGGTTGATGTAGTCGTACGTCTTCACGATCCAACCGATCCTAGCACCGAACGTACGGCACCTCCGTGTTCAACACACGTTCAGCTAGATGACGTCCCTCGTACTCTTGATCCAGTTGAGGCCGAGGGAGAGTTCCGTCAGCACGACGGCGTGGCGACAGTGATGATGAAGTTACCGACGCAGGGCTTCGCCTAAGCACTACGACGATATGACCGAGGTGTGTAACTGTGGAGGGGGCACCGCACACGGATAAGAGAAACATTGATGTGCTATTGGGGTGCCCCCTGGCCACGTATATAAAGGAGGTGAGGGAAGAGGTGGCCGACCCAAGGGGGGCGCGCCAGGTGTGGGGAATCCTACTAGGACTCCCCAGTCCAAGTAGGATTCCCCTCCTCTTTCCTATTCCTAGTAGGAGAAGGAGGGAAGGAGGAAGAGGGGAGAAGGAAGGAGGGGGGCGCCGCCCCTCCTAGTCCAATTCGGACCAGCCCATGGGGGGCGTGCGGCCATGATACGTCTCCAACGTATCTATAATTTTTGATTGTTCCATGCTATTATATTATCTGTTTTGGATGTTTAATGGGCTTTATTATGCTCTTTTATATTATTTTTGGGACTAACCTATTAACCGAAGGCCCAGTGCAAATTGCTATTTTTTTGCCTATTTCAGTGTTTTGCGGAAAAGGAATATCAAACGGAATCCAAACGGAACGAAACCTTCGCGATGATCTTTTTTGGAACAAACGCAATCCAGGAGACTTGGAGTGGAAGTCAAGGAAGCAACGAGGCAGCCACGAGGCAGGAGGGCGCGCCCAGGGGGGTAGGCGCGCCCCCACCCTCCTAGGCCCCTCGTAGCTCAACCAATCTACTTCTTTCGCCTATATATATCCACTCTTATACCCTGAAAACATCCAGGGGAGCCACGAAACCACTTTTCCACCGCCGCAACCTTCTGTACCCGTGAGATCCCATCTTGGGGCCTTTTCTAGGGCCTGCCGGAGGGGGATTCGATCACGGAGGGCTTCTACATCAACACCATAGCCTCTCCGATGATGTGTGAGTAGTTCACCATAGACCTTCGGGTCCATAGTTATTAGCTAGATGGCTTCTTCTCTCTCTTTGGTTCTCAATAAAAAGTTCTCCTCGATTTCCTTGGAGATCTATTCGATGTAATACTTTTTGCGGTGTGTTTGTCGAGATCCGATGAATTGTGGGTTTATGATCCAGATTATCTATGAACAAGATTTGATTCTTCTCTGAATTCTTATATGCATGATTTAATATCTTTGCAAGTCTCGTCGAATTATCAGTTTAGTTTGGCCTACTAGATTGATATTTCTTGCAATGGGAGAAGTGCTTAGCTTTGGGTTCAATCTTTCGGTGTCCTTTCCCAGTGATAGCAGGGGCAGCAAGGCAAGTATTGTATTGTTGCCATCGAGGATAAAAAGATGGGGTTTATATCATATTGCTTGAGTTTATCCCTCTACATCATGTCATCTTGCCTAATGCGTTACTCTGTTCTTATGAACTTAATACTCTAGATGCATGCTAGATAGAGGTCGATGTGTGGAGTAATAGTAGTAGATGCAGAATCGTTTCGGTCTACTTGACACGGACGTGATGCCTATGTTCATGATCATGCCTAGATATTCTCATAACTATGCGCTTTTCTATCAATTGCTCGACAGTAATTTGTTCACCCACTGTAATATATGCTATCTTGAGAGAAGCCACTAGTGAAACCTATGGCCCCCCGGGTCTATTTTACATCATATTAGTTTATCATCAACTTGCTATTCCTATCGCCGTTTATTTTGCAATCTTTACTTTTCAATCTATACAACAAAAATACCAAAAATACTTATCTTATTATCTTTATAAAATCTCACTTTTGCAAGTGGCCGTGAAGGGATTGACAACCCCTTTATCACGTTGGTTGCAAGGTTCTTGATTGTTTGTGCAGGTACTAGGCGATTTGTGTGTAGTCTCCTACTAGATTGATACCTTGGTTCTCAAAAACTGAGGGAAATACTTACGCTACTTTGCTGCATCACCCTTTCCTCTTCAAGGGAAAACCAACGCATGCTCAAGAGGTAGCAAGAAGGATTTCTGGCGCCGTTGCCGGGGAGATCTACTCTCAAGTCAAGACATACCAAGTACCCATCACAAACTCTTCTCCCTCGCATTACATTATTTGCCATTTGCCTCTCGTTTTCCTCTCCCCCACTTCTGAAACGATTTTCAAAAACCTTTGCCTTTTCTTCGCCTTCTTCCCGTATGATTTTGTGTGTGTTTCCATGTGCCTTCTATTTGCTTGCATCTTTGCTTGCTAAAAATCTATTGATATGGATCCACTTAAAGTGTTCTATTTGGATCATCTTCGATCTATATGTGCTCGTGCTGAAACCCCAACTAGTTTAGTTGAGGGAAAATCTTTATATGATCATGCTCATTTTGTGTGTCATCGTTTGTCTGAAAAAGGGAAGCTCTTATGGTATCAAATAAATAGTTTGGTATGCTATGCTTGGAATCTTTGTGAAATTTATGATTTGACTTGTTGCTCTAAGAACCCTAAAAAACACCTTCCCTACCTATGTGAGTTTAATGATAATGAAATCTTATCTTCTTATGCAAAGGGTGTTTATAGTTACTATGATATCGAAGAAATTGAAGAATTTGTTGTTTTTAAGGGTGCTTATGAAGTTTCTTATTTGATTTAAAAGTATGATATTACTCTCTACAAATCTGAAAATTTTGACATACTTAAATATTGCTATGAAAACTATGCCCATAATGTCTATGTCAAAGAATTTATGACCGTTACTTTGGAAGAAAATAACGATATCCATGAATCTATAGATAATTATGATTCCGATGATTTGATTGAAATATCCCTTGATGAACATGATGCTTTCTATTCTTGTGGTCATGATGCCAATATTTATGAAGACGAATTTGCTATAAATCCTTATGTTAAACATGAGATCGTTGCTATTGCACCCATACTTGATAGTTCCTTCGATGAAAAGCATGATTGCAATAATTTTAATATAAATTCTCTTGATGTCAATTATGCTAATAATATGCAAAACCCTAAGCTTGGGCATGCTAGTTTTGCTATGTCTACTACTTGTTGCAATGATCATGATTGGGGTGATTCTTCTTATGATCTTGAAAATTTATTTAAGCCCCATGATGAATATGAGATTGATAATAGTGTTTGTAATAATATTGAAAGTGGGTTTGGAAGAGTGTCAACTTTAGATCCCACATATTTGGAGAATTTTCAATCTTATGGTATTTTTGACAAAAGTGGGTTTGGAGAGGTCATGCCTTTAGTTAATGTTAATCCCACTATCTTGGAAGAGTGTCAACTTTGGATGCATGTGGATCATCTATAGAATATGTTAAGTGATAGCTATATTGTTGAATTTGAGTATGATCCCACATGTAATTATTATGAGAGAGGAAAATATGGTTGTAGAAATTTTCGTGTTACTAAATTACCTCTCGTTATGTTGAGATTGCTATTGTTTCTTTCTTCCTCCTTGCATATGCTAGGTTTTGCTTGTCTTGATAATTTGTTTGCCTATAAAATTCCTATGCATAGGAATTATATTAGACCTAAATATGTTTGTCACATGTGTTTATGGTGCTCTCTTTGTGTTTCAATTATTATCTTTCATGTGAGCATCATTGAAATCTTAATGCCTAGCTAGGGGCGTTAAACGATAGCGCTTGTTGGGAGGCAACCCAATTTTATTTTTGTTCCTTGCTTTTTGTTCCTGTTTAGTAATAAATAATTCATCTAGCTTCTGTTTAGATGTGTTTTTATGTTTTAATTAGTGTTTGTTCCAAGTAGAACCTTTGGGAAGACTTGGTGAAGTCTTTGCGATCTTGCTGTAAAAAACAGAAACTTTAGCGCTCACGAGATTAGCTGCCATTTTTTATTGGAGAGCGATTTTAGGTTTATTCTTTTTGGAGATGATTAATAGATAAATTTATCACGTCCACCAATTTATTTCAGAATTTTTGGAGTTCCAGAAGTATACGTTTGATACAGATTAATACAGAATGTTCTGTTTTTGACAGATTCTGTTTTTCATGTGTTGTTTGCTTATTTTGATGAATCTATGGCTAGTATCGGGGGGTATGAACCATAGAGAGGTTGGAATACAGTAGGTTTAACATAAATATAAATAAAGAATGAGTTCATTACAGTACCTTAAAGTGGTGGTTTGTTTTCTTACACTAACGGAGCTCATGAGATTTTCTGTTTATGTTTTGTGTTGTGAAGTTTTCAAGTTTTTGGGTAAAGATTTGATGGATTTTGGAATAAGGAGTGGCAAGAGCCTAAGCTTGGGGATGCCCAAGGCACCCCAAGGTAAAATTCAAGGACAACCAAAAGCCTAAGCTTGAGGATGCCCCGGAAGGCATCCCCTCTTTCGTCTGCGTCTATCGGTAACTTTACTCGAGGCTATATTTTTATTCACCACATGATATGTGTTTTGCTTGGAGCGTCTTGTATGATTTGGGTCTTTGCTTTTTAGTTTACCACAATCATCCTTGCTGTACACATTGTCGGAGTGATGAACCCCGGGCAGATAACGGAACCCGGATCCTTTTCAAAAACAATGGGGCCAGCATCACCCCTCAAGCCGGCTCGTGCTTGGCGGGATCGCTCGACCCGGCCAAGCCCCTCGACCCGGCCTAATCCTCGACCTGGCCAGACTCCTCAACTCGGCCTCAACGGACAGCTCAAGACAGCCGAGCCCGGCGCACTGATATGTCCATTTTGCATCATGCTTTTATATCGATATTTATTGCATTATGGGTTGTTATTACACATTATGTCACAATACTTATGCCTATTCTCTCTTATTTTACAAGGTTTACATAAGGAGGGAGAATGCCGGCAGCTGAAATTCTGGGCTGGAAAAGGAGCAAATATTAGAGACCTATTCTGCACAACTCCAAAAGTCCTGAAACTCCACGAAAGTTATTTTTGGAAATAATAAAAAATACTGGAAGAAGAATCTACGTCAGGGGGGCCTCCACCTGTCCACGAGGGTGGAGGGCGCGCCCCCTGCCTCGTGGGCCCCCTGTTGGCCCTCCGGTGGCCATCTTCTGCTATATGAAGTCTTTCGTCTGAAGAAAAATCATAAGCAAGCTTTCGGGACGAGACTCCGCCGCCACAAGGCGGAACCTTGCGGAACCAATCTAGGGCTCCGGCGGAGCTGTTCTACCGGGGACACTTCCCTCCGGGAGGGGGAAATCATCGCCATCGTCATCACCAACGCTCCTCTCATCGGGAGAGGGCAATCTCCATCAACATCTTCACCAGCACCATCTCCTCTCAAACCCTAGTTCATCTCTTGTATCCAATTCTTGTCTCATAGTCTGGGATTGGTACCTGTGGGTTGCTAGTAGTGTTGATTACTCCTTGTAGTTGATGCTAGTTGGTTTATTTGGTGGAAGATCATATGTTCAGATCCTTTATGCATATTAATACTCCTCTGATTATGAACATGAATATGCTTTGTGAGTAGTTACGTTTGTTCCTGAGGACATGGGAGAAGTCTTGCTATTAGTAGTCATGTGAATTTGGTATTCGTTCGATATTTTGATGAGATGTATGTTGTCTCTCCTCTAGTGGTGTTATGTGAACGTCGACTACATGACACTTCACCATTATTTGGGCCTAGAGGAAGGCATTGGGAAGTAATAAGTAGATGATGGGTTGCTAGAGTGACAGAAGCTTAAACCCTAGTTTATGCGTTGCTTCGTAAGGGGCTGATTTGGATCCATATGTTTCATGCTATGATTAGGTTTACCTTAATACTTCTTTTGTAGTTGCAGATGCTTGCAATAGGGGTTAATCATAAGTGGGATGCTTGTTCAAGTAAGAACAGCACCCAAGCACCGGTCCACCCACATATCAAATTATCAAAGTACCGAACGCGAATCATATGAACGTGATGAAAACTAGCTTGACGATAATTCCCATGCGTCCTCGGGAGCGCTTTTCTCTATATAAGAGTTTGTCCAGGCTTGTCCTTTGCTACAAAAAGGATTGGTCCACCTTGCTGCACTTTATTTACTTTTGTTACTTGTTGCTCGTTACCGATTATCTTATCACAAAACTATCTGTTACCTACTATTTCAGTGCTTGCAGAGAATACCTTGCTGAAAACTGCTTATCATTTCCTCCTGCTCCTCGTTGGGTTCGACACTCTTACTTACCAAAAGGACTACGATAGATCCCCTATACTTGTGGGTCATCAAGACTCTTTTCTGGCGCCGTTGCCGGGGAGTGAAGCACCTTTGGTAGGTGGAATTTGGTAAGGAAAAATTTATATAGTGTGCTGAAATTTACTGTCACTTGTTACTATGGACAGTAATCCTCTGAGGGGCTTGTTCGGGGTATCTTCACCCCGACCAGTAGAGCAAAGAGTTGCTCCTCAACCTACTGAACCTACTGAAAATGAAAATGTCTACTTTGAGATTCCTTCGGGTATGATAGAAAAACTGTTAGCTAATCCTTTTGCAGGAGATGGAACAATGCATCCTGATGAGCACCTAATATATGTGGATGAAGTTTGTGGATTATTTAAGCTTGCAGGTGTGCCCGATGATGTTATTAAGAAGAAGGTCTTCCCTTTATCTTTGAAGGGAGATGCATTGACATGGTATAGGCTATGTGATGATATGGGATCATGGAACTACAAACGATTGAAATTGGAATTTCATCAGAAATTTTATCCTATGCATCTTGTTCATCGTGATCGCAATTATATATATAATTTTTGGCCTCGTGAAGGAGAAAGCATCGCTCAAGCTTGGGGGAGGCTTAAATCAATGTTATATTCATGCCCCAATCATGAGCTCTCAAGAGAAATAATTATTCAAAATTTTTATGCTCGACTTTTTGATAACAATCGCACCATGCTCGATACTTCTTGTGCTGGCTCTTTTATGATGAAAACTATTGAATTTAAATGGGATTTATTGGAAAGAATTAAACGCAACTCTGAAGATTGGGACCTCGACGAAGGTAAAGAGTCAGGTATGACACCTAAGTTTGATTGTGTTAAATCTTTTATGGATACCGATGTTTTCCGTAAATTTAGCACTAAATATGGACTTGACTCTGAGATAGTAGCTTCTTTCTGTGAATCTTTTGCTGCTCATGTTGATCTTCCTAAGGAGAAGTGGTTTAAATACCATCCTCCCATAGAAGTAAAAGTAGCTGCACCTATTAAAGTTGAAGAAAAGACTATCACTTATAATGATCCTATTGTTCCTACTGCTTATGTTGAGAAACCACCTTTTCCTGTTAGGATAAAGGATCATGCTAAAGCTTCAACTGTGGTTCGTAAAAGCAATATTAGAACCTATACACCTCCTGAGCAAGTTAAAGTTGAACCTAATATTGCTATTGTTAAAGATCTATTGTCTGATAATATTGATGGGCATGTTATTCATTTCCGTGATGAGACTGCTAGAATTGCTAAACCTTGTGCTAAAGATAAACATAGACCTGTGGTAGGCATGCCTGTTATTTCTGTTAAAATAGGAGATCATTGTTATCATGGCTTGTGTGATATGGGCGCTAGTGCTAGTGCAATAACTTTTGACTTATACAAAAAAATTATGCATGATATTGCACCTGCTAAGATAGAAGATATTGATGTCATAATTAAACTTGCCAACAGAGATACTATTTCACCAATGGGAATTGTTAGAGATGTTGAAGTCTTGTGTGGGAAAACTAAATATCCTGCTGATTTTCTTGTTCTTGGTTCCCCACAAGATAGGTTTTGTCCCATTATTTTTGGTAGACCCTTCTTAAACACAGTTAAGATAGATTGCGAAAAGGATGTTGTTACTATTGGCCTAGGTGATATGTCTCATGAGTTTAACTTTTCTAAATTTCGTAGACAACACCGTGAAGAGGAATTGCCTAGTAAGGATGAAATTATTGGTCTTGCTTCTATTGCCGTACCTCCTAGTGATCCTTTAGAACAATATTTGCTAGACCATGAAAATGATATGTTTATGAATGAAAGAAAGGAAATAGATGAAATGTTCTTTAAACAGGAACCCATCCTGAAACACAATTTGCCTGTTGAAATCCTAGGGGATCCTCCGCCACCCAAGGGTGATCCCGTGTTTGAGCTTAAACCGTTACCTGACACTCTTAAATATGCTTATCTTGATGAGAAAGAGATATATCCTGTTATTATTAGTGCTAACCTTTCAAAGCATGAAGAAGAGAGATTATTGATAACTCTAAAGAAGCACCGTGCTGCTATTGGATATACTCTCGATGATCTTAAGGGCATTAGTCCCACACTTTGTCAACACAAAATAAATTTGGAGAAAGATGCCAAACCAGTTCGTGATCACCAACGACGTCTGAATCCTAAGATGAAAGAAGTGGTAAGAAAGGAAATACTAAAGCTCCTTGAGGCAGGTATGATTTATCCCGTTGCAGATAGTCAGTGGGTAAGTCCTGTCCATTGTGTCCCTAAGAAGGGAGGTATTACCGTCGTTCCTAATGATAAAGATGAACTGATTTCACAAAGAATTATTACAGGTTATAGGATGGTAATTGATTTCCGCAAATTAAATAAAGCTACTAAAAAGGATCATTACCCCTTACCTTTTATCGATCAAATGCTAGAAAGATTATCCAAACATACACATTTTTGCTTTCTAGATGGTTATTCTGGTTTCTCTCAAATACCTGTGTCAGCCGATGATCAATCAAAGACCACTTTTACTTGCCCTTTTGGTACTTTTGCTTATAGACGTATGCCTTTTGGTTTATGTAATGCACCTGCTACCTTTCAAAGATGCATGATGGCTATATTCTCTGACTTTTGTGAAAAGATTTGTGAGGTTTTCATGGACGATTTCTCTGTTTATGGATCCTCTTTTGATGATTGCTTGAGCAACCTTGATCGAGTTTTGCAGAGATGTGAAGAAACTAATCTTGTCTTGAATTGGGAAAAGTGCCACTTTATGGTTAATGAAGGTATTGTCTTGGGGCATAAAGTTTCTGAAAGAGGTATTGAGGTTGATAAAGCCAAGGTTGATGCTATTGAAAAGATGCCATGTCCCAAGGACATCAAAGGTATAAGAAGTTTCCTTGGTCACGCCGGTTTTTATAGGAGGTTCATTAAGGACTTCTAAAAAATTTCTCGGCCCCTGACTAATTTATTACAAAAAGATATACCATTTGTCTTTGATGATGATTGTGTAGAAGCATTTGAAATACTTAAGAAAGCATTGATCTCTGCACCTATTGTTCAGCCACCTGATTGGAATTTACCTTTTGAAATTATGTGTGATGCCAGTGATTATGCTATAGGTGCTGTCCTAGGGCAAAGAGTTGATAAGAAATTAAATGTTATTCAATATGCTAGTAAAACTCTAGACAATGCTTAGAGAAATTATGCTACTACTGAAAAATAATTTTTAGCAGTTGTATTTGCTTGTGATAAGTTCAGACCTTATATTGTTGATTCTAAAGTAACTATTCACACGGATCATGCTGCTATTAAACATCTTATGGAAAAGAAAGATGCTAAACCTAGACTTATTAGATGGGTTCTCTTGCTACAAGAATTTGATTTACATATTATTGATAGAAAGGGAGCTGAGAACCCCGTTGCGGACAACTTGTCTAGGTTAGAGAATGTTCTTGATGACCCACTACCAATTGATGATAGCTTTCCTGATGAACAATTAGCTGTCATAAATGCTTCTCGTACTGCTCGATGGTATGCTGATTATGCTAATTACATTGTTGCTAAATTTATACCACCTAGTTTCACATACCAGCAAAAGAAAAAGTTTTTCTATGATTTGAGACATTACTTTTGGGATGACCCACATCTTTATAAAGGAGTAGATGGTGTTATTAGACGTTGTGTACCTGAGCATGAACAGGAATAGATCCTACGCAAGTGTCGCTCCGAAGCTTATGGAGGACACCATGTTGGAGATAGAACTGCACATAAGGTATTGCAATCCGGTTTTTATTGGCCTAATCTCTTCAAGGATGCCCGTAAGTTTGTCCTATCTTGTGATGAATGTCAAAGAATTGTAATATTAGTACAAGTCAAGAAATGCCTATGAACTATTCACTTGTTATTGAACCATTTGATGTTTGGGGCTTTGATTATATGGGACCTTTTCCTGCCTCTAATGGATACACACATATTTTAGCTGCTGTTGATTACGTTACTAAGTGGGTAGAAGCTATTCCAACTAGTAGTGCTGATCATAACACTTCTATTAAGATGCTTAAAGAAGTTATTTTTCTGAGGTTTGGAGTCCCTATATATTTAATGACTGATGGTGGTTCACATTTTATTCATCGTGCTTTTCGTAAAATGCTTGCTAAGTATGATGTTAATCATAGAATTGCATCTCCTTATCACCCACAATCTAGTGGTCAAGTAGAATTGAGTAATAGAGAGCTCACATTAATTTTCAAAAGACTGTTAATAGATCTAGAAAGAATTGGTCCAAGAAACTTGATGATGCATTATGAGCCTATAGAACTGCGTATAAAATCATATGGGTATGTCTCCGTATAAAATGGTTTATGGAAAAGCATGTCACCTACCTCTAGAACTAGAACATAAGGCTTATTGGGTAATCAAAGAGCTCAACTATGATTTCAAACTTGCCTGTGAGAAGAGGTTATTTGACATTAGCTCGCTTGATGAATGGAGAACCCAAGCCTATGAGAATGCCAAGTTGTTTAAAGAAAAAGTTAAAAGATGGCATGACAAAAGAATACAAAAGCGTGAGTTTAATGTAGGTGATTATGTATTGCTATACAACTCTCGTTTAAGATTTTTTGCAGGAAAACTTCTCTCTAAATGGAAATGTCCTTACATTATCGAGGAGGTCTATCGTTCGGGTGCCATAAAAATCAACAACTTTGAAGGCACAAATCCGAAGGTGGTGAACGGTCAAAGAATTAAACATTATATCCCAGGTAATCCTATAAATGTTGAAACCAATGTTATTGAAACCGTAACCCCGGAGGAATACATAAGGGACACCTTCCAGAACGTTTCAGACTACGAAAAGGAATAGGTATGTGGTACGGTAAGTAAACCGACTCCAAAACAGTTCCAATGGCAATTTTTATCCGTTTTGGAATATTTAGAAAAATAGAAAAATAAGAAGCAGTCCGGGAAGGACACGAGGGCTCCACGAGGGTGGAGGGCGCGCCCCTGCCTCGTGGGCACCTCGTGTGCTCTCCGGACTCCGTTTTCTTGCACGATACGTATTTTGGTCGGTAAAAAATGATTATTTAATCTCCCGAAGGTTTTGACTCCTGTATCACGCAAATATCCTCTGTTTTCGTTTCGAGCTGTTCTGCTGCAGATTAGAGCAACATGTCATCCCAGGATTCGGAAGGAGAAAGCTATGTGGCTGATTACCTTGCAGATCCTAAGGTCTATGGAGATGTGGAGCATTGTGGTTGGACTACGGAAGAAGAAGAGGACTATGAACCCAAGAGAAAGGAGGAGGCGAGCTCAAATGAAGATGAAGTCCCATTACCTCAACCTGGGGACATGCATGTGGAGTTCAAAAATTCAAGCCTACCTGATAGAGCAAAGAAACTTAAGATCGAGTTTATCCCTTTTCGTCTCTTGCAGGAAAACAAGCAGGAACTATGCAAAAAGATATTAAGCCTGGAGCAGGAGATTGAGGACTTGAGGGATCAAAATTCTGTCCTCAAGCGCAAATTAAGGAAGAAGCCTACGCCATCAACTAAACCATCATCTTCTTCACCAGCAAAGGAGACATAATCACTTGGGTATGGGCACTCCCCTTGGCAACTGCCAAGCTTGGGGGAGGTGCCCCGGTATCGTATCACCATATCACTCCTATCTTTACCGTTTTTCTTAGTTCGATCCTTTTAGTAGTATCTTGATCTAGTAGAATAATTTTTTTAGTATGATTTAGTTTTGAGTTTTGCTTTATGATCCCTTACGTAATCGAGTTCGTGAGTTATATAATAAAGATTAGTGTTGAGTCAAGGGTTTGATTATCTTGCTATGATCTTGAGTGAATAAAGGAAAAGAGAAAAGAATAAAAAGAAACGAAGAGATCATATTAATCTTATTGAGAGTAATGACTTCACATACAATGAGTATGATGATTAAAAATTGTTGGGAGTTGGCAAACATAGTTTTGGTCATCGTTGCAATTAATAGGAAGTAATAAAGAAAGAGAGGTTTCACATATAAATATACTATCTTGGACATCTTTTATGATTGGGAGCACTCATTAAAATATGACATGCTAAAGAGTTGATGTTGGACAAGGAAGACAACGTAATGGGTTATGTTTTCTTATATCTGAGATAAAGTATATTGTCATGGATCATCCAACATGTTGAGCTTGCCTTTCCCCCTCATGCTAGCCAAATTCTTTGCACCAAGTAGAGATACTACTTGTGCTTCCAAATACCCTTAAACCAGTTTTGCCATGAGAGTCCACCATATCTACCTATGGATTGAGCAAGATCCTTCAAGTAAGTTGTCATCGGTGCAAGCAATAAAAACTGCTCTCTAAATATGTATGATTGATTGGTGTGGAGGAAATAAGCTTTATACGATCTTGTGATGTGGAAGAAATAAAAGCGACGGACTGCATAATAAAGGTCTATATCACAAGTGGCAATATAAAGTGATGTTCTTTCGCATTAAGATTTTATGCATCCAACCCTGAAAGCGCATGGCAACCTCTGCTTCCCTCTGCGAAGGGCCTATCTTTTATTATTATCTTCTACCTTATGCAAGAGTCATGGTGATCTTCACCTTTCCTTTTTACATTTTATCCTTTGGCAAGCACAGGATGTTGGAAAGATCCTGATATATATATCTAATTGGATGTGGGTTAGCATGAATTATTATTGTTGACATTACCCTTGAGGTAAGAGGTTGGGAGGCGAGACTATAAGCCCCTATCTTCCTCTGTGTCCGATTAAAACCCCGTAACCATAAGTATTGCGTGAGTGTTAGCAATTATGAAAGACTAAATGATAGTTGAGTATGTGGACTTGCTAGAAAGCTCTGACATAGACTCTTTTTGATGTTATGATAAATTGCAATTGCCTCAATGACTGAGATTATAGTTTGTTAGTTCTCAATAAAGTTTCTGATTCATACTTTGCATTGTGAATAAATTATTACTTGAGCATAAGAAATCATATGACAATATTCATATATGTTGCTGTTATAAGTTTATCCATGATGCCCTCATGTCCGTATTTTATTTTATCGACACCTCTACATCTAAACATGTGGACATATTTATCGTTATCGGCTTTCGCTTGAGGACAAGCGAGGTCTAAGCTTGGGGGAGTTGATACGTCCATTTTGCATCATGCTTTTATATCGATATTTATTGCATTATGGGCTGTTATTACACATTATGTCACAATACTTATGCCTATTCTCTCTATTTTACAAGGTTTACATAAGGAGGGAGAATGCCGGCAGCTGGAATTCTGGGCTGGAAAAGGAGCAAATATTAGAGACCTATTCTGCACAACTCCAAAAGTCCTGAAACTCCACGAAAGTTATTTTTGGAAATAATAAAAAATACTGGAAGAAGAATCTACGCCAGGGGGGCCTCCACCTGTCCACGAGGGTGGGTGGCGCGCCCCCCTGCCTCGTGGTCCCCCTGTTGGCCCTCCGGTGGCCATCTTCTGCTATATGAAGTCTTTCGTCCGAAGAAAAATCATAAGCAAGCTTTCGGGACGAGACTCCGCCGCCACGAGACGGAACCTTGGCGGAACCAATCTAGGGCTCTGGCAGAGCTGTTCTGCCGGGGACACTTCCCTCCAGGAGGGGCATCGCCATCGTCATCACCAACGCTCCTCTCATCGGGAGAGGGCAATCTCCATCAACATCTTCACCAGAACCATCTCCTCTCAAACCCTAGTTCATCTCTTGTATCCAATTCTTGTCTCATAGTCTGGGATTGGTACCTGTGGGTTGCTAGTAGTGTTGATTACTCCTTGTAGTTGATGCTAGTTGGTTTATTTGGTGGAAGATCATACGTTCAGATCCTTTATGCATATTAATACTCCTATGATTATGAACATGAATATGCTTTGTGAGTAGTTACGTTTGTTCCTGAGGACATGGGAGAAGTCTTGCTATTAGTAGTCATGTGAATTTGGTATTCGTTCAATATTTTGATGAGATGTATGTTGTCTCTCCTCTAGTGGTGTTATGTGAACGTCGAGTACATGACACTTCACCATTATTTGGGCCTAGAGGAAGGCATTGGGAAGTAATAAGTAGATGATGGGTTGCTAGAGTGACAGAAGCTTAAACCCTAGTTTATGTGTTACTTCGTAAGGGGCTGATTTGGATCCATATGTTTCATGCTATGATTAGGTTTACCTTAATACTTCTTTTGTAGTTGCGGATGCTTGCAATAGGGGTTAATCATAAGTGGGATGCTTGTTCAAGTAAGAACAGCACCCAAGCACCGGTCCACCCACATATCAAATTATCAAAGTACCGAACGCGAATCATATGAACGTGATGAAAACTAGCTTGACGATAATTCCCATGCGTCCTCGGGAGCGCTTTTCTCTATATAAGAGTTTGTCCAGGCTTGTCCTTTGGTACAAAAAGGATTGGGCCACCTTGCTGCACTTTATTTACTTTTGTTACTTGTTGCTCGTTACTGATTATCTTATCACAAAACTATCTGTTACCTACTATTTCAGTGCTTGCAGAGAATACCTTGCTGAAAACCGCTTATCATTTCCTTCCGCTCCTCGTTGGGTTCGACACTCTTACTTATCAAAAGGACTACAATAGATCCCCTATACTTGTGGGTCATCACGCACCAAGACTTCTTCAACAAGCCAGCTCCTCCCTTGGCGTGTTCTCCAACCCGGCCGAGGGTCAGCGGCCGTCCCATCCCAGCCGTGTGATGGGACGAGTCTCCACCAACTGATGACCAAAGCCACAGTGCCCCGCCCATGCCTCTGGTCAGCCGGGCAAGGCAACAGTGGCCCCCACCTACCCGCTGACCAGGGCCGGCGTGGTAACAGTGCACTCGTCGTCACTGATGATGCCAGCAAGCGGCGACCTGACGGAGCGCCACTGTAGCCGACCCGACTCGGCCACTCCCTGACGATCGACAAGACGGCGCACAGTGCCCCTAGGCGCTCGGGGCCCGCGCCCGGGGAACCCGGCGAGACCTGGTACCCGGCGGGCCTCAGCACCGGGTTCCTGGACGCTGCCAACCCGGCCCTACGGCCTTGTAACATTACCATTGTACCCCTGGGGGTTGACCTATAAAACCCCCCAGGAGCCCTCATGCATACGGGAAACTCTTTCACTTGCACAGGCGATCACTCTCTCACACACACACACACACACACACCTAGCAAGCAACACCCGAGTAGGGGGAGCTACCTAAGCCTTGGCCAGCCTTCCTTCTTCCTCCATACAGCTCTAGGAGTAACCCTGTACTGTTACATATGAACCACACTCGGCAGGACTAGGGGTATTATCTCCCCGGAGAGCCCTGAACCTCGGTATGTCTTGCGTCCCGTGCTCGCTCATGCCGACCTCGCCTCTGGAGCCCACCAGTGCCCTCGAGCCTCCTCCTCTCTGTAGCTATCCCTTGGCATCTGCCGTGCGCCCACCACGATAGTTGGCGCCCACTGTGGGGCAGCTCGAGGTCCTGGCCGGGAGCATGCTTCAGACGGGGCTCCTCTCCGACTCCGACGAGCCCGTCACGATGGCGGACAACATCATCAACGAACTCGCCGCCTCCTTCGCCGCGCTGCGCATCTCCGATGCGCCTGTGGCCGACGAGTACCCCAGCGAGGTACTTGACTTTTCTGACTCCCCCTCTCCCTCGGCGGCGGCACTCCCACCGGGGCAATGGACCTCTGCGTGGAGGTTTTCGTCACCGACACCGGCGCCGCTTCCTCATCCAGCGCGGTGAGGAAGGCCGCCGAAGCCAGGGCCGCAGCGGAGCGGGCCAGCCCACCCAACCCACTGCGCGCCACGATGCAGAGCCTTCGCGTCCCCATCAGCACCGACATCAACGCCTCCAACATCGCCGAAGCCCGGACTCGCCTCGACGAGGACCGCCAGCGCCTGCTGGGCCTCACAGAGACGCTCGCTGCCACGCAGCGCCGCCTCGACTCCGCTCAGCTAGAGCGCAATGCCGCCTACGGCTTCACGCCGGACGCGCCCGAGCCAAGCCATCCCTCCCGTCTACGAGACTCCCGTGAAGAACATGCACGCTGCCCAGGCGGCCGCGGTCGGCCTGGACCAGCTGGAAGACGAAGAGCTGCAGGACCGCCTCAAGAGGGTGAACGACATCCTCGTTGCGGCCAACTGGCAGCAGGACCGCCTCAACCAACTTGCCAAGCCGGCCGGATCCAGCTCTGCCTGCTTCGCTGGACCCGGCGACATCTAGCACATGGCATCCTCGCCACCCGGCGAGGCGCACTCCGGCCGCACCCGGACCCGGCGCAACTGAGGGAGTCCTGGATTAGGGGGTCCTCGGACTGCCGGACTATATACTTTGGCCGGACTATCGGACTATGAAGATCCAAGATTGAAGACTTCGTCCCGTGTCCGGATGGGACTCTCCTTTGCATGGAAGGCAAGCTTGGCAATTCGGATATGTAGATCTCCTCCCTTGTAACCGACTCTGTGTAACCCTAGCCCCCTTCGGTGTCTATATAAACCGGAGGGTTTAGTCCGTAGGACAACAACAATCATAATCATAGGCTAGCTTCTAGGGTTTAGCCTCTACGATCTCGTGGTAGATCAACTCTTGTAATACTGATATCATCAAGATGAATCAAGCAGGAAGTAGGGTATTACCTCCATCGAGAGGGCCCGAACCTGGGTAAACATTGTGTCCCCCGCCTCCTGTTACCATCCGCCTTAGACGCACAGTTCGGGACCCCCTACACGAGATCCGCCGGTTTTGACACCGACATTGGTGCTTTCATTGAGAGTTCCACTGCCCCGTCACGATAAAGGCTTGATGGCTCCATCGATCATTGGCAACGATGCGATCCAGGGTGAGGTTTTTCTCCCCGGACAGATCTTCGTATTCGGCGGCTTCATACTGCGGGCCAACTCGCTTGGCCATCTAGAGCAGATCGAGAGCTACGCCCCTGGCCGTCAGGTCAGGTTTGGAATCTTAAACTATACCGCCGACATCGGCGGAGACTTGATCTTTGACGGATTCGAGCCCATGTCAGGTGCGCCGCATAGTCACGACGAGCATGACTTAGCTCTGCCGTTGGACGGTGTTCGGGAGATCACACCTGTGGCTACTCTGGCCCGCAATCCGGAGCAGATTGCGCCGTCCGAGGACGGGTGGATGGACCCCGCCACAGAGGCCGCACACTCAGCGGCAATAGAGCCGAATACTGACTTCACTTCCTACGAGACCTGTGTTGCCGGACCCATGGATTCGTCCCCGGCCACGGGCTCTGAACTGCCTGCGTCCGTGCCTATCGAACCTGATTGGGCGCCGATCATGGAGTTTTCCTCCGCGGATATCTTTCAGCACTCGCCCTGGGCGACGTGCTGAATTCATTAAGGTCTCTCTCCTTGTCAGAAGGCCCTTGGCCGAACTATGTCCGGCCTGAGTGGGAAGTGGACGACGAAGAAATTCGTTCCCCACCCACCACCCACTTAATAGCCACTGTCGACGACTTAACCGACATGCTCGATTTCGGCTCCGAAGACATCGACGGTATGGACGACGATGCAGGAGAAGAACATGTAACGCCCACGATGCGGCTATATCTCCCACGTGTCGAGGCACGACTTAGAGGCATAACCGCATAGTGGTTTTGTCGCAAGAAGGGTCATCTTCACACAATCCCATGTAATGAACAAGAATGGGATAAAGAGTTGGCTTACAATCGCCACTTCACACAATACATGAATAAATATCATACATCATCCAAAATACAAACATATAGACCGGCTACGGCCAAAATCCAGATGAAAATAAGACAACCCCAAATGCTAGATCCCCGATCGTCCCAACTGGGCTCGTCTACTGATCATCAGGAAAAGACACATAGTAATGACCACGTTCCTCGTCGAACTCCCACTTGAGGTCGACCCCATCATCTGCACTGGCATCGTCGGCACCTGCAACTGTTTTGGTAGAATCGGTGAGTCACGGGGACTCAGCAATCTCACACCCGCGAGATCAAGACTATTTAAGCTTGTAGGAAAGGATGGCGCAAAGAGGTGGAGCTGCAGCGGCAAAAGCATATATGGTGGCTAACATCCGCAAATGAGAGCGAGAAGAGAAGCAACGGAACGGACGTCATCTAGCAATGACCAAGAAGTGATCCTGAACACCTACTTACGTCATACATAACACAGACCGTGTTCACTTCCCGGACTCCTCCGAGAAGAGACCATCACGGCTACACACGCAGTTGATGTATTTTAATTGGGTCAAGTGACAAGTTATTTACAACCGGACATTAACAAATTCCCATCTGCCTCATAACCGCGGGCACGGCTTTCGAAAGATAATACCCTGTAGGGGTGTCCCAACTTAGCCCAAGACTTCGTTGACCGTGAGAGCTTATGATGGGCTAAGTTGGGACACCCCTGCAGGCCCCTATTCTCTGAAGGCCCTCTCCGATCGTCTGATTATCGGACCCGTCACGGGAAGGAAACACCAAGGAAGCAAGAAGCTTTGACGTACAAGGGAATCCCCAGGTGGTCTCTGATAACGATCGATATACCTGTTTTGCATACCCACACGCAGCTTGCCCTTGGATAGGACATGTCAAATAGTCCTATTTTTACTTATTGCACTACATGTATGCATACGCTTTGACATATCATTTAAATAACAATGTACAACATTAGCTCATTATTGCATTCCTTCATCTTTTTTCCCTGTCTGCTTATTTACGACAAACTTCACCCGTACATTCTGATATGTCCAGTGCGCCAGGGGCTTCAGTGTACCCCATAACACGGCATGAAAAGTCCGAACACTTTCGACAGTGCGGCACCCCGAACTTATAGCATTATATGCATCAGCTCCGAATCATGTCTTGGGTCAATAGTTGGGTTTGCCAGGCTCCCATGTTTTGGTACCTTACGTTCCGCTATATCGGCTAAGGTAGCACTAGGAGAACTACTGTGATTGTGTCCCGGTTCTTCCGGGCGAGCACCTCAGTAGAGAAAGCCGAAAACTGACTGTCATGATGCGGCGAGAGCTGGTCGCTGTTCGAGAGGTCTCAAATCCTTAAGGATTTTTTCCGCTTCGGGCGAGGAGTCGGCCTTGTCCGATTTAGGCGTACATGGCGCCCCAAGTTCGGCCTTCCGAATACTAGGGGCTTCGCCAAAATTTAAAATTGTAGACTTCTATGGCTAAGTGAGAGTGATAAAGCTTTATAGTCCGATTGCCTGGTTCGTTGTGCTGAACACCTCCTTCGAAGGACCCAAAACTGGGATAAAGATTGATCAGGTTTATCCCGAACACCTCAGTACTAGTTACATGGGGGCAGAAGCCGACGACTGGCCAACTCTCAAATTTTATAAACGGCCGCACAGAAGGTAATATTTTAAATTAACAAGCGTTAAATAGCGCACATGAACTCGTTTTATATTACAGGATCACATGAGTACATTCATTTAAATATTACATCCTTAGCACATTCCTCTGCCACAAGGCGAGCACCCTTCAGGACACTGTCATAATACTTTTCGGGGTGGCGATGCTCCTTGCCCTCCGGCAGCCCCTCCTTCACCAGCTTTTCGGCGTCCATCTTCGCCCAGTGCACTTTCGTCCGGGCAAAAGCCCTGCATGCACCCTCAATGCAGACGGACTGCTTAATGACTTCAAACAGTGGGCAGGCATTAACAAGCCGCCTTACCAGGACGAAATAGCTGCCAGGCAGGGGCTCGCCAGGCCACATCCAGACTATGAAACCCTTCATGGCCAGTTCGGCCGCCTTGTGAAGCTCGACCAGTTGCTTCAACTGGTCGCTCAAGGGCATTGGATGTGTGGTCCCAGTATACTGAGACCAGAACAACTTCTCCGTCGAGCTCCCTTCCTCGGCCCGGTAGAACTCTGCGGCATCCGACACACTGCTGGGTAGATCTGCGAACGCTCCTGGAGAGCTTCGAATTCGGGTAAGTAGAAAGTTTCCTTCACATGCTTGCTTTGCATAATGAATGCCTTACCCGCCGCTATCTTCTTGACTGCCTCAATTTCCCGGAGGGCCTTTTGGGCTTCGGCCTTGGCATTTTGTGCGTTCTCGAGGGCCTTCGCAAGCTCGGACCCTTGCGTCTTAGAGTGATGCTCCAAGGACTCGTACTTCTTGACAAACTCCTGGAGCTCTTGCTGAACCTCGCCGACTCGGGCCTCTTGCTTCTCGCACTCGGCGCGCTCCTTGGCCGCTTTGCCTTCGGCCTCGGACAGCGCCTTCTTCAGGGCCGCCACTTCAGTCGTGGCCCCTAGCAAATTTCATGACGATCCTATGATCTAACAACCACCTTCCTTTTTATTTATTAATAAACAGACGGGGTATCACTTACTTTGTTCTCTTCGAGCTGCCTCTTGGTAAGGCCGAGCTCTTCCTCGGACCGCTCAAGGTCTAGCTTCAGTGCGGAGACATCCGCCGTGCGAGTGGCAGCGGCCAGCAGCGAAGCCTGCTTATTCACATAGACATATCCTGATTAGACTCCTGTGATTATTATTTGATCCTCTGTTCGGCCTTTCTTTGCGAACACCAAACAGAGCATCAGGGGCTACTGTCTATGCTGTAACATTTTCTCATAATTTGGTTACTTACCTCAAAGCCTGTTAGGAGGCTGGCACAGGCTTCAATCAGTCCGCTTTTGGCGGACCGAACCTTCTTGACCACCGCACTCATGATAGTGTGGTGCTCTTCGTCAATGGAAGCGCCGCGAAGCGCTTCCAGCAAATTGTCCGATGCCTCTGGATGGACAAAGGCCATCGGCATAGGCGGCTTGCCCCCCTTTGCGAGGGGTCGCCTGACAGAATCCGGAACCACTGGAGGTTCCGACGGGGTATTTGGCTAGGGGCTAGACTTGCTGCCCCCGGCATTAGAGCCCATGGGAGTCTTGCCCCTCGTGCGCCCAACGTCTGGAATGTCGCCTTGGGGTGCCTCCGGAACTGTCTCCCCTTGGTTCAGTGCCCTTTGAGAAAACACCTCGACGTCGTCCGTAGGGCGGGGGGAGGAGGCGGTCGGGAGTAAATCGCTGTTCATTTCCGACGGGCCCAAAGACTCATCCGAAGAGGATACGTCGATATGGGCTTTGGATGGACTGCATGATCATGTTCGGCATGATAAGAAGCAATAAAATAAAACATACCAAGAACTATTATTGTAGCCGGATACTTACGACTTCGCCAGAGGCTTTTCCCTGGGTAACCACTCCTCGTCGCTGAAAGCGGCCGCTGTGCAGCAGTCCGGAAGGAGAGTCCTTCCCTTCTTGGACCCTTCGGCCTCCCCAGACGGGCGGCCTTCCTTTTCTTGTCTCCCCTGGCTGGGGGGGGGGAGAGAACTTTCCTCTTCTTCCTCCTCGTTTTCATGGGAGGAGGGCGCCTCGGTGTTATCGGACGATGAGTCCGATACGACCTTGCGCCGGAGACCTTTCCTGGTCCCCGCAGCCTTCTTCTTGGCCTTCTTCTCCGGCGCCTCATAGGGCGCCGGAACCAGCATCTCCGTTAAGAGAGCCCTTGCTGGATCTTCGGGCAGTGGGGCCGGATAATCGATCCGCTCCGTTGTCGCAACCCAGTCCTGTTAAATGGCGTGGAGGCTTAGATCCCCCACATGATTATACTGGGGAAAGAAACATCTTATGAGATATAAGGAGCTTACCGGATTGGCAGGGCCCTTTGCGCTGAGTCCGCGATCCTCGATAAGGGGAGGAGGTACCTCGGCGGACTTGAACAACACCTTCCAGATGTCCTGGTGCGTCGTGTCGAAGAGCTCTCACAGCGTCTGGTGCTTAGCCGGGTCGAAGTCCCACATATTGAATGCCCGTCTTTGACACGGGAGGATCCGGCGGAAGAGCATGACCTGGACCACGTTGACAAGCTTGATTTTCTTGCTTATCATGTTTTTAACGCAGTTCTGGAGTCCGGTCAGCTCCACCGATGAACCCCAGGATAGGCCCTTCTCTTTCCAGGAGGTGAGCCGCATGGGGATGCTGGATCGAAATTCGGGGGCCGCCACCCAGTTGGTGTCGCGCGGCTCGGTGATGTAGAACCACCCCGATTGCCACCCCTTCATGGTCTCCACATAGGAGCCTTCGAGCCAGGTGACGTTGGGCATTCTGCCCACCATGGCGCCTCCGCACTCCGCTTTCTGGCCGACCACCACCTTCGGTTTAACGTTGAAAGTCTTCAGCCATAGGCCAAGGGCTTGATGCGGAGGAAGGCCTCGCACACGAGGATAAACGCCGAGATGTTGAGGATGAAATTGGGGGCCAGATCATGGAAGTCCAGCCCGTAGTAGAACATGAGCCCGCAGACAAATGGGTGGAGGGGAAGTCCTGGCCCGCGGACGAAGTGGGAAAGGAATACAACCCTTTTGTGGGGTTCGGGGGTAGGGACGATCTGCCCCGCGTCTGGGAGCCGGTGCGCGATGTCTGCGGCCAGGTATCCGGCTTCCCGGAGCTTCGTGATGTTCTCCTCCGTGACGGAGGAGGCCATCCACTTGCCTCCCGCTCTGGACATGCTTGGAGTGGTTTTGAGGAGAAAATGCGAACTTGGGCGCTGGAGCTCGAGTGCGCGAGAATGGATGGGCAGGGAAGAAGAAGGCGTGTGTGAAAAAGAGGAGTCCTTGTCCCTTTATAAGGGCGGAAGAAACTGTGCGCCTCCCCACCTACCTGGTAAACTCGCTTATTCCCCAAGCGCCGTGATTGATGGCGTGGTTGGGTTACCCACACCCGTATTGACGAGAATCCCGTGATAAGGGGACACGATCTCTTCTTCGACAAGACGTGCCAAGAAAACCGCCTCGCAATGTGTGCAGTAGCTGGTTGAGAAAAACGGTTCGAATAATGACCGGGCCGTGGCGTGATGACACGTTATGAAAAGTTGTCAGCAGATTAGATTTGTGGAAATATTGTACTCTCTACGGCGGTATGTGGAATTTGTTTTGCAGAGCTGGACACGATCCTTGTGTTCAAAATCTTCTATGGAGTATTCGGAGGAAGAACCTGCCTTGCAATGCCGAAGACAATCTGTGCGCCGGACTCATCGTCATTGAAGCCTGGTTCAGAGGCTACTGAGGGAGTCCTGGATTAGGGGGTCCTCGGACTGCCGGACTATATACTTTGGCCAGACTGTTGGACTATGAAGATCCAAGATTGAAGACTTCCTCCCGTGTCCGGATGGGACTCTCCTTTGCGTGGAAGGCAAGCTTGGCAATTCGGATATGTAGATCTCCTCCCTTGTAACCGACTCTATGTAACCCTTGCCCCCTCCGGTGTCTATATAAACCAGAGGGTTTAGTCCATAGGACAACAACAATCATAATCATAGGCTAGCTTCTAGGGTTTAGCCTCTACGATCTCGTGGTAGATCAACTCTTGTAATACTCATATCATCAAGATCAATCAAGCAGGAAGTAGGGTATTGCCTCCATTGAGAGGGCCCGAACCTGGGTAAACATTGTGTCCCCCGCCTCCTGTTACCATCCGCCTTAGACGCACAGTTCGGGACCCCCTACCCGAGATCCGCCGGTTTTGACACCGACAACAACCCCGCCCCGACGACCACCAGCGGCTTGGGCGACGAGCCAGTCTCGGAGGTTCGGCGCCGACTCGACCCTCTGCTCCAACCCAGCCGACGTCCGACTGGAGGCGACCCCCCCCCCCGCGGCGCGGTCACCAACCGGCTGGGCCCGCGCACCATCGACGACACGGACGCCCGTCACCGCCTCGACCGACTCGCCGTCTCCCAAGAGCTGGAAGAGACCGGCCCCGTCGGACCAGCGTGCTTCGGGCCATGCATCCGGGGTGAGCCCTTTACTAAAGGGTTCACGCTCCCCCGCGACACCCCCAAGTACAAAGACACCGTGAAGCCGAAGGACTGGCTCACCGACTACACCACCACCATCGGCATCGCCGGCGGTAACCGCCGCCTCGCCGTGCGCTACGCGCCTCTCATGCTCCAGGGGTCGTCCTGCACCTGGTTGACTAGTCTGCCGGAGGGCAGCATCAACGCGTGGGTCGACTTCGAGCAAGCCTTCGTGCGCAACTTCACCGGCACGTACAAGCGACCCAGCCGCCCCAATCAGCTCGCCATGTGCGTGCAGGGGCCAGCGGAGACCGGCCGCGAGTACCTCGCACGCTGGACCGAGCTCCGGAACAGCTACGAGGGCGTCCACGAGGTCCAAGCAATCCAATACTTCGTCAACGGGTGCCGGGACGCCGCCCTCCTCAAGCACAAGCTCTTGCGCTCCGAGCCGGCCACCATGGCCGCGCTCATGGTGGCGGCGGACAAGTACGCCAACACCGACTCTGCCATGAGGATCAAGGTGGCGCTGGACGAAGCCGGCAAAGCAAAGCCGGTTCCCCCCATCTCCCAAAGCTGTCCGGCGAAGGCAGCCGGCAACAGCACAACCTGCAGAACAACAAGCGCAAGGCCGATCAGCCGGCCCAGTGCTACGACAACCGGCTCGTCAAGGCCGTCGAGCAGGCGCCCGCAGCCGACCCGGCCGCCAAGCGCTGGCAGACCGGCAAGACGACGTGGCAACACGCCATTTGTTTCGAGGAGATGCTCGACGCTCCTTGCAAGCACCACAGCGGCGCGAGGCCGTCCACGCACACCCTTCGGCAGTGCGCCATCACTAAGCGCATCCTGATGGGCGACATACCGCCTCCTCCGGCCCCGGCTCCAGGAGCGGGACAGCCGCCTCCGTCCCTCCGTCGCCACTGGCTGGCGGCGCGATGCGCGATGACGCCTACCCGGCCCAGAACGCGACCTACGTCGTCTTCACCAGCCTCGGCGATGACAAGCGCATCGAGCGCCTCCTTCGGCAGGAGGTGAACACCGTCATCCCGGCCAAGACGGAATAAATGCACTGGTTGGAGCACCCGGTCACCTAGACTCGGGAGGACCACCCGGCTGTCATGCCAAACCCGAGTGGTTACGCCCTCGTCCTCGACCCCACCATCATCGCGCCTCGGTGCACGTGCAAATTCTCTCGGGTTCTCATCGACGGCGGCAGCAGCATCAACATCCTCTACTGCGACACCATGACCAAGCTCGGCCTCGAGGCCAAGGACCTGGAGCCAACCCGGACGATCTTCCACGGCATCGTTCCCGGCATATCCTGCTCCCCGATCAGCCGGATCCGGCTCGACGTCCTGTTCGGTGACAACAGCCACTTCCGACGCGAGCCGATCTGGTTCGAGGTGGTGGACCTGTCCAACGCGTGCCACGCACTGCTGGGCTGGTCCGTGCTTGCCCGGTTCATGGCGGTCCCCCACTACACCTACCTGAAGATAAAGTTGCCGGGTCCGAAGGGCCTCATCACCGTCACCAGCGACTACCGCAAGTCCATAGAGTGCACCCGAGACGGCACCAAGCTGGTCGAGGCGCTGGTTGTAGCCGAGGAGCGGCACCAACTCGACCGGATCGTCGCCTTGGCCCGAGAAGCGTCGGCCGCACCGATCCCGGCCGAGGAGCCGGCCGACGAAGCCTCGTTCAAGCCCTCCAAGGAGACCAAGAAAGTGAAGCTGAACCCAGAAGACCCCAGCTGAAGCAAGTACGTTGTCGTGGGCACCCGCCTCAACAACAAATAGGTAGGCGAGCTCGTCGACTTCCTCCGTGAGAATCGGGATATTTTCACATGGACCCCAAAGGACATGCCGGGTATCCCGAGGAAGTACGCCGAGCACAAACTCCATGTCCGCAAGGATGCCAAGCCCGTCCGTCAACCCCTGCGATGTTTTTCCGAAGAGAAGAGAAGGACCATCGGTGAAGAGGTCGCCAAGCTTTTGGCAGCCGGCTTCATCATGGAAGTGTTTCACCCCGAGTGGCTGGCCAACCCAGTCCTTGTCCTGAAGAAGAACAAGACCTGGCGCATGTGTATCGACTACACCAGTCTGAACAAGGCCTGCCCCAAAGACCCATTCGCCCTCCCGCGGATCGACCAAGTCATCGACTCCACTGCCGGGTGTGAGATCCTGTCCTTCCTGGATGCTTACTCCGGCTATCATCAGATCAAGCTGGACCCAGCCGACACCCTGAAGACGTCCTTCATCACGCCCTTCGGGGTGTATTGCTACATCAGCATGTCGTTCGGCTTGAAGAAAGCCGGCGCCACCTTCCAGCGCTGCATGGAGAAATGCCTGCTGCCGCAACTCGGCCGCAATATCCACGTCTACGTGGACGACATCGTGGTGAAGACCAAGCAGCACCTCACACTCCTCGATGACCTGAAGGAGACCTTCGCCAACCTGCGCGAGTACAAGGTCAAGCTCAACCCGGAAAAGTGCGTTTTCGGCGTCCCGGCCGGAAAGCTACCCGGCTTCCTCGTCTCGGTGCGCGGCATTGAGGCAAACCCGGAGAAAATCAAGGCCATCGAGCGCATGCGCAAGCCGGCCGGATGTGCGATGTCCAGAAGTTCACCGGCTACTTGGCCTCGGTCAGCCGATTTCTCAGCCGGCTGGGCGAGAGGGCCTTGCCCCTATATCAGCTGATGAATAAGACGACGCCGTTCGAATGGAACGACCAGGCGGACGAGGCTTTCCGGGATCTCATGCGCATACTCTCCACTGAGGGAGTCCTGTACTAAGGGGTCCTCGGGCGTCCGGCCTATTAGCCATGGGCCGGACTGATGGTCTGTGAAGATACGAAGACCGAAGACCGCACCCATGTCCGGATGGGACTCTCCTTGGCGTGGAAGGCAAGCTTGGCGACCGGATATGTAGATTCCTTTCTTTGCAACCGACCTGGTGTAACCCTAGATCCTCCCGGTGTCTATATAAACTGGAGGACTTAGTCCGGAAACAGAGATACTCATTACCATAGTCATACAGGCTAGACTTCTAGGGTTTAGCCATTACGATCTCGCGGTAGATCAACTCTTGTAATACTCATATCCATCAAGATCAATCAAGTAGGAAGTAGGGTATTACCTCCATAGAGAGGGCCCGAACCTGGGTAAACATCATGTCCCCTGTCTCCTGTTACCATCGACCTTAGACGCACAGTTCGAGACCCCCTACCCGAGATCCGCCGGTTTTGACACCGACATCGACCGCACCAGTCCTGGCCGCACCGGCCGAGAAGGAGCTGATGTTGCTCTATATCGCCGCCACCTCGTGGTCGGTCAGCACGGTGATGGTGGTCCAGCGACCAGAGAAGGACAAAGTCCAAGCCGTCCAGCGTCCCGTCTACTACCTGAGCGAGGTGCTCTCCTCCTCGAAGCAGAACTACCCGCACTACCAGAAGATGTGTTACGGCATGTACTTCACCGCCAAGAAACTGAAGCAGTACTTCTAAGAGCACGTCGTTACCGTGGTCAGCACGGCCCCTCTCAGCGAAATCATCGGGTGCCGGGATTCCTCTGGCTGGGTTGCCAAGTGGGCGCTCGAGCTAGCCGACCACACCATCCTCTACGAGCCCCACACCACGATCAAGTCCCAAGCTTTGGCCGACTTCCTAGTCGACTGGACCGAGACCCAGTACCTGCTGCCGCCACCAGACTCGACACACTCGCGCATGCACTTCGACGGCTCGAAGATGCGACTCGGCCTAGGGGCCGGCATCATGCTGTCCTACCCCAAGGGCGACCGGCTCAAGTACGCGCTGCAGATCCACTTCGCCGCCTCCAACAACATCGCCGAGTACGAAGCCCTTGTGCACGGCCTCCGGCTTGCCAAGGAGCTCGGCATCCGGCGCATCCTGTGCTATGGTGACTCGGACTTGGTGGTGCAACAGTGCTCCGGCAAGTGGGACGCCCACGACTCCAACATGGCAAGCTACCGCTTCCTCGTCCAGAAGTTGTCCAGGTTCTTAGCGGGCCGTGAATTCCTCCATGTCCCGCGCACAGAAAATGAGGCGGTCGACACGCTCGCCAAGATCGCCTCGTCCCGGCAGTCCATTCCGTCCGGCGTCTCCCTCGAGCATCTGCACAAGTCATCCGTCAAGCCATCTCCAGACTCCGAGTCCATCCACGTCCCAGGCGACCCGGCCGCACCCCAACTCGGACCGGGGACTGCTCCACCCGACCCGGTCGCGCCTCAACCCAGCCCGGGGACTGATCCATCGGGCACGGGGACTGTCGAACCCGGCTCGGGGACTGCCGAACCCGGCTAGGGGTCTGCTGAATCTGGCTCGGGGCTGCCGCCCAGAACCCGAAATGGTGGCCGTCTTCGCCGTGGTGACGCCACCATCCTGGGCCCTGCCCATCTCAGAGTTCCTGGAGAACGGGGTCCTCCCCATGGACGAGATCGAAGCCCGACAGGTGCAGCACCGGGCGTCTGCCTACAGCATCATCAACAACGAGCTCACCAAGCACAACTCCACCGGTGTATTCCAGTGCTGCATCGAGCAAGACAAGGGCATTGAGATCCTCCTCGACATACACCAGGATGAGTGCGGGCACCACGCCGCCTCGCGGTCCCTGGTGGCCAAGGCTTTCCACCATGGTTTCTACTGGCCCACGGCCCTCGAAGACACAGAGTCACTCGTACTCAAGTGCGAGGGATGCCACCGCTTCAGCAAGTGCAGCCACCAGCCGGCGTCGGCACTCTAGACCATCCTGATCGCCTGGCCCTTTGCAGTCTGGGGACTCGACATGGTGGGACCCTTCAAGACCGCTCGAGGCGGCATGACGCATTTGCTGGTGGCGGTGGACAAGTTCACCAAATGGATCGAAGCGAGGCCAATCAAGAAGCTAGACGGGCTAACGGCCGTTCGATTCGTCAAGGACATCGCGGTGCGCTATGGCATGCCGAACAGCATCATCACGGACAACGGCACCAACTTCGCCAAGGGCGCTCTCGCGCAGTACTGCTCGTCTCCAGCATCCGCCTCGACCTGGCTTTCGTTGCACATCCGCAGTCCAACGGCCAGGTCGAGCGGGCCAACGGCCTCATCCTATCTGGCATCAAACCGTGACTCATCGAGCCGCTCATCTGTTCGCCCGACAGTTGGCTTGACGAGTTGCCGGCCGTTCTCTAGAGTCTCTGCACCACGCCAAACCGGTCTACCGGGTTTACCCCGTTCTTCCTCGTGTACGGAGCAGAAGTCGTCATCCCGACCGACGTCGAGTTCGACTCGCCGCGCGTCACGATGTACACGGAAGCCGAAGCCAAGGAAGCCCGCAAAGGCGGCATCGACCTGCTCGAAGAAGCATGTCTCCTAGCGCTCAGTCGCTCAGCCATCTACCAGCAAGGCCTGAGGCATTACCACAGCAAGAAGATCAAGCCCCTCGCTTTTCGAGAGGGAGACCTCGTCCTCCGGCTCGTCCAAGAGCAGACCGGCCAACACAAGCTGTCCCCCCCATGGGAGGGCCCCTTCATCGTCAGCAAGGCCTTGTGTGATCGCAACACGTACTACCTCTTCAATGCCCGCAAGTCAAACAAGCGCAAGAGGGACACCACCGGCGAAGAAACAACCCGGCCATGGAATGCAGAGCTCCTCCGCCGGGTTTACAACTAGCCGTGTGCACATATGTATCTCTGCCTTTTGTAATCATCTGAAAACTATGCGATCCCCGAACAACTCTCGGGGGCTGCCCTTTTGCGACCAAGCTATTGTGTCTCCTACATTTGTGCAATACTTTCCTCTGAAACCAAACCGACCACCGGGTCGAGTCGCTCGACCCGGGGGCTCGGGGGCTGGCCGGCTTGGCCACCCGCCGTTTTCCTTAGCAGCTCCTGACGCGTTGGATCGCCACGGCCTCTCACTTCGTCCTAAGCCGCAGAACCGGCTTCGGCTGTTGGCTGGCAAGCACTGATACGTCTCCAACGTATCTATAATTTTTGATTGTTCCATGCTATTATATATTCTGTTTTGGATGTTTAATGGGCTTATTTATACACTTTTATATTATTTTTGGGACTAACCTATTAACCGGAGGCCCAGCCCAAATTGCGGTTTTTTTGCCTATTTCAATGTTTCACAGAAAAGGAGTATCAAACGGAGTCCAAACGGAATGAAACCTTCGGGAGAGTTATTTTTGGAACAAACGTGATCCAGAGGACTTGGAGTGGACGTCAAGAAATCACCGAGGAGGCCACGAGGCAGGGGGCGCGCCCTCCACCCTCGAGGGCCCCTCGTGGCTCCACCGACCTACTTCTTCCTCCTATATATACCTACGTACCCCCAAACCATCCGAGTGAACCATGAAAACCTAATTCCATCGCCGCAACCTTCTGTACCCGTGAGATACCATCTTGGGGCCTTTTCCGGCATCCCGCCGGAGGGGGCATTGATCACGGAGGGCTTCTACATCAACACCATAGCCTCTCCGATGATGTGTGAGTAGTTTACCTCAGACCTTCGGGTCCATAGTTATTAGCTAGATGGCTTCTTCTCTCTTTTTGGATCTCAATACAAAGTTCTCCTTGATTCTCTTGGAGATCTATTCGATGTAATCTTCTTTTGCAGTGTGTTTGTCGAGACCCAATGAATTGTGGGTTTATGATCAAGATTATCTATGAACAATATTTGAATCTTCTCTGAATTCTTTTATGTATGATTGGTTATCTTTGCAAGTCTCTTCAAATTATCAGTTTGGTTCGGCCTGCTAGATTGATCTTTCTTTTAATGGGAGAAGTGCTTAGCTTTGGGTTCAATCTTGCGGTGCTCGATCCCAGTGACAGTAGGGGAAACGACACATATTGTATTGTTGCCATCGAGGATATAAAGATGGGGTTTATATCATATTGCATGAGTTTATCCCTCTACATCATGTCATCTTGCTTAAAGCGTTACTCCGTTCTTATGAACTTAATACTCTAGATGCATGCTGGATAGCGGTCGATGTGTGGAGTAATAGTAGTAGATGCAGGCAGGAGTCGGTCTACTAGTCACGGACGTGATGCCTATATACATGATCATACCTAGATATTCTCATAACTATGCTCAATTCTATCAATTTCTCGACAGTAATTTGTTTACCCACCGTAATACTTATGCTATCTTGAGAGCAGCCACTAGTGAAACCTATGGCCCCGGGTCTATCTTCCATCATATTAATCTCCCGTCAACAAGCTATTTCTGTCGCCGTTTATTTTGCTTTCTTTACTTTTAGTCTTTATCATAAAAATACCAAAAATATTATCTTATCTTCTCTATCAGATCTCACTTTTGCAAGTGGCCGTGAAGGGATTGACAACCCCTTTATCGCGTTGGTTGCAAGGTTCTTATTTGTTTGTGTAGGTGCAAGGGACTTGAACGTGGCCTCCTACTAGATTGATACCTTGGTTCTCAAAACTGAGGGAAATACTTACACTACTTTGCTGCATCACCCTTTACTCTTCAAGGGAAAACCAACGCAGTGCTCAAGAGGTAGCAAGAAGGATTTCTGGCGCCGTTGCCGGGGAGGTGTGCACCAAGTCAAGTCAAGATTTGATTTCCCGTCAACGAGCCATTTCTGGCACCGTTGCCGGGGAGTCTACGCACAGGTCAAGACATACCAAGTACCCATCACAAACTCTTATCCCTCGCATTACATTATTTGCCATTTGCCTCCCGTTTTCCTCTCCCCCACTTCACCCTTGCCGTTTTATTCGCCCTCTCTTTCCGTTCCCTCTTTCCTCGTGTTCCTTGAGTTTGCTGCCGTTATGTCTGAATCTGGAGAGGTTATCATCGATAAGAGCGATAATAATAACATGGAAAATTTTGATGCTTTCAATGATCCTCCTGAGGAACCTACTATCTTGCATACAAAAAAGTTTCGAGTCGGTAGTGGTAATATTATTGGGAAGGGAGTTATTCAAGATTTCTTTACTTGTGCCGGTGCTTTGCCCATTATGGGTGGTTCTATTCTTCATAGAACTAGTAGTCTAGTGGATGCAATATCCTTGCTCGTAGTTGGACTTGAAAGGCAATTTCTTCATATGCATACTTGCATACAAAGAATTTTCCTAGAATTTTCTAATATTGAGTACTCTTCTATTAAGCGTGCCGCTACTATCTTTTTGGCTCATGAGTTCAGATTTATAATGAAAGAAGCTAAAGAAATTTTTGCGCATTATAGGGTGGATGCTGGTCATCCTCCCATAGAAGCTATCCTTTTTAATCAAGAAGAATAATGCGTTTACAATCTTTGGATCATGTTTCTTATAATGAAAACCCTAGAAAAAAGGTTCCTACCGATGTTCTAGTTGATAGAATTTCTGAACTTAATGATAGGTAAGTAAGACTAGTCGATGGACAACTGCTGACTGAATAGGGAGAAGATGCATTTTCCTAGGCTCTTTCTACTTTGCTCATAGGGTATAGCCGTCAGTGATCCACAGATACGGCGCTTTTGGATTCCTCAAGATGATCAATCTTGAAGTGAGAAAAGAAGGATTGACTCTTTCTCAATAAATAAACTATCAACCTCCAAAAAAGTTTAATTAATTTAATTACTAGAATTAGAATTCTAGTAGTAATATTTTTTTTCAGTACTTTGCTATTTAGAATAATGGGTTTGGTTTTTCTCTTGAGCAAACACTCATGACTTTTTGTAAAAAGAACGCTTGTAATGATGAATTGGTCGTGCAATATAAGGGGCCAAGGGAGGAACCCATACCTCCCGAGCTTGATCTTGGGGACTTTTGTCCCATTAAATTTAACCCCATTGATTACTTTTTCTTGCCACAAAGGAAACTTGCTTCTGAACGTAGAGAATACGAAAGGAGTTTTCATGACTTACCTTACCATTATTATGGCAATACCTAGATCTATCCTCGCTTTTATGCCTAGCTAGGGGCGTTAAACGATAGCGCTTGTTGGGAGGCAACCCAATTTTATTTTTAGGTTTTTGCTTTTTGTTCTGTTTGGGAATAAATAATCCATCTAGCTTCTGCTTAGATGTGTTTTTGTGTTTTAGTTAGTGTTTGTGCCAAGTTAAACCTATAGGATCTTCTTGGATGATAGTTATTTGATCTTGCTGAAAATTCCAGAAACTTTCTGTTCACGAAAACAATTGTTAAAAATTACCAGAACGTGATATAATACTGATTCCAATTGCAGCAGATCAATAAATAAATTATTTAGGTCTTCCTATTTTGGTAGAAGTTTTAGAGTTCCAGAAGTTTGCTTTAGTTACAGATTACTACAGAGTGTTCTGTTTTTGACAGATTCTGTTTTTCGCGTGTTGTTTGCTTATTTTAATGAATCTATGGCTAGTAATGGAGTTTATGAACCATAGAAAAGTTGGAATACAGTAAGTTTAACACCAATATAAATAAAGAATGAGTTCATTACAATACCTTGAAGTGGTGTTTTGTTTTCTTTCGCTAACGGAGCTCACGAGATTTTCTGTTAAGTTTTGTGTTGTGAAGTTTTCATGTTTTGGGTAAAGATTTGATGGATTATGGAACAAGGATTTGCAAGAGCCTAAGCTTGGGGATGCCCATGGCACCCCAAGGTAAAATTCAAGGATAACCAAAAGCTTAAGATTGGGGATGCCCCAGAAGGCATCCCCTCTTTCGTCTTCGTCTATCGGTAACTTTACTTGGAGCTATATTTTTATTCACCACATGATATGTGTTTTTCTTGGAGAGTATTGTATGATTTGAGTCTTTGCTTTTTAGTTTGTCACAATCATCCTCGCTGCACACACCTTTTGAGAGAGACACACATGATTCGGAATTTGTTAGAATACTCTATGTGCTTCACTTATATCTTTTGAGTTATATAGTTTTTGCTCTAGTGCTTCACTTATATCTTTTAGAGCACGGTGGTGGTTATATTTTATAGAAGTTATTGATCTCTCGTGCTTCACTTATATTATTTTGAGAGTCCTTTAGAATAGCATGGTAATTGCTTTGGTTATAAAATTAGTCCTAATATGATAGGCATCCAAGATAAAAACTATAAAGTGCATTGAATACTAAGAGAAGTCTGATACTTGATAATTGTTTTGAAATATGAAGATGGTGATATTAGAGTCATGCTAGTTGAGTAGTTGTGAATTTGAGAAATACTTGTTCTAAAGTTTGTGATTCCCCTAGTATGCACGTATGGTGAACCGTTATGAGATGAAGTCGGAGCAAGATTTATTTATTGATTGTCTTCCTTATGAGTGGCGGTCGGGGACGAGCAATGGTCATTTCCTACCAATCTATCCCCCTAGGAGCATGCGCGTAGTACTTCTCTTCGATAACTAATAGATTTTTGCAATAAGTATGTGAATTCTTTATGACTAATGTTGAGTCCATGGATTATACGCACTCTCATCCTTCCACCATTGCTAGCCTCTCTAATACCGCGCACCTCTTCGCCGGTATCATATACCCACCATATACCTTCCTCAAAACAGCCACCATACCTACCTATTATGGCATTTCCATAGCCATTCCGAGATATATTGCCATGCAACTTACCACCGTTCCATTTATTATGACACACTTCATCAGTGTCATATTGCTTTGCATGATCATGTAGTTGACATCGTATTTGTGGCAAAGCCACCTTCATAATTCTTTCATACATGTCACTCTTGATTCAATATCCCGGTACACCGCCGGAGGCATTCACATAGAGTCATATTTTGTTCTAAGTATTGAGTTGTAATTCTTGAGTTGTATGTAATAAAAGTGTGATGATCATCATTATTAGAGCATTGTCCCATGTGAGGAAAGGATGATGGAGACTATGATTCCCCATAAGTCGGGATGAGACTCCGGACGAAAAAAAGAGGCCAAAAGAAAAAAAAGGCCCAAATAAAAAAATAATGAGAGAAAAAGAGAGAAGGGACAATGCTACTATCCTTTTTCCACACTTGTGCTTCAAAGTAGCACCATGATCTTCATGATAGAGAGTCTCCTATGTTGTCATTTGCATATACTAGTGGGAATTTTACATTATAGAACTTGGCTTGTATATTCCAATGATGGGCTTCCTCAAAAATGCCCTAGGTCTTCGTGAGCAAGCGAGTTGGATGCACACCCACTTAGTTTCTTTTGTTGAGCTTTCATACACTTATAGCTCTAGTGCATCTGTTGCATGGCAATCCCTACTCACTCACATTGATATCTATTGATGGGCATCTCCATAGCCCGTTGATATGCCTAGTTAATGTGAGACTATCTTCTCCTTTTGTTCTTCTCCACAACCACCATTCTATTCCACTTATAGTGCTATGTCCATGGCTCACGCTCATATATTGCGTGAAGATCGAAAAAGTTTGAGAACATCAAAAGTATGAAACAATTGCTTGGCTTGTCATCGGGGTTGTGCATGATTTAAATACTTTGTGTGGTGAAGATAGAGCATAGCCAGACTATATGATTTTGTAGGGATAACTTTCTTTGGCCATGTTATTTTGAGAAAACATGATTGCTTTGTTAGTATGTGCTCCCTCTTGAGCACTGCGTTGGTTTTCCCTTGAAGAGGAAAGGGTGATGCAGTAAAGTAGCATAAGTATTTCCCTCAGTTTTTGAGAACCAAGGTATCAATCCAGTAGGAGATCATGCACAAGTCCCACGCACCTACACAAACAAATAAGAACCTCGCAACCAACGCGATAAAGGGGTTGTCAATCCCTTCACGGTCACTTACGAGAGTGAGATCTGATAGATATGATAAGATAATATTTTTGGTATTTTTATGATAAAGATGCAAAGTAAAATAAACGGCAATAAAAATAGCTAAGTGTTGGAAGATTAGTATGATGGAAAATAGACCCCGGGGCCATAGGTTTCACTAGTGGCTTCTCTCAAGAGCATAAGTATTACGGTGGGTAAACGAATTACTGTCGAGCAATTGATAGAATTGAGCATAGTTATGAGAATATCTAAGTATGATCATGTATATAGGCATCACGTCCGTGACAAATAGATCGAAACGATTCTGCATCTACTACTATTACTCCACACATCGACCGCTATCCAGCATGCATCTAGAGTATTAAGTTCATAAGAACAGAGTAATGCTTTAAGTAAGATGACATGATGTAGAGGGATAAACTCATGCAATATGATATAAACCCCATCTTTTTATCCTCGATGGAAACAATACAATACGTGCCTTGCTGCCCCTGCTGTCACTGGGAAAGGACACCGCCAGATTGAACCCAAAGCTAAGCACTTCTCCCATTGCAAGAAAGATCAATCTAGTAGGCCAAACCAAACTGATAATTCGAAGAGACTTGCAAAGATAACCAATCATACATAAAAGAATTCAGAAGGGATTCAAATATTGTTCATAGATAATCTTGATGATAAACCCACAATTCATCGGATCTCGACAAACACACCGCAAAAGAAGATTACATTGAATAGATCTCCAAGAAGATCAAGGAGAACTTTGTATTGAGATCCAAAGAGAGAGAAGAAGCCATCTAGCTAATAACTATGGACCCGAAGGTCTGAGGTAAACTACTCACACATCATCGGAGAGGCTATGGTGTTGATGTAGAAGCCCTCAGTGATCAATGCCCCCTCCGGCGGAGCGCCAGAAAAGGCCCCAAGATGGGATCTCACGGGTACAGAAGGTTGCGGCGGTGGAAATAGGGTTTTGGCTCTGTATCTGATGTTTCCAGGGTATATGGGTATATATAGGAGGAAGAAGTACGTCGGTGGAGCACATGGGCCCCACGAGGGTGGAGGGCGCGCCGGGGGGGGGGGGGTGTAGGCGCGCCCCTGCCTCATGCTCTCCTCGTTGATTGCTTTATGTAGACTCCAAGTCCTCTGGATCACGTTTGTTCCGAAAATCACGTTCCCGAAGGTTTCATTCCGTTTGGACTCCGTTTGATATCCTTTTCCTTCGAAACACTGAAATAGGCAAAAAACAGCAATTCGGGCTGGGCCTCCGGTTAATAGGTTAGTCCCAAAAATAATATAAAAGTGTATAGTAAAGCCCATTAAACATCCAAAACAGAATATAATATAGCATGGAACAATCAAAAAATTTAGATACGTTGGAGACGTATCAAGCATCCCCAAGCTTAATTCCTGCTCGTCCTCGAGTAGGTAAATGATAAAAACAGAATTTTTGATGTGGAATGCTACTTAGCATAATTTTCAATGTAATTCTATTATTTGTGGTATGAATATTCAGATCTGAAAGATTCAAGATAAAAGTCTAATATTGACATAAAAATAATAATACTTCAAGCATACTAACTAAGCAATTATGTCTTCTCAAAATAACATGGCCAAAGAAAGTTATCCCTACAAAATCATATAGTCTGGCTATGCTCTATCTTCATCAAACAAAGTATTTAATCATGCACAACCCCAATGACAAGCTAAGCAATTGTTTCATACTTTTGGTGTTCTCAAACTTTTTCAATCTTCACGCAATACATGAGCGTGAGCCATGGACATAGCACTATATGAGGAATAGAATGGTGGTTGTGGAGAAGACAAAAAGGAGAAGATAGTCTCACATCAACTAGGCGTATCAACGGGCTATGGAGATGCCCATCAATATATATCAATGTGAGTGAGTAGGGATTTCCATGCAACGGATGCACTAGAGCTATAAGTATATGAAAGCTCAACAAGAGAAACTAAGTGGGTGTGCATCCAACTCGCTTGCTCACGAAGACCTAGGGCATTTTGAGGAAGCCCATCATTGGAATATACAAGCCAAGTTATATAATGAAAAATTCCCACTAGTATATGAAAGTGATATCATAGGAGACTCTCTATCATGAAGATCATGGTGCTACTTTGAAGCACAAGTGTGGTAAAAGGATAGTAGCATTGTCCCTTCTCTCTTTTCCCTCATTTTTTTCTTTGGGCCTTTTTTTATGGCCTCTTTTTTTTCTTCTCTCTTTTTTTATTTTTTTTCGTCCGGAGTCTCATCCCGACTTGTGGGGGAATCATAGTCTCCATCATCCTTTCCTCACTTGGCACAATGCTCTAATAATGATTATCATCACACTTTTATTTAGTTTACAACCCAAGAATTACAACTCAAAACTTAGAACAAAATATGACTCTATGTGAATGCCTCCGGCGGTGTACCGGGATATGCAATGAATCAAGAGTGACATGTACGAAAGAATTATGAACGGTGGCTTTGCCACAAATACGATGTCAACTACATGATCATGCAAAGCAATATGACAATGATGGAGCGTGTCATAGTAAACGAAATGGTGGTAAGTAGCATGGCAATATATCTCGGAATGGCTATGGAAATGCCATGATGGGTAGGTATGGTGCTGTTTTGAGGAAGGTATATGGTGGGAATATGATACTGGCGAAAAGTGCGCGGTATTAGAGAGGCTAGCAATGGTGGAAGGAAGAGAGTGCGTATAATCCATGGACTCAACATTAGTCATAAAGAACACATATACTTGTTACAAAAATCTACAAGTTATCAAAGCAAAGTATTACGCGCATGCTCCTAGGGGGATAGATTGGTAGGAAAAGACCATCGCTCGTCCCCGACCGCCACTCATAAGGAAGACAATCAATAAATAAATCATGCTCCGACCTCATCACATAACGGTTCACCATACGTGCATGCTACGGGAATCACAAACTTTAACACAAGTATTTCTCAAATTCACAACTACTCAACTAGCATGACTCTAATATCACCATCTTCATATCTCAAAACAATTACCAAGCATCAAACTTCTCATAGTATTCAACACACTCATAAGATTTTTTTTACTAATCTTGGATGCCTATCATAATTAAAGCAAATTACCATGCTGTTTTGTAGGACTCTCAAAATAATATAAGTGAAGCATGAGAGAACAATAGTTTCTATTAAAAAAATCCACCACCGTGCTCTAAAAGATATAAGTGAAGCACTAGAGCAAAAACTATATAGCTCAAAAGATATAAGTGAAGCACATAGAGTATTCTAATAAATTCCGAATCATGTGTGTCTCTCTCAAAAGGTGTGTACAGCAAGGATGATTGTGGTAAACTAAAAAACAAAGACTCAAATCATACAAGACGCTCCAAGCAAAACACATATCATGTGGTGAATAAAAATATAGCTCCAAGTAAAGTTACCGATGGACGAAGACGAAAGAGGGGATGCCCTCCGGGGCATCCCCAAGCTTTGGCATTTTGGTGTCCTTAGATTATGTTGGGGTGCCATGGGCATCCCCAAGCTTAGGCTCTTGCCACTCCTTGTTCCATAATCCATCAAATCTTTTACCCAAAACTTGAAAACTTCACAACACAAAACTCAACAGAAAATCTCGTGAGCTCCGTTAGCGAAAGAAAACAAAATACCACTTCAAGGTACTGTATTGAACTCATTCTTTATTTATTTTGGTGTTAAAACTACTGTATTCCAACTTTTCTATGGTTTATAAACTCTTTTACTAGCCATAGATTCATCAAAATAAGCAAACAACACACAAAAAACAGAATCTGTCAAAAACAGAACAGTCTGTAGTAATATGTAACTAACGCAAACTTATGGAACTCCAAAAATTCTACCAAAATAGGAAGACCTAGACAATTTGTTTATTGATCTACCGAAATTTGAATCAGTATTTTATCACGTTCTAGTGATTTTAAACAATTGTTTTCGTGAACAGAAAGTTTCTGGAATTTTCAGCAAGATCAAATAACTATCATTCAAGAAGATCCTATAGGTTTAACTTGGCACAAACACTAATTAAAACCAGTTTTGTTAAAGCACATCTAGATGTGCCATAAGTATGGCACATCTAAGTCATATGTCATTGATCGTACATTGAGATTCGTGTGAATATTTTCTTTCTCTTTTTCTTTTTTTCTTTATGCTTGATTCACTCACTTAGATGTGCAATAACTAGAGCACATCTAGATGTGCCCTAGACAAACAAACCTAACCAGAGGCTAGATCAGATATTTATTCCTAAACAGAAGCAAAAAGAAAAAAAAAACTAAAACAAAATTGGGTTGCCTCACAACAAGCGCTATCGTTTAACGCCCCTAGCTAGGCATAAAAGCAAGGATAGATCTAGGTATTGCAATAATAATAGGATAGATCACGAAAACTCATTTCATATTCTCTACCTTCAGCAGCAAGTTTTCTTTGAGGCAGGCAAAAGTAATCAAAAGGGCTAAATTTAATGGGACAGAAGTCCCCAAGATCAACTTTGGGAGGTATAGGTTCCTCCTTTGGCCCTTCGTATTGCACAACCAATTCATCATTATAAGCATTCTTCTGACAGAACTTCGTGAGCCTAAACTCGAGAGAATATCCTAGCTCATTATTTCGAATAGCAAAATCATTATTAAGTTCAGAAATTCTATCAACTGGAACATTGGTAGGAACCCTTTTTCTAAGGTTTTCATTAAAAGCAACATAGTCTAGAGATTGAAAACGCATTATTTCCTCTTGATCAAAGGGGATAGCCTCTATGGGAGGACGGCCAGCGTCCACCCTATAGTGCGCAAAGATTTCTTTGGCCTCTTTTATTATAAATCTGAACTCATGAGCCAAAAAGATAGTAGCGGCACGCTTAACAGAAGAATGCTCAATATTAGAAAATTCTAGGAAAATCCTTTGTATGCAAGGATGCATGTGCATAAATTGCCTTTCAAGTTCAACTACAAGCATGGAGATATTGTCCGCAAGACTAATAGTTCTATGAAGAATAGAAATACCCATAGAAGGCAAATTACCGGCACAAGTAAAGAAATCTTGGATAACTCCTTTTCCAATAATATTACCACTACCGATTCGGAATTTTTTTGTATGTAAGATAGGGGGTTCTTCAGCAAGAGCATAAGAATTTTCCATGTTATTATTATTGTCCATATCGACATTAATTTCCCCAATTTCAGACATAACGGCAGAAAGTGGGAGGAGCAAAAGAAAGAGGGAGGCAAACAGAAAAGAGAGGGCGAATAAAACGGCAAGGGTGAAGTGGGGGAGAGGAAAACGAGAGGCAAATGGCAAATAATGTAATGCGAGGGATAAGAGTTTGTGATGGGTACTTGGTATGTCTTGACTTGACTTGGCATGAATCTCCCCGGCAACGGCGCCAGAAATCCTTCTTGCTACCTCTTGAGCACTGTGTTGGTTTTCCCTTGAAGAGGAAAGGGTGATGCAGTAAAGTAGCGTAAGTATTTCCTCAGTTTTTGAGAACCAAGGTATCAATCCAGTAGGAGATCACGCACAAGTCCCACGCACCTACACAAACAAATAAGAACCTCGCAACCAACGCGATAAAGGGGTTGTCAATCCCTTCACGGTCACTTACGAGACTGAGATCTGATAGATATGATAAGATAATATTTTTGGTATTTTTCTGATAAAGATACAAAGTAAAGTAAACGGCAGTAAAAATAGCTAAGTGTTGGAAGATTAGTATGATGGAAAATAGACCTGGGGGCCATATGTTTCACTAGTGGCTTCTCTCAAGAGCATAAGTATTACGGTGGGTAAACGAATTACTATCGAGCAATTGATAGAATTGAGCATAGTTATGAGAATATCTAGGTATGATCATTTATATAGGCATCACGTCCGCGACAAGTAGATCAAAACGATTCTGCATCTACTACTATGATTGTCGGGGGTCACCCCCTCGACCTTAGATAAAATTGTGAAGCTCTGTTTAGGGTTGTTTAGATTATATTTGTCCCCACCCTCCCAACCACCGATTGGTTGTGCACCCTCACCCCTCCTCCCCGGGAGAATATCATGTGCCCCCATACCTTAGATATGCCGATACGAGTTGCTTGGAGCTTGTAGATCTAAGATATAGTAGCTCACATGATGTCTTAATATTTTTACAGGAAACCTTGATGAGTTTGAGAATTGCACACAATTTGTACAAAAACTACTCAGATGCCCTTGGATCCCACATCCAACGACCTCGAAGCTCGTATCACCGTAGCATCTAAGATGAAGGAGGACATCATATTCTCCTGTATGTAAGAATATCATGTGCTACCACACCTTAGATGCTTTGGTGATACAAGCTCTTCGGAGCCGTTGGATTTGTGACCCAACACCTCCTCGGTGGTTCGAATGGTTTTTTGCAGAAAAGCCCCCAAAGAGTTTGGCCACTACTTACAAGCACAAAGACTGCTCAGATGCCATTGGATCTCAGATCAAACGACCTCGAAGCTCGTATCACCGTAGCATCCATGCTGCGACAGCGCCTTATGTTTTCTCGCACGGGAGAATATGAGGTGCTCCCGCACCGTAGATTCTATGGTGATACGAGTTCACGGAGATTTAACGGCCCACAGTAGGAGGTTTGAATGTTTTTGCAATATACGGCTGAGAGAGTTTGGGAATTGCGCAGAAAGTACAAGTACTACGCATGTGCCATCTGATCACTGATCATACGACCTAGATGCTCATATCACCGTAGCGGGTAATTAAGCTACGGGGAGCACCTAATATGAGCAACGGGCAGCCGTTGGATCCAAGATGCAGCGGCACACACGAGGCCTGAATGTTTTATTTGCAAAAAAACATTTGGAGAGTTTAGAAATTGCGCATAATTACAAAGACTACTGCCAAGCCATTGGATCTCACTTCCAATGGTGTAAAAACTCGTATCACCATAGCATCTAAGCTGCGGGGTGGATGTGATATTCTATGCCGCTGTCATTTTTGTTCGTAAACTTGCAAAATACGTGTAACTTGTGCCGTTACTTGTCTAACCGCACAAAGTGTTTGTTCAAAAAAACCATCCTACACTGAAAAATCGGAACAACACATGGGGGTCCCACTTGTCATTAATCAAATTTGGACCTAAAACTAACAAATATGAAAGACGAGATTCGAACTGGCAACCTGGACTACAAAGCGTAAGTCGATAACCTGAAACAACAATGGTTGTTGGCTTTGTCCCATAACTTGATTTTATACAGTATTACGTTGAGTAGAGTAGAGGGAGTGCCTCGTCAACACGTGCATGACCGTTGACGCACTTACTGGTGGGTCCCAGGTCTGCGATCTCTCTCTTCTCTCCATCGTCTAACCTTTGCACGGGCACACACGAAGAGCGGCGCTAGCTTGCCGTGGTGTTATTACAACTAAAAAAAGCTTGGAAAATAGAAGACCACACCTATCCTACGTGCCATGTTAGCATGATGAAGCTGTGTGGCTAGTGGGGTGTTTTCGACCGACTGGCTCGGTCCCGAGGTCGAACCATAGGTACTATGTCTGATACAGTAAATTTTTACACGCACATTTTTCCTCCGTGTCGAGACATGGCACACCCTACCGCGTGGTTTCGGGGTCCTCCCGGGTGGTGCACGCATATATTCTTCCTGACGTGGGACGCCCTACCGCGCGTTTTCACCGAAGCAAGTAAATGAGTCGTCAAATCACGAAAGACCACTTTTCCCGCCGAGTACATCAGTGAAGCACGGTGGCTAGCTAGTTGGGCTAGTTCGACCGATTAGCTAGGCCGCCGCCACATTTGTTTTTTCACCCCTTTTTTTATCTACTTGCCGGCAGGTAAATTTAAATATCCACCGCGGCGTTGCTTTGGTGTTTGAGTGCGGCAGGATTTTTAATTTTTTGATTGACGGGAGCAGGCGCGGCAGGATTTTTATTTTTTTTGATTGACGGGAGCAGGCGTGGCAACAATTAGTCACGATGACTCTGCGTGTAAAACCCACTGCTCCCTGATGAGAGAAGTCGTCGACTGGTGTTTTACCATGGTGAAAACCAAAAGATTCCCTGCTCCTTGGCTGGCTCCCTCCACCTTCCCGTAGATTTCATTGCCTTTCAGCCGTTTCGCCCCCTGCATCACCAACGTCATGCGCCTCGAGAAGCAGAGGGACTTCGGTGGTGTTTAGGCGCCCTCTACATGGGAATGTCCATGTCTCGGCGCAACATGACCGTTGGATCAAACTCAGACAGTGCAGATCAGTCACTGTAGCACAAAGCGTGTGGGTGTGTTTGGTTGCATTCTCATCTCAATATAATCCTCTGTCTATATGTGTAAGTCACCTTACGAAAACCAAATAATCCCAAAACACTTAGGCACGGTACATTAACTCCCTCCCCGTTTCTTGTTTTGTGACATATCAACCAATAAGAGACGTGGGCCATGCATGCTTTCAATGACTTGAGACTAATAAACATGACATGCAGTGGTTAGTTCATTGCATGCAATGCTATTAATTAGCAAAAAGACATTAAGTTTTCTTGTTTTCTTCCCCGCCTTGGTCGCAGTGCACAACGTAAGATGACTTACACACCTAGACGGAGGGAGTAGTTGTTTCCTCTTCGTGTATTTGTGTTAACCTACTAGTGTGGACTCATGCACCCTTCATGCACTCTGCCAAACACCCAAAAGTGGGTTGAGAAGGGAACTTTTGCTCCCATCCCGTGCACCCTTCATACACCCTGCCTAACACTATTCGTGCTTCATATGGTTCATGTTTTGTGGAGTACTGTAGCACCGTACTCTCCGTGCGCTGTAGACCTAGTTCTGTTAACATTGATCTCACCGTTCATTCTCGACCGGACAGTCGAGAAAGCGGTACTATGTTACTACATTACTGTTCATATAGTTGACATGCGCACAACATCATTTGTTGTCGTCATTTCTTACTACACTAGCAACAACATTATGTAGTACTGAGGTATGAACCGCTGCACATGCCTAGTAGTAGGAGCACTGTGTATGTTCAAGTGGCTGCTGTGTTTCGCACTCCTCCGTCGTAAGAGTGGAAACGCTTGCTGTAATCATTTTTTTTCATCAGGAAAACAGTGGACACGCTCTACCGTGCGGATCGTCCTCCAGCCATGCACTAAATTACTCACTTTTGCCGACGTGTGGGACAGCCAGCATCGGGGTCCACCAGCCATGCACTAAATTACTCCGTAGTAGAGTGACGGTAGACTACCCCGATCGAAGCGCCGCAGTAATGCCCAATGAGCCGTCAAATCACAAAACCCCCTCCTTTCCAGCAGTAAGTTGGACGGACGAAGCAACCATCATTTCACTCTTCTCTCTCAGCTTCCTCTCTACCCAACTCGCTTCTCCCTCATCTTGTTCCTCATTTCTTCAAGAAAACCCCAACCTGCTTCTGCCATTGTTCTTCTCTCCCAAAGAAGGAAAGTTGAGCGCATCAATGGTGTTGATTCTGGCCAAGGCCCGGTCTTGCAACCCCGAGACTGATCCTATAACTCCCTCTCTTTTCTTCTTTTGGGTTTGTGATTATGGTTTCTTTTCTTTTATTTCTATTAGACAGTTTCTTGATGGATGCTGGAGCATCGGCCGAAGTGATGTCTATGGCTCTGGCCAAAACTGTCGAGGCTCATGGTAGAAAGAAGCGCAAGCACCCCGCCGAGACTACCGCAGACAAGCTCAAAGCCATCGCCCTGTCCAAGCCCCCCTCTCCGGGATCCCTCATTAAGCAAGTCTAGGTAATATCTCTTCTTGATGATCTTTTTCTCGATCTTGATCGTGTTTTTTCATCTAACATGCAGTACTATTACTAGTAGTACAACTTTCTGGGTGATCTTGCATGTGATTTTTGTGTGCCAAATGACGGTTCTAAATTCCTCTTTTGACCAAAACATGCGAGAGGTTGACACTGATTTCTTATAGGTTACTTTCAACTACTCCCTCTGTCCCAAATTTCTTGTCTTAGATTTGTCTACATACGGATGTATCTAATACTAAAATGTGACTTGATACATCCGTATCTAGACAAATTTAAGACAAGAATTTTGGGATGGAGGGAGTACTTTATGAACATCAATGCTACCTTTGAAGAGGGTATATTTGCCTCAGTAACTTGTGTTATGGATATTGCAAGTAATCCCTCCGCTCTCATGCCTTTGAAGACATGTTTTAGTGTCTTTGTTCACTCATTTCTGTGTGTATATGTAGTCATATATGGAGTATAATATCGAAAATCATCTTATATTTCTGAACGGAGGTAGTAATAAAATATGGTTTCTGTTTGAATTAGAACCAGGTCCGCGGTGGAGATGAAGTTCTCAAAGTCATGCCGTGTGAACTGGAAGACCTGAGGATGAGTTCTACTGCTAAACTATCCAGCTGCTGTGTCCTTGTCGCCACGTGTCCTGAACTAGTGTTTTCCTGTAGCATTGTTGTCAGGCGTGTTCTCGAGGCTGTACTTGACCACAACAATTTCCTGGCTGTGCCTTCGATTACGAAGGGTGTGGTTCTTGTAAAGCTTCCCAACAAATCTGATGCGGCATGTCTTCATGATCATGTTTATGAGTGGAAAGACCACTCTGCTAGGTTCTCCAAGGTTGACGAGATGGTGATGGTGCATGTAGACATCTCTCATGAAGTCCATGGCCTAGTCAGTTATGCGGGGTACATCCCAGAGGTCGGTGGCAAGAAATAGTCTGTAGAGTTTAATTAGTGCAACTTTGCTTGTCTGTAGTAAGTACTATTGTTCAGTACTTGATTTGTGTTTGTGAACCCTGTATTGTTTATTAGTATTGCCGCTTTTGGTGTGTGGTCAGTCCTGAGAACGGTCTATGTTAATGTCTGTCCACTCAATTCAGTTTGTATATTTTGAAGTATCCAGATCATCTTTTTTGTGAGGATGGTTTATCAATTATGGTTACACTCCAATATATGTATGCATTGCAGGGTTTATCGCACCCACCAGGATTTCTAGTCCCATGGATGTTCGGTCCATACAATTTGTCACGACCTTTGGACTGTCCTGCTTGTGGGAGTAGGCGGGGCCCCTGCATGCCACCCGTAGTTGGACGATCAATCTTCTGTTTAGTACTTCAACATAGTGATTTCCTGGTAAGGATTCACTCGTGTCACATCAAGTAAATCTTATTGATTTACTGTCTAAATATTATTGATTTAATGTCATGTTTTCTTTCTTTTCCTGCAATTTTACGATGCAGGTTTTGCCATGTGACATTCATCACAGAATAAACCGTTTGGTTTGCTCTACGATGGCTATTTTTGCAGGTTTCACTTCTTATGTCGTGTCAGTAATGAAGGCACTGTCCATCACTTATATTACTGGAAAAAATTGGATCAGTCTATTGTCTGAGTACAAGCTGAATCCCTATGATGAACTACAATTTGGTTTAACAAAAACGCCACAATTAGTCCTTCTCGCGTTTAAAAGAAATGAAGAAAAAAACTGGATCACGGTCACGAAGCCTAGTCAAGTTAGAAAGCTGATTATAGCAGACCAGACACAATCGCCGTTGTCTCGCACATCGGTACCACCTTCAGCAACGGATCAAGCACCGACAGTTGCTCTAGCACTGACAGCGGCATCAGCTCAGTCTGATCCAGCTGAGGATTGGGCACCGACCGCGTCAGCGGATCAGGCTGATCTACTGGAGGATCGGGCATTGACACCGGCACCTGCTCCGACACCCGCACCAGCTCTACAAGGAGCACCATCTCTGGCAGCAGCGGCGGCTTCGGCACCTGCACCAACACTTGCATCTGCTCCGGCCCGTGCAACGGCAACCGAATGAGCAGTTGCACCGGCAACAGACTGGGCTGTAGTTCGCACTTCATATACCAAAGTCCTTACAAAAAGCGACATGTCCACCTTCTTGGTAAGCATTGGCCGCCCAAGTGTTTCGTTCTTTTTTCTTTCCATGTTGTTTCGCATGATTCACTATGTTGATCTAACTGTTTGGGTATGTCTTCTTGTTTGCAAACAGAGAATTCCTAGAGCAACGAGGGAGTCATTCAACAATCCGAGCGACAGCGGCCAAGTTTCTCTTACCATGCGCAGCCTTGGTGTGAATGAACCTGCTCAATATACCGTAAGTACAAAGGATGGTCGCATGATGATTGATGCTAAAGGATGGTCAAGGTTCAAATCTAAATCATATCTTGCGGTAGGGGATGATGTCAAAATTGAACTTTCTCGGCAAGGAGAGCTGGTCCAAATCAACTTTGAAATTCTTCAGTTCTGCCGAACTGATCTATCCGCCGAGAGATTTTGATGTAATACTCCGTCATGGTGAAGCAAGTGTCCTGTGTGTATAAGTAGTATGACAGTATCGTTGATAGAATTGCAACTCTGATTGCTGGTTAGGAACCATCGTTCGATTTCATTCCAACAGCTGTTGTGCTTTATTCAATTTTGTGTATTCGCCTTACGACAGCATCTAAAACCAGCGCTGTACCGACCGCTTGCAATATGAAAAGCGCTGAGGTAGAACACATGGGCCCCCAAACATGCAGGCCCACCGGCCTATGGCCCAAAGTCAAAAACCGTGAGCCTGTCTGAGTATTTCTCAGCTGAACCCCCATAATGCCCGTGCGTTGCACGTAACATCAAGATGCATTTGTATGAGTATTTTATCTTGTGAGAGAAAAGGATGAACGAGGGAAGGCCTTATTTGCAAATGTGGAGAGGTGTGTGGGTACCTTTTTGCAAAATTGCCATAGTTTCCTTCCTATCCGTCAGATATAAATCGGAGGGCCTATATTGCAGGATGACAGGCACACCATCATCACCAACTCGTCTATACCATGTTAAAAAACTCTGTTTTTTATAATTATATATGTTATATATATTCCCCTTGATTTCTGTTATGTATAAAGTTGTGATATAAAAGATCTTTACATATCTTTACAGAGGGAATATCTCTGTGTCAAAAATATATTTATGTGTAATATGTGGGGCATCCGGCAACGGGGTCCACATGCCATATGCACCAGATTAGAGTGCACAACTGCATGGTAGACACACCCCGGTCGTAGCGCCGCATTAATGCCCAATGAGCCGTCAAATCACAAAAACCCCCACCTTTCCAGCTTTAGCAGTAAGCTGAACGGACGAAGCGGCAATATTTCACTCGGCCTGAATCCCTTCTCCCTTGTCTGCTTGTTCAGAGAAAACCCCCGCTCTGCGATTGCATAGGGTTTTCTCATGGAGAACCTGGTACGAATTCCTCATCCATCCCTGATAAATCCAAGTCCCTTGGTCGCGGGTACTCCTAGGATGGCAACCGCCGCCGTTGATGCATTTTTCTTCCTACTGAATCTAGTGTGTTTCATTTGCAGTGCCAAAAGTGCGAGGACCCTACAGGTTTCTGCGCCCTCGGCGAGACGCCACACTTGTTCCTTCTCATCCTAACACAGGATTTTAAAACGCGCACAGTATGTTCCTAGAATCCTCTTTTCTATCCGGGAGGGTGGGGTTTTTTGAACATGATGTCGACTAATTTGGAAATTTGGATTTCTATATTTGGATAAAAGGTACTAGTACCATGGTCAACACTGACGTGAAGGAGGAAAGTATTTCTAGATTTGGATATAGGGAATACATTGTGTTCTCATATTATTTTTCCTGCAGTGCATTCCTTGCTCTGCCAGAACACATGTACTCAAGATGCTCGGCCTTGCCATAACTGAATATACCAGTTTAATGGTAACAGTGAAGACAAGATATGGATATAAGTTTCGAGTTGGCTTCATGAACCAAGAAGATCGCTGCTTTCTTTATGGCCGAACTTGGATAAACTTTCTCAAGTGTTACGGACTAAAAGTTGGCGCACAATGTTGATGGAAATAGCAGAACCTGGTCTCATCTTCACTGTGATCTTCCACCCCGACGTCGTTCCAATTGTTCGTCCATGTTAGTTTTGTATCTGGTTCTTGCTTGTTGCCTCGATTACTTCTTAATCCACATATTCTATCTAACTAATCACAATTAAACTTTAGAAGTAGCAACGAATCTCTCACGAACATGCTACTTCTAACTAATATTTTCTTATAATTGGTGGCACGTGTAGGTTTTTTCAGAGTTAAGCAGACTGCTCGTTTGTTATTCTGTAACAACTCGGCTGTTACTGATGGCACTGAAGTTGACTGGGACGACGTCCACAAGTTCCTACACTTTATTGATCGTCTTGAGGTCCTTGTGGGGCGTTTCAATGGTGGAAGGCCACGTGGGATATGTGTGCCACTGCTACACTCGTTGAACAGGTCCAACTGTGTCGAGAAACTTATGGTACGAGCTGTTTTCTGTTATATGTTGTTCATAAACTATTGCTTATACACAGTTTTACAGCTGTGATCTTCTTGAAACAGAAACTGCACAGTTCTATTGTTCCTATACAGATGCCTGACCATGGTCGGGTCAGACTTGCGCTTGGTCACAACATGATGTTTATGTCGACCTACTCCATTCCCCTTGGAGGTGAAAAGATACTTATTCATGGGTGGTCTCAAATAATGAAGGCCCGTCCATCTTGGAGAATAGGACAGAAGATTATGTTCCTGCTTTTCCATGGCTCTAAAGCGAATATCCTGTTTATTGACCACATTGCAAGATGAAGCCGCTTTCAGAAGATTGTGGATGCGCGGGGTGGCGCCTGGGCCTTATCCTGGGGCTTGGCTGCCTCACCCTTGGTTAACTGTAGGCAAAGTAGCACTGTTCGAGGCGTGCTTTGTACGGTTTTGAACGTGTATAAGTACTCATATGCTTTCAGCTATGGTTGTTAAGTGCCCCTGCTGGTTTCAGTTAAGGTTGTTAAGTACTCCTGCTACTTTTACAGTCTGTCGTGTTTCTTCAGTCATGTCTTCCTCCAGCCGCCAAAACCAAACCAGCGCTGGCGGGGCCGCCTGCTTCCGCCTCCCATGGTTGGCTGCGCCTTAGCGCACGCATCGCCGCCCCACCGTCTCCTAAATCGTTAATGTCGTCGTCCTCCGCGAGCTTTGGTGCACTCGCCGCGGCGCCGCCCTCTCGCGTTGTCAACATGGTCAACAAACAACAGGAATCGGCAGAAGTACGTGGAGAGGATGATAGTACAGGCCCACCATGTCAGCGTATGGAAAAATAAAATGCTTCCTCCTAGTGTTTTCCTGACATCTGGGACCCATGACATTGTGAGCGTATATAGTCAATAGACAAGAGAACAGCACAAGATCGGCTGACACCTGGGACGTAGCTGCTCGAGCAGTTTTTTAGTTATTGTTGAGACGGAGTAGGGTTTGAACTGGGTTGTGGCCCGTCTAGCCCAGGTATATATTTTATGTTCACCATGTGACCAGCCCAGCTTTTTTTTGTTTGTGAAAATGAGCCCAGTTTATTTTTTCTGAAGAATACCCAATTGAGGCCTATTTATTTTTCTACGCCCTGATGGGCTGCAACTCTTTCAAGATGCCTGCAAATCTTGAAAGTAATATGAAATTGGTTGTAAATATAAAAACATATGACAAATTGGCAATTACTTTATAATTTCTGAATTTTTTCACATTTTCAGATTCCTATTTCACTAGGCATTAACCTAATTTAAATATATCTTCAAAGTACTTTAAATCTGGCTCGACATTTCGGTATTAAAAATAGTTTGGAACCCACAGAAATATGCGAAATTGGCCCTGGCCAACCAAAAAAAGGACTGCAATAAATTGCATAAGAAGTCGCAATGAGCTATATATAAATTATTAAAAGAAGAGGGAATGGTCTGACTTATGGGCCTATTAAGTTGACGCGTATGCAAGATTTTTTTAGTTATTATATACGTCAACAAACGCTTCTAGCAGACGTAACCGTTGGATGTCAATCCAATGGCCGTCGTGTTTCTTCAATCTCTGATCTTCTTGCTCCAGCCGCCAAATCCAGCGCCGGCGGGACCTCCTGCTCCCGCCTCCCGTGTAGGCCTCACCGCCCCCTACTATTCCCACCGCTGGCCAGGGCATCCCTCTACTCACCCACACCCCCTGTTATTCTGCGGTGACAGCAGCCTCACACCGCAGCCGAACCAGTGAACCCTCGTACTCCTCTCCGCGTGGGCATCCAGTGCCGCGCCTTCCCCGGCTCTGCGTCATCCCCTTCCTAGGCTCGCCGTCGTCCACCGCCCTGGTGCTCTCGGCGCGGTGTGGTTAACGCGCGTGGTCAAGGAACGACTTCCATCGGAAGAGTACTGTCGTGGAGAGGCTGACAGCTGGGTCCATGGCAGCCGCAAGGAAGTGCCTCCTTATTACGCGGAAAATAATTATTCCTCTACCTGACAGCAGGGACCCAGCGGACGGGCCACCGTATTTGGTGAAAAAAAGTTTCCCCCCTGACTGCTGGGACCCACCGGATGGGCCACCGTATTTCACGAAAAAACGTTCCCCTTGCTGTCAGCTCGGACCCACCGGAAGTGCCTCCTTATTACGCACAAAAAAATGAACACTCCCCCTGCTAGCTGGGACCCAGTATAGTGGGAGGCTGACTTGTGGGCCTACTAAGTTGACGGGGACGGAGGGCTTTTTCAACTTAGTCAATATGTACGATTCTAGCTCCATTGACCGTGCGATCTCCATCCAACGGCCGTAGTGCTTCTTCAACCTCTGGTCTTCTTGCTCCAGCCGCCCAAACCAGCGCCGGTCGTGCCTCGTGCTCCTGCCTCCCGTGGCCGGCTGCGATGCCGCGGAGGCCTCACCGCCCCCTACTACTCCCACCGCTGGCCAGGCTATCCCTCTACTCACCCACACCCCCTGTTATTCTGCGGCGAGGGCAGCCTCACACCACAGCCGAACCAGTGAACCCTCGTACTTGTAACATCCCAAAATTCTAAATTTTGGAATGTTATAAAAAATAGATAGATTTGATTGTTTGTTTGATTATTGTGTGATTGATTGACTGAAAGTGAGTGAATTTGAAACTTTTTGAAAGTTAAATGAGAGAGAATAACAGGACTTTCCCAAACTTTCATTTTCCATTTATGATCTTCGTGAATTCAAATTCTTTTCAAAATACAAAACCCAAGAGAGAAGATGACATGACTTCTTCCATTTAATTAAATGAAAAGGGTTGTTGAAAATATTTGAATTTCATTTGAAAATATTTCCAATTCAGAGACTTCAAGCAACTCAATGATTATCACGAGAGAAGATAAAATGACTTCTTCAAAATTATATGAAATATGAGTTGGGAGTTTTAAAAGAATTAAATTCAAAGTCCTTTTGAAATTATTTTTCAATTTGGAGTTATTTGGATTTTATTCAAATTATTTTTCTCCAAAAATAAAATATATGGAAAATAGGGTAAAATGATTCCCTACATCAGAAAGTTGGAGAGAAATAAATTTGAAACTATTTCGGTATTTTTAAAATGATTTTTATTGGATTTTATTAGAACAGTAGCGCTCTTTGCTTTATTTGAATTTTTGTGGATTTTATTTGATGCTAGAAAAATGTTCTTGTCGTAGAAAATCTTTTTCTGAAAATTTTGATATATTATATGCCTATATAATATATATTTTTATTCTGTTTTTATTTGTCTGAGAAAATGTTTTAAAAAAAAACTCTCTCTCGCCGACCGACTCGGTCGCCACCCGCGCCTTGCCCCTTCTGCAAGTCGCCGCCTCTCCCCTCCCTCCTATAAATTCGGAGCCCCGGGCCCCGCCTCCTCTCCTCCCCTCACGCCGCATCTCGCCGGAGCCCGCGGCCACCGCCGCCATAGCCAACCGCCGCCGCCGCTGTTCTGCACCACCGCCTCGCTGCGCCTACACCACACGCGCTGCGCCGCCGCCGCACTTTGCCGCCGAAGCCGCCCGCGCCTGGCCTCGCCCCGCTCCGCACAACCCCGCCGTCGTCTCGCCTACGCGGGAAACCGCCGGAGTTGACCGATCCGCCGTTGCCAGATCCGATCCGCCCGAACCGGTACAAACCGCCCCCGGTCCGGTTTCTTTTTTGTTTTCTCTGATTTTCTGTAAAGCCCGTTTTTTTATATATAATCCAGTTAATTTGCGAACGTTCACTGGTTAGGTCTACACAGCGAACGATCTTCGTTCGTTAGCATTTTGTAACGAACGTTCGTTCTTTAGGTTTTTCTTTTTATTTTTATTTTCTGGCAGGGACCTATCTGTAGTGTTACTTTTACAGATTAATCCCTGTTTTTCAAACGACCACATCTTTTTACCCGTTTATCTAAATCCAATGAAACCAACGCCCACTTCTTCGTTATGATTCCCCCTATTCAGTAAAAACAACTTAAACTTATTTTTGAAAGTTTTAAAATTTGAATTCAAACAGTTTTGTATTTGAACTTCGTTTGATCATAACTTGAGTTTTATAACTCCGATTTAGTTGATTCTTTTTGCAAATCGAAGCTCTTGACCTAAAATTTCTGATAAGGCCAAATTCACATAATTTTGGTATTGTTAGAAATTGTTTTATGTTGCAAGAGTTATTTGCTTGGTTTTGATGATTTCCGAACTGTCTTCTTCGTTCTTTCCCATCTCTTGAGTGATTTCTTATGTGTGGTTACTATTGCTTGCTTACGATAGATTGACCGGAGTGTGACGAGTAGAACTATCAAGAGTTTTGAGTGCGAATCATCTTCATCAACAGTACAGGCAAGTTCACACTTCGATCATATCCCTTTCATACACAGTTTTTATGCATTAGTTTCACCCTCAAAACAATTGCATGGTTAGGATCGGATTAAAATTGTGGGTTTTGGGAAGTAGATGAGGTAGTACCTATTCACCTGTTTTATTATCAAACCTTTTGGGAGTTACTTTTACGTTATGCTTATATTGCTATGCTATGCTCGTAGACGTGGATTGGGTTTGACAGTATTCATGACAGATGTGAGATTGTTAATTAATGGTTCAACTTAAGGTGGCAACTTTAATACACATCTGGGTGGATTGAGGCACCTGGGGAACCTAATGATTGCCTGTATTTTTTTGGAAATCCCGGGGTACCGTGTGATTCTCCTATGGACTGCCACCCAGGCTCAAAGGGATCATAAGATTATTCATGCTAGAAAATTCCGTGTGCAGCCACAAGCTATTATGGGCTCTAGCATAGTTGATTAAGTCGTGTGAACTCTTACAGTGGTAGACTAGCAGATGTAGGGGAAGTAGGTGTAACTCTCTACCCATCGTAAGGTGCTAACGCTTCTGAAAGACGGTGTCTCGGTCATCCGTTTCTCAAACACCATGTAGTGTGAGAAATCAAACGGAGGAGATCGAGTCTTGTGGGGAAAAGTGCGCAAACCTCTGCAGAGTGTACAAACTAATCATGGTTAGCCGTGTCCCCGGTTATGGACAATCTTGAGTATCTGGTTCTTGGATTATCCTCTTGATCTCATCATGTTACTTAAATAATTTTTTGGGTTGTTAATGATTACTTTTTAATTGGTATTGAGAGGGGGTTTACCTTCTCAATATTTTCAACCAACTTTGTAGTTAAATAAATTGTAGTCCTTTCCAGTAGGGAAAAATTGGCTTTTCGCAAAAACATTATAACCATAGAGCTTTTCCACCAGCCATATATGCATGTAGTGATAGCTATTATTCATCATTATTCTATGGTGTGAATTTGTCAGTACATTCAATGTACTGACCCTTTGTGGCTGCAACGTCTCATGTTGCAGGATTCTTACGACGAGTAAGTGATACGTTAGGGTTATGATTTCTACACTCAACTTTGCCGTTGGTGTTGATGGGAATCCACAACCTTGTTACTTCCGCTATTTGGATTGAGGTAATGGTATTTACGTTACTTTATACATGTGATTTACCTCTGTTATAAATCCTCAAGTACTGTGTGTGTCAGCATACCGATCCAGGGATGACACTTAAGCACAGAGACTTGACCGTTTGAGGTCGGGTCGCTACAAGATGGTATCAGAGCACATGTTTACTGTAGGACGTGACCCCTAGAAACTGGCAAGCCCGTAGGAAGGATTTTCTCTAGAACTTTCTTTTTCAAAAAGATCTTTTACCTCTTTTCTCTTCTGAGCTTATTCAAATATTGCCTTTTAGTGAGACTATACCCCTTTCCCCTTTTGACCACATGAGGACTCGAATGATGAGACCAGTCCAAGAAGTACAAGATATTGGACAACTAAGACCACTTCGGAATGAAGAGGATTTTACCGTGCATTATAATAATGGAAACTGCAACGGTTGAAGACTCCGAAGACTAGGAGAATTTGAAGGCTTTGAAGAAATCCCAGATTTGTATGACCTGGGAATGGCTACCCTTATGGAAGTTGGCAGACTATGGAAGCTATCAATGCCCGAGATCAAGGTGTATCGGAGAAAGACTGGAACGTGGAGCATTAGAAAACAAAGTTTTGTCAAGGAAAACCCTAAGGCGGGAGATATCAACTATGGAATGATAGATCATGGCAACGACATGGGCATAAACACGGCTATTCATGATGTTATCGCCCTCTTATGCTATTGTCACCGTGCTGAGTTAAGCATGCAGATGCATGGAAGGATTGGATGGTAGAAGGCTGATGGAGCATTTGTCAGCAAAGGATGCACTTTCAACTTTAGCTGGTATACCGCTAGGATCTGGAACATTACATCAGGAAGTTTAAGATGGAACTGTAGGAAGCCGTATTTGACGAGAAGGCATTTCGTGAAGAACTTAGGACCAAGAAGCTAAAAGTAGCCAAGCTGGAGGAGCAAAACCTCGAGATACCGGAGATTCGTCAGGAACTGAAGGACAATAGGACCGTGGTTCATGCCAAGGATGTTGAAACCCAGAAGTTTGGAACGCAACTCCAGAAATATTAAAGGACGTCACGAGAGACTTCGCGTCAACAAAGATGATCCGGCAAAAGAACTTGAGAAGGACAAGCACGATCAGAAGAAGACATCGAAGACATGAACAAGAATTGAAGAGTTTGGCGACTTTGAAGATTTATTGGCATTTAGAAGACCAAACCCCTGTTATGTACCTATGTAAGATGCGACGTTTGTGAGCTGTCAATTGTTTGATGTTTTTCCGACAGCCACAATAAAAATATGTCTTTCCAAAACTTTTGTTTGTATTGTGTGCATCCCTCTCTATCTCTCTTATCTCACCCCAAAACCCTTGGATCCCAAAAGATGACGAATGGAGATGGACGAGTATTTCCGAGATTCATGACACAACCGGAGGTAGCACACTGGGTACGGAACATGGAAGATCGCATGAAGGAGCACGGTATTGAAGGAGAGTATATGGTTCCATACACCCTACGAAAGATCACACAAGGTGCTGCAAAATGGTGAGAGATACATCAAGCCATACAAGGATGGAATGGAACCAATGCTTGGGATGAATTCAAGACGGTTCTACTAAGGTCCCGTCTTACCCGAGAGCCATGTGAACCTAAAGAGAAGAAACCTTGTGCATGTAAGATTTGTGGAGAAATGGGACACACCCATAAAGAACACAAGGATGAATGCCCTAATTGTGAAGGAAGTCACCCAACTGAAGAATGCCCAACTAGGCAGATCACTTGTTTCTTGTGTGAAGAGACTACCCACTACCCTACTCAGTGTCACATTTACCCCATGGTACAAAGAACCATCCAGCAGAAGAAAGAAGCAATGAAAGGAGCCCTCATGGAAATTCGAAAAGAACCAGTGATGAAGGAAGAGGTGGAGGACACACCCGAAGAAGACCCAATTAAACCTTGCACCAAGTCTTGCTATTCATGTGGAGAAGAAGGACACATCTCCCAGAATTGTCTGAATGGGGATCTAGTAGAATTCCCGACAGAGGAAGCAGAGTATGACCCACAGGAAATAGAAGCCCTGATTGGAACGGAAAAGTCCAGGAAGAGAAGTAGATTGGATTCTAGGAAGAGAAGTAGATTGGATACCAGGAATAACCCAATTTCTACAAAGAAAGACCTGAGTCACATCACATGTTTCAGGTGCAAAAATTCAGGACACTACTTCAATGATTGCCCAAAAGGGAAGATGAGGACCCCAGGAGGCCATATAATCACAAGGAAACCTCGAGATTTGTCAGAAGTAATATGTTTCCGGTGTGATGAAGCAGGGCACTTTGCCAGAGAATGCCCCAAGGAGAAGGAGACTTGTGATAAATAGTTGAGTTGCAACGAGAAATATAGTAGTAGTAGTAGTAGTGTGCACATTTTTTTAGTGAGGTGTTGGGTTGAGGCATGTAATGGAATGCAGGAGATTGTAATAATTTGAGATTAATAAAGTTAGCATCGTTGGTGTTGATTTGGATTTTATGAGTTGTTACTCTATGAAGAAAGATTTTGGCCATTTTCGAGGATATGAGAAATATGGTCTATGGATGAATTTGTGCATTTTAAGGGTGGTAGTACCCTGTGAGGAGAATTGACCCTTGGAAAAGATAAGGATATTCCACGAAGTGGACTTTGGACAGAATAAGTATGAGTTTTATCTCGATATGTGAGATGCCCCGAGAGTATGAAGGGATGAAGTACTATTGGATATAAAGGAGGTATAATGTTGGTAATATGGAGCAATTGTAACTCCGTGATGAGTCTGAGTAATCATGTCTTAGTTTGGTGCCAATAGAAGGAAGGGAGACAGTACATTTGGATGGATTTAAGAATGCTGGAAGCTTGAAGTTGGAATAATGGTCAGTTGCCCCGATGATGAGTTCAGGGTTTGCAAATGATGAGATGGGCCATAACCCACAGGCCCCAGGACCTGCCAAGAAGCAAGCACACTCTTGCTGAAGGAAAAACCCTGGAAGAAGTTACGATTTTATCGATAGACGGCCTTATAGGAGTTAACGCAAAACCTGAGAGCTGTGAAGGAACGATAGATGTTTGTTTTGGCTTGCAGAATAAAGGATTTTTCCGAACTTGGTTCGTTGACAAGAGAAATTCTGCAATGTTTGTGAGGATGACCGAGTGTTAGAATGCGAGATTCGCTAAACCATGTACAAGGTAATGATTTGGGTGCGGGATGGATTGATCACCATACCAACTTACTCTTATTATTCGCCTTGCTATATGGGATGGTAAATCTAAGTGACTTGCCTATAGTAGATAGACGACGATATTAAACCTTGTTTAAACCTTAGAATGGTATAAGTATTTTCCCTTGTACAAGGCAGTTGTTGCCAATCATAGCTCATACGGTGAGAATGAAACCCAGACCCTTTTTCCTGCAGGAGAAACTATAAATGGTTGACCACCATGAGATATCGATAGTTGATTAGTATTGGCGCCAGACCCGTCAGCTCAGAAGACCCAGTCTCGGAATAACCTTACCAGGATGAAAGGACAGAAGAATTGAGGAAAAGGTTATGCTGCTACCGGAAGAGCCCAGAGAAGGAATTCTCCAGAGAATCTGAGAAGACCAACATGTCAACAATAAGGATGGAGTATATGAGTATTGATGGGACCATAACAACGCTTCTAAGAGTGGTAGCACCCCAAACCCCGGAGATGATCGATGGATTTTGAGAAGACCCCCGACCCTAACCTATTTCTTTCTAGCCTCTCCGAATCTCGAGGACGAGATTCCTTTTAAGGGTGGTAGGTTTGTAACATCCCAAAATTCCAAATTTTGGAATGTTATAATAAATAGATAGATTTGATTGTTTATTTGATTGTTGTGTGATTGATTGACTGAAAGTGAGTGAATTCGAAACTTTTTGAAAGTTAAATGAGAGGGAATAAAAGGACTTTCCCAAACTTTCATTTTGCATTTATGATCTCCGTGAATTCAAATTCTTTTCAAAATACAAAACCCTAGAGAGAAGATGACATGACTTCTTCCATTTAATTAAATGAAAAGCGTTGTTGAAAATATTTGAATTTCATTTGAAAATATTTCCAATTCAGAGACTTCAAGCAACTCAATGATTTTCACGAGAGAAGATAAAATGACTTCTTCAAAATTATATGAAATATGAGTTGGGAGTTTTAAAAGAATTAAATTCAAAGTCCTTTTGAAATTATTTTTCAATTTGGATTTATTTGGATTTTATTCAAATTATTTTTCTGCAAAAATGAAATATATGGAAAATAGGGTAAAATGATTCCCTACATCAGAAAATTGGAGAGAAATAAATTTGAAACTATTTTGGTATTTTTAAAATGATTTTTATTGGATTTTATTAGAACAGTAGCGCTCTTTGCTTTATTTGAATTTTTGTGGATTATATTTGATGCTAGGAAGATGTTCATGTCGTAGAAAATCTTTTTCAGAAAATTTTGATATATTATATGCCTATATAATATATATTTTTTATTATGTTTTTATTTGTCTGAGAAAATGTTTTTTTAACTCTCTCGCGCCGACCGACTCGGTCGCCACCCGCGCCTTGCCCCTTCTGCAAGTCGCCGCCTCTCCCCTCCCTCCTATAAATTCGGAGCCCCGGGCCCCGCCTCCTCTCCTCCCCTCACACCGCATCTCGCCGGAGCCCGCAGCCACCGCCGCTATAGCCAACCGCCGCCGCCGCTGTTCTGCACCACCGCCTCGCCGCGCCTCCACCACACGCGTCGCGCCGCCGCCGCACTTTGCCGCCGAAGCCGCCCGCGCCTGGCCTCGCCCCGCGCCGCACAGCCCTGCCGACGTCTCGCCAACGCCCGCCGCCGTGGGAAACCGCCGGAGTTGACCGGTCCGCCGTCGCCAGATCCGATCCGCCCGAACCGGTACAAACCGCACCCGTTCCGGTTTTTTTTGTTTTCTCTGGTTTTCTGTAAAACCCGTTTTTTTAATATATAATCCAGTTAATTTGCGAACGTTCACTGGTTAGATCTACACAGCGAACGATCTTCGTTCATTAGCGTTCTGTAATGAACGTTCGTTCTTTAGGTTTTTCTTTTTATTTTTATTTTCTGGCAAAGACCTATCCTTAGTGTTACTTTTACACATTAGTCCCTGTTTCTCAAACGACCACATCTTTTTACCCGTTTATCCAAATCCAACGAAACATACGCCCACTTCTTCGTTATGATTCCCCCTATCCAGTAAAACAACTTAAACTTGTTTTTGAAAGTTTTAAAATTTGAATTCAAACAGTTTTGTATTTGAACTTCGTTTGATCATAACTTGAGTTTTATAACTCCGATTTAGTTGATTCTTTTTGCAAATCGAAGCTCTTGACCTAAAATATCTGATAAGGCCAAATTCACATAATTTTGGTACTGCTAGAAATTGTTTTATGTTGCAAGAGTTATTTGCTTGGTTTTGATGATTTCCGAATTGTCTTCTTCATTCTTTCTGATCTCTTGAGTGATTGCTTATGTGTGGTTACTATTGCTTGCTTACGATAGATTGACCGGAGTGTGACGAGTAGAACTATCAAGAGTTTTGAGTGCGAATCATCTTCATCAACAGTACAGGCAAGTTCACAGTTTGATCATATCTCTTTCATACCCAGTTTTTATGCATTAGTTTCACCCTCAAAACAATTGCATGGTTAGGATCGGATTAAAATTGTGGGTTTTGGGAAGTATATGAGGTAGTACCTATTCACCTGTTTTATTATCAAACCTTTGGGGGTTACTTTTACGTTATGCTTATATTGCTATGCTATGCTCGTAGACGTGGATTGGGTTTGAGTGTATTCATGACAGATGTGAGATTGTTAATTAATGGTTCAACTTAAGGTGGCAACTTCAATACACATCTGGGTGGATTGAGGCACCTGGGGAACCCAGTGATTGCCTGTATTTTTTTGGAAATCCCGGGGTACCGTGTGATTCTCCTATGGACTGCCACCCAGGCTCAAAGGGATCATAAGATTATTCATGCTAGAAACTTCCGTGTGCAGCCACAAGCTATTATGGGCTCTAGCATAGTTGATTAAGTCATGTGAACTCTTACAGTGGTAGACTAGCAGATGTAGGGGAAGTAGGTGTAACTATCTACCCATCGTAAGGTGCTAACGCTTCTGAAAGACTGTGTCTCAGTCATTCGTTTCTCAAACACCATGTAGTGCGAGAAATCAAACGGAGGAGATCGAGTCTTGTGGGGAAAAGTGCGCAAACCTCTACAGAGTGTACAAACTAATCATGGTTAGCCGTGACCCCGGTTATGGACAATCTTGAGTATCTGGTTCTTGGATTATCCTATTGATCTCATCACGTTACTTAAATAATTTGTTGGGTTGTTAATGATTACTTTTTAATTGGTATTGAGAGGGGGTTTACCTTCTCAATATTTTCAACCAACTTTGTAGTTAAATAAATTATAGTCCTTTCCAGTAGGGAAAAATTGGCTTTTCGCAAAAACATTATAACCATAGAGCTTTTCCACCAGCCATATATGCATGTAGTGATAGCGATTATTCATCATTATCCTATGGTGTGAATTTGCTAGTACATTCAATGTACTGACCCTTTGTGGCTGCAACGTCTCATGTTGCAAGATTCTTACGACGAGTAAGTGATACGTTAGGGTTATGATTTCTACACTCAACTTTGCCGTTGGTGTTGATGGGAATCCACAACCTTGTTACTTCCGCTATTTGGATTGAGGTAATGGTATTTACGTTACTTTATACATGTGATTTACCTCTGTTATAAATCCTCGAGTACTGTGTGTGTCAGCATACCGATCCAGGGATGACACTTAAGCACAGAGACTTGACCGTTTGAGGTCGGGTTGCTACAGTACTCCTCTTCGCGTGGGCATCCACTGCCGCGTCTTCCCTTGCTCCGCGTCGGCCCCTTCCTAGGTCTCGCCGTCGTCCACCGCCTCGGTGCTCTCGGCGCGGCGTGGTCAATGTGGTCAATGACCGACTTCCATCAGAAGAGTACTGTACGTGGAGAGGCTGAAAGCTGGGTCCACGGCCGCAGCAAGGAAGTGCCTCCTTATTATGCTCAAAATAATTATGCCTCCACCTGACAGCGGGGACCCACCGGACGGGCCACCGTATTTCGCAAAAAAAACGTTTCCCCTGACTGCTGGGACCCACCAGCTACATCTTTGCACGCAAGGAAGTGCGTCCGGGCAAAAAAAATGATTCGCCCCCCTGACTGCTGGGACCCACCAGCTACATCTTCGCGGGCAAGGAAGTGCCTGAAAGTCGGGACCCACCTGGTCGAAGCGTACGTAGCGTTGTCATTCTGGCCGCGAACGTGTACGTACATACTGGTCGATGTAGAGGGGCGCCCGTGTCGTAGTAGAGGCGCGCACGTACCATGTACACGTATGTACAACGGCCAGGGTGCAAGAAAGTAAATACGGCCACGTACGTACATACGGGCGGGGTCTCGAACGCCTACTCACGCATACGTACGGCCCGGGCTCGTGTACATGGCTGGGTCGGAATGGAGAAACAGTGTCGTCGTCGTGTTCATGGGGAGCCAACCGGCTGGGTCGGAATAGAATGCGTCGTCGTGTTCATAGGGAGGGCTTGGACAGAACAGCCAATGGAAACGAGGCCTGGCGTACTGCAGAACGGAGGAAATGGCCTTGTGTTCGACCGGCCACGGTCGAAACGGGATCCTGTTCATCGGGAGGGGTCTGGCATACCGCAAAACGGAGGAAACGGACCTCCTACGGTCGAAACGGGGGTCCTGTTGATCGGGAGGGGTGTGGCGTACCGCAAAATGGAGGAAACGGACTTGCGTTGGAGCGCTACGGTCGAAACGGGGGTCCTGTTCATCGGGAGGGGTGTCGCGTACCGCAAAACGGGACTTCACGGGATACTGTTCATCTCCACCGTCGACCCCCTCCAGCCTCCACGGGCTACTGTTCATCAACCGTCGACCTCCTCCAGCCTCCACCTGCGACTGTTCATCCACGGGCTCCTGTTCATCCGGCCTCCACCGCGCGCTACTCCACCGGCTACTGTTCAACCAGCCCTCTCCACGGGCTCTTGTTCAACCACCCCTCCACGGGCTACTGTTCATCTAGCCCTCCACTGTCTACTGTTCATCCTGCCCTCCACGGGGTGGTCCTGTTCATCCAGCCCTCCACGGGGTCCTGTTCATCCAGCCCCAACCGGCTCGATCGATCAGGGTCCTATTCATCCAGAGGCAACACCACGGGGTCCTGTTCATCCACCCCTACCGGGAACTGTTCATCCAAACCCCCCCCCCCTAGCAACGCTCACTGTTCATCCAGAGGCAGCATCGATCGGCTTCAGTTAGCAGCAGTAGCGAAGGAATCGCTCGATCGGGTTCAGTTAACAGCCATCGATCGATCGCTCGGGTTCAGTAACACGTAGCCTGCAGTGCAATCGCTCGAGTTCAGTTAGAGCCCAACGCCTCGCTCGGGTTCAGTTAGAGCCCAATGCCTCGCACCCACGCGCGTGCGTGTATGAGAGAAACGCGCATCGCTCGGCCCCGACCACCCACCGTAACCGGGAACACCCCGATATTTTCCTCGCCCTCGCTTCTACCACGGTTTTTTCCGTCATGGACAGCCCAAAGAATTTCATGCAGCTACGTCTCCGGCCCGCCCAGGACGAAAAGCCCATTTTCTGTCATGATTTTTTGTCATAGAAGTAGGACCCCACCACATCTATGATGATACCGTGTTTTGTCACAGTTATTGTCATAGAAGTGTCATAAGTATGACAGAAAAAATTTCGTTCGGCCCAAAATGTCACGGATGTGTCTTTTTTTTTGTAGTGAGCCCTCATTCATACGGGCAACTCTTTCACTCGCACAGGCGATCACTCACACACACACACCTAGCAAGCAACACCCGAGGAGAGGGAGCGGCCTAAGCCTTGGCCAGCCTTCCTTCTTCCTCCATACAGCTCTAGGAGCAACCCTGTACTGTTACATATAAACCACACTCGGCAGGACTAGGGGTGTTATCTCCCCGGAGAGCCCCGAACCTGGGTATGTCTTGCGTCCCGCGCTCGCTCATGCCGACCTCGCCTCTGGAGCCCATCAGTGCCCTCGAGCCTCCTACTCTCTTTAGCCATCCCTTGGCATCTGCCGTGCGCCCACCACGACAAACACCTTTTGGGAGAGACACACATGAATCGGAATTTATTAGAATACTCTATGTGCTTCACTTATATCTTTTGAGCTAGATAAATTTTGCTCTAGTGCTTCACTTATACCCTTTTAGAGCACGGTAGTGGTTTTATTTTATAGAAATTATTGATCTCTCATGCTTCACGTATATTATTTTGAGAGTCTTTTAGAACATCATGGTAATTTTCTTTGGCTATAAAATTAGTCCTAATATGATAGGCATCCAAGATGGGTATAATAAAAACTTTCATATAGAGTGCACGAAATACTATGATAAGTTTGATACTTGATAGTTGTTTTGAGATATAAAGGTGGTAATGTTAGAGTCATGCTAGTTGGGTAATTGTGGAATTGAGAAATACTTGTGTTGAGGATTACAAGTCCCGTAGCATGCACATATGGTAAACGTTGTATGAAAAATTTGAAGCATGGGGTGTTCTTTGATTGCTTTCCTTATGAGCGGCGGTCAGGGACGAGCGATGGTCTTTTCCTACCAATCTATCCCTCTAGGAGCATGCGCGTAGTGCTTAGTTTTGATTACTTGTAGATTTTTGCAATAAGTATGTGAGTTCTTTATGACTAATGTTGAGTCCATGGATTATACGCACTCTCACCCTTCCATCATTTCTAGCCTCTTCGGTACCGTGCATTCCCTTTCTCACCTTGAGAGTTTGTGCAAACTTTGCTGGTGCATCCAAATCCCGTGATACAATACGCTCTATCACACATAAGCCTCCTTATATCTTCCTCAAAACAGCCACCATACCTACCTATTATGGCATTTCCATAGTTATTCCGAGATATAATGCCATGCAACTTACCACCGTTCCGTTTATTATGACACGCTCCATCATTGTCATATTGCTTTGCATGATCATGTAGTTGACATCGTATTTGTGGCAAAGCCACCTTCATAATTCTTTCATACATGTCGCTCTTGATTCATTGCATATCCCGGTACACCGCCGGAGGCATTCACATAGAGTCATATTTTGTTCTAAGTATCGAGTTGTATGTAAATAGAAGTGTGATGATTTTCATTATTAGAACATTGTCCCATGTAAGGAAAGGATGATGGAGACTATGATTCCCCCAAAAGTCAGGATGAGACTCCGGTCGAAAAAAAACTGAGAGAAAAAGAGAGAAGGGACAATGTTACTATCCTTTTTCCACACATGTGCTTCAAAATAGCACCATGATCTTCATGATAAAGAGTTTCTTATTTTGTCACTTTCATATACTAGTGGGAATTTTTCATTATAGAACTTGGCTTGTATATTCCAATGATGGGCTTCATCAAATGCCCTAGGTCTTCGTGAGCAAGCAAGTTTGATGCACACCCACTTAGTTTCTTTTGATGAGCTTTCATATATTTATAGATCTAGTGCATCCGTTGCATGGCAATCCCTACTCCTCGCATTGACATCAATTGATGGGCATCTCCATAGCCCGTTGATTAGCCGCGTCAATGTGAGACCTTCTCCTTTTTTGTCTTCTCACATAACCCCCATCATCATATGCTATTCCACCCATAGTGCTATGTCCATGGCTTGCGCTCATATATTGCGTAAAAGTTGAAAGAGTTTGAAAAGGCTAAGTATGAAACAATTGCTTGGCTTGTCAGCGGGGTTGTGCATGATGGGAGCACTTTGTGTGACGAAAATGAAGCATGGCCAAACTATATGATTTTGTAGGGTTAACTGCTTGACTATGTTATTTTGATAAGACATAATTGCTTGGTTAGCATGCGTGAAGTATTACTATGTTTATGTCAATATTAAAACTTTGTCTAGAATCTTTTGGATCTAAACATTCATGCCACAATAAAGAGAATTACATTGATAATTATGTTAGGTAGCATTCCACATCAAAAATTCTGTTTTTATCATTTACGTACTCGAGGACGATCAGGAATTAAGCTTGGGGATGCTTGATACGTCTCCAACGTATCTATAATTTTTTATTGTTCCATGTTATTATATTATTCGTTTTGGATGTTTAATGGGCTTTATTATGCTCTTTTATATTATTTTCAGGACTAACCTATTAACCAAAGGCCAAGTGCAAATTGTTGTTTTTTGCCTATTTCAGTGTTTTGCAGAAAAGGAATATCAAACGGAATCCAACCGGAACGAAACCTTCGCGAGGATATTTTTTGGAACAAACGCAATCCAGTAGACTTGGAGTGGAAGTCATGGAAGCAACGAGGCAGCCACGAGGCAGGAGGGCGCGCCCAGGGGGGTAGGCGCGCCCCCACCCTCGTGGGCCCCTCGTAGCTCCACCGACCTACTTTTTCGCCTATATATACTCTTATACCCTGAAAACATCCAGGGGAGCCACGAAACCACTTTTCCACCGCCGCAACCTTCTGTACCCGTGAGATCCCATCTTGGGGCCTTTTCCGGCGATCTGCCGGAGGGGGATTCGATCACACAGGGCTTCTACATCAACACCATAGCCTCTCCGATGATGTGTGAGTAGTTTACCACAGACCTTCGGGTCCATAGTTATTAGCTAGATGGCTTCTTCTCTCTCTTTGGTTCTCAATACAAAGTTCTCCTCGATTTTCTTGGAGATCTATTCGATGTAATACTTCTTGCGGTGTGTTTGTCGAGATCCGATAAATTGTGGGTTTATGATCAAGATTATCTATGAACAATATTTGATTCTTCTCTGAATTCTTATATGCATGATTTAATATCGTTGCAAGTCTCTTCGAATTATCGGTTTAGTTTGGCCTACTAGATTGATCTTTCTTGCAATGGGAGAAGTGCTTAGCTTTGGGTTCAATCTTGCGGTGTCATTTCCCAGTGACAGTAGGGGCAGCAAGGCACGTATTTTATTGTTGCCATCGAGGATAAAAAGATGGGGTTTATATCATATTGCTTGAGTTTATCCCTCTACATCATGTCATCTTGCCTAATGCGTTACTCCGTTCTTATGAACTTAATACTCTAGATGCATGCTGGATAGTGGTCGATGTGTGGAGTAATAGTAGTAGATGCAGAATCGTTTCGGACTACTTGACACGGACGTGATTGTTGGAAATATGCCCTAGAGGCAATAATAAATTGGTTATTATTATATTTCCTTGTTCATGATAATCGTTTATTATCCATGCTAGAATTGTATTGATAGGAAACTCAGATACATGTGTGGATACATAGACAACACCATGTCCCTAGTAAGCCTCTAGTTGACTAGCTCGTTGATCAATAGATGGTTACGGTTTCCTGACCATGGACATTGGATGTCGTTGATAACGGGATCACATCATTAGGAGAATGATGTGATGGACAAGACCCAATCCTAAGCATAGCATAAAAGATCGTGTAGTTCGTTTGCTAGAGCTTTTCCAATGTCAAGTATCATTTCCTTAGACCATGAGATCGTGCAACTCCCGGATACCGTAGGAGTGCTTTGGGTGTACCAAACGTCACAACGTAACTGGGTGACTATAAAGGTGTACTACGGGTATCTCCGAAAGTGTCTGTTGGGTTGCCACGGATCGAGACTGGGATTTGTCACTCCGTATGACGGAGAGGTATCTCTGGGCCCACTCGGTAATGCATCATCATAATGAGCTCAATGTGACTAAGGAGTTAGCCACGGGATCATGCATTACGGTACGAGTAAAGTGACTTGCCGGTAACGAGATTGAACAAGGTATTGGGATACCGACGATCGAATCTCGGGCAAGTAACGTACCGATTGACAAAGGGAATTGTATACGGGATTGATTGAATCCTCGACATCGTGGTTCATCCGATGAGATCATCGTGGAACATGTGGGAGCCAACATGGGTATCCAGATCCCGCTATTGGTTATTGACCGGAGAGGCGTCTCGGTCATGTTAGCATGTCTCCCGAACCCGTAGGGTCTACACACTTAAGGTTCGGTGATGCTAGGGTTGTAGAGATTTGAGTACGCGGAAACCCGAAAGTTGTTCGGAGTACCGGATGAGATCCGGACGTCACGAGGAGTTCCGGAATGGTCCGGAGGTGAAGAATTATATATAGGAAGTCAAGTTTCGGCCACCGGGAAAGTTTCGGGGGTCACCGGTAGTGTACCGGGACCACCGGAAGGGTCCCGGGGGTCCACCGGGTGGGGCCACCTATCCCGGAGGGCCCCATGGGCTGAAGTGGGAAGGGAACCAGCCCTTAGTGGGCTGGGGCGCCCCCATGGGCCTCCCCCATGCGCCTAGGGTTGGAAACCCTAGGGTGGGGGCGCCCCACTTGCCTTGGGGGGTAAGTTTCCCCCTGGCCGCCCCCCCCCCCCCCCCCTTGCAGATGGGATCCAGGCCGGCGCCCCCCCTCCCAGGGGGTCTATGTACAGTGGCGGAGGGAGGGCAGCAACATGACAGCCCCTGGCGCCTCCCTCCCCCCCTGCAACACCTCTCCCTCTCGCAGAAGCTTGGCGAAGCCCTGCCGAGACCCCTCTACTTCCACCACCACGCCGTCGTGCTGCTGGATCTCCATCAACCTCTCCTTCCCCCTTGCTGGATCAAGAAGGAGGTGCTGTCCGTTCGGCACTCGGTCATCGGTGATTTGGATCACGGCGAGTACGACTCCATCAACCCCGTTCATTGGAACGCTTCCGCTCGCGATCTACAAGGGTATGTAGATGCACTCCTTTCCCCTCGTTGCTAGTATACTCCATAGATGGATCTTGGTGATGCGTAGAAAAATTTTAAATTCTGCTACGATCCCCAACAGTGGCATCATGAGCCAGGCCTATGCGTAGTTACTATGCACGAGTAGAACACAAAGCAGTTGTGGGCGTTCATGTTGGCAATTCTTCTTGCCGTTACTAGTCTTATCTTGATTCGGCGGCATCGTGGGATAAAGCGGCCCGGACCGACCTTACATGTACTCTTACGTGAGACAGGTTCCACCGACTGACATGCACTAGTTGCATAAGGTGGCTAGCGGGTGTCTGTCTCTCCCACTTTAGTCGGATCGGATTCGATGAAAAGGGTCCTTATGAAGGGTAAATAGAAATTGGCATATCACGTTGTGGCTTTTGCGTAGGTAAGAAACGTTCTTGCAAGAAACCCATAGCAGCCACGTAAAACATGCAACAACAATTAGAGGACGTCTAACTTGTTTTTGCAGGGTATGCTATGTGATGTGATATGGCCAAAAAGGATGTGATGAATGATATATGTGATGTATGAGATTGATCATGTTCTTGTAATAGGAATCACGACTTGCATGTCGATGAGAATGACAACCGGCAGGAGCCATAGGAGTTGTCTTAATTTATTGTATGACCTGCGTGTCAATGAAAACGCCATGTAATTACTTTAGTTTATTGCTAACCGTTAGCCATAGTAGTAGAAGTAAGAGTTGGCGAGACAACTTCATGAAGACAGAATGATGGAGATCATGATGATGGAGATCATGGTGTCATGCCGGTGACGAAGGTGATCATGCCGCGCCTCAAAGATGGAGATCAAAGGCGCAAGATGATATTGGCCATATCACGTCACTTGATGATTTGCGTGTGATGTTTATCATGTTTACATCTTATTTGCTTAGAACGACGGTAGCATAAATAAGATGATCCCTCACTAAAATTTAAAGAGACGTGTTCCCCCTAACTATGCACCGTTGCGAAGGTTCGTTGTTTCGAAGCACCACGTGATGATCGGGTGTGATAGATTCTAACGTTCGAATACAACGGGTGTTGACGAGCCTAGCATGTACAGACATGGCCTCGGAACACATGCGAAACACTTAGGTTGACTTGACGAGCCTAGCATGTACAAACATGGCCTCGGAACACAAGAGATCAAAAGGTCGAACATGAGTCGTATAGTAGATACGATCAACATGGAGATGTTCACCGATGATGACTAGTCCGTCTCACGTGATGATCGGACACGGCCTAGTTTGACTCGGATCATGTATCACTTAGATGACTAGAGGGATGTCTATCTGAGTGGGAGTTCATTAATCAGATGAACTTAATTATCATGAACATAGTCAGAAGGTCTTTGCAAATTATGTCATAGCTTGCGCTTTAGTTCTACTAAGATATGTTCCTAGAGAAAATTTAGTTGAAAGTTGATAGTAGCAATTATGCGGACTGGGTCCGTAAACTGAGGATTGTCCTCATTGCTGCACAGAAGGCTTATGTCCTTAATGCACCGCTCGGTGTGTTGAACCTCGAGCGTCGTCTGTAGATGTTACGAAACATCTGACATACACGTTTTGATGACTACGTGATAGTTCAGTGTGTGATGCTAACGGTTTAAAATTGTGGCACCAAAGACGGTTTTGAAACGTCGCAGAACATATGAGATGTTCCAAAGACTGAAATTGGGATTTCAGACTAATGCCCACGTCAAGAGGTATGAGACCTCTGACAAGTTTCTTAAGCCTGCAAACTAAGGGAGAAAAGCTCAATCGTTGAGCATGTGCTCAGATTGTCTGAGTACTACAATCACTTGAATCGAGTGGGAGTTAATCTTCCAGATGAGATAGTGATGGTTCTCCATAGTCACTGCCACCAAGCTATTAGAGCTTCGTGATGAACTATAACATATCAAGGATAGATGATGATCTTTGAGCAACTCGCGATGTTTGACACCGCGAAAGTAGAAATCAAGAAGGAGCATCAATTGTTGATGGTTAGTAAAACCACTAGTTTCTAGAAGGGCAAGGGCAAGAAGGGATACTTCATGAAACGGCAAATCATTTGCTGCTCTAGCGAAGAATCCCAAAGTTAAACCCAAACCCGAGACTAAGTGCTCCTGTAATGAGGGGAACGGTCACTGAAGCAGAACTACCCTAGATACTTGGTAGATGAGAAGGCAGGCAAGGTCGACAGAAGTATATTGGATATACATCAAATGAATGTGTACTTTACTAGTACTCCTAGCAGCACCAGGGTATTAGATACCGGTTTGGTTGCTAAGTGTTAGTAACTCGAAATAAAAGCTGCGGAATAAACGGAGACTAGCTAAAGGTGAGATGACGATATGTGTTGGAAGTGTTTCCAAGGTTGATGTGATCAAGCATCGCATGCTCCCTCTACCATCGAGATTTGGTGTTTGCGTTGAGCATGATTGGATTATGTTTATCGCAATACGGTTATTCATTTAAGGAGAATAATGGTTACTCTGTTATTTGAATAATACCTTCAATGGTCTTGCACCTAAAATGAATCTCGATCGTAGTGATACACATGTTCATGCCAAAAGATATAAAATAGTAATGATAGTTCCACATACTTGTGGCACTGCCATTTGAGTCATATTGGTATAGAACGCATGAAGAAGCTCCATGTAGATGGATCTTTGGACTCACTCGTTTTTGAAAAGATTGAGACATGCGAACCATGTCTATTGGTATATATGCATGAAGAAACTCCATGCAAATGGATCGTTTGTACTCACTTGATTTTGAATCACTTGAGACATGAAAATCATACCACATGGGCAAGATGACTGAAAGGCCTCGTTTTCAGTAAGATGGAACAAGAGAGCAACTTATTGGAAGTAATACATTTTGATGTATGCAGTCCAATGAGTGCTGAGGCATGCAGTGGATATCGTTATGTTCTTACTTTACAGGTGATTTGAGTAGATGCTGAGAATATTTACTTGATGAAACACAAGTCTGAATTATTGAAAGGTTCAAGTAATTTCAGAGTGAAGTTGAAGATCGTCGTGACAAGAGGATAAAATGTCTATGATATTATCATAGAGATATCTGAGTTACGAGTTTGGCACACAATTAAGACATTGTGGAAAGTGTTTCACAATTAATACCGCCTGGAACACCACAGTGTGATGGTGTGTCCGAACATCATAACTGCACCCTATTGGATATGGTGCATACCATGATGTCTCTTATCAAATTACAACTATCGTTTATGGGTTAGGCATTAGAGATAACCGCATTCACTTTAAAAGGGGCACCACGAAATTCCGTTGAGAAGACACCATTTAGAGAAACCTAAGTTGTCGTTTCTTAAAAGTTTGGGGCTGCGATGCTTATGTGAAAAAGTTTCAGGCTGATAAGCTCAAACCCAAAGCAGATAAATGCATCTTCATAGAATACCCAAAACAGTTGGGTATACCTCCTATTTCAGATCTGGAAGCAAAACTAATTGCTTCTATAAACGAGTCCTTTCTCGAGGAAAAGTTTCTCTCGAAAGAATTGAGTGGGAGGATGGTGGAGACTTGATGAGGTTATTGAACCATAACTTCAACTAGTGTGTAGCAAGGCACAGGAAGTTGTTCCTGTGGCACCTACACCAATTGAAGTGGAAGCTTATGATAGTGATCACGAAACTTCGGATCAAGTCACTACCAAACCTCGTAGGATGACGAGGATGCGTACTACTTCAGAGTAATGTGTGATCCTGTCTTGGAAGTCATGTTGCTAGACAACAATGAACCTACGAGCTATGGAGAAGCGATGGTGGGCCCATATTCCGACAAATGGTTAGAAGCCATGAAATCCGAGATAGGATCCAAGTATCAGAACAAAGCATGGACTTTGGTGAACTTGCCCGATGATTGGCAAGCCATTGAGATAAATGGATCTTTAAGAAGAAGACGGACGTGGACGGTAATGTTACCGTCTATGAAGCTCGACTTGTGGCAAAGAGTATTTTCACAAGTTCAAGGAGTTGACTACGATGAGATTTTCTCATCCGTAGCGATGCTTAAGTCCGTCGGAATCATGTTAGCATTAGCTGCATTTATGAAATCTGGCAGATGGATGTCAAAACAAGTTTCCTTACCAGTTTTCGTAAGGAAAGGTTGTATGTGATACAATCAGAAAGGTTTTGTCGATCCTAAGGATGCTAAAAGGTATGCTAGCTCCAGCGATCCTTCCATGGACTAGAGCAAGCATCTCGGAGTCAGAATATACGCTTTGATGGAGTGATCAAAGTTTTTGGGTTTGTACAAAGTTTGTTAGAAACTTGTATCTACAATAAAGTGAGTGGGAGCACTACAACATTTCTGATAAGTATATGTGAATGACATATTGTTGATCCGAAATGATGTAAAATTTCTAGAAAGCATAAAGGGTTGTTTGAAAAGAGTTTTTTCAAAGGAAGACCTGGATAAAGCTGCTTACATATTGGGCATCAAGATCTATAGAGATAGATCAAGACGTCTGATGATACTTTCAAAGAACGCACACCTTGACATGATTTTGAAAGAGTTCAAAATAGATCAGCAAAGGAGTTCTTGGCTGTGTTGCAAGGTGTGAGTATTGAGTAAGACTCAAGACCTGACCACAGCAGAAGAGAGAGAAAGGACGAATGTCGTCCCCTATGCTTTAGACGTAGGCTCTACAGTATGCTATGCTGTGTACCGCACATGAAGTGTGCCTTGCCATGAGTTGGTCAAGGGGTACAATAGTGATCCGGGAACGGATCACATGAAAGTGGTCGAACTTGTCCTTAGTATCTAGTGGACTAAGGAATTTTCTCGATTATGGAGGTGAAAAGGAGTTCGTCGTAAAGGGTTACGTCGATGCGAACTTTGACACTAATCCGGATGACTCTGAGTAGTAAACCGGATTCGTATAGTAGAGCAGTTATTTGAAATGGCTCCAAGTAGCGCGTGGTAGCATCCACAAGATGACATAGATATTCGTAAAGCACACACGGATCTGAAAGGTTCAGACCCGTTGACTAATAACCTCTCTCACAAGCATGACATGATCAAACCAGAACTCATTGAGTGTTAATCACATAATGATGTGAACTAGATTGTTGACTCTAGTGAACTCTTTGGATGTTGGTCACATGGTGATGTGACCTGTGAGTGTTAATCACATGGTGATGTGAACTAGATTATTGACTGTAGTGCAAGTGGGAGACTGTTGGAAATATGCCCTAGAGGCAATAATAAATTGGTTATTATTATATTTCCTTGTTCATGATAATCGTTTATTATCCATGCTAAAATTGTATTGATAGGAAACTCAGATACATGTGTGGATACATAGACAACACCATGTCCCTAGTAAGCCTCTAGTTGACTAGCTCGTTGATCAATAGATGGTTACGGTTTCCTGACCATGGACATTGGATGTCGTTGATAACGGGATCACATCATTAGGAGAATGATGTGATGGACAAGACCCAATCCTAAGCATAGCATAAAAGATCGTGTAGTTTGTTTGCTAGAGCTTTTCCAATGTCAAGTATCATTTCCTTAGACCATGAGATCGTGCAACTCCCGGATACCGTAGGAGTGCTTTGGGTGTACCAAACATCACAACGTAACTGGGTGACTATAAAGGTGCACTACGGGTATCTCCGAAAGTGTCTGTTGGGTTGGCACAGATCGAGACTGGGATTTGTCACTCCGTATGACGGAGAGGTATCTCTGGGCCCACTCGGTAATGCATCATCATAATGTGCTCAGTGTGACTAAGGTGTTAGCCACGGGATCATGCATTACGGTACGAGTAAAGTGACTTGCCGGTAACAAGATTGAACAAGGTATTGGGATACCGACGATCGAATCTCGGGCAAGTAACGTACCGATTGACAAAGGGAATTGTATACGGGATTGATTGAATCCTCGACATTGTGGTTCATCCGATGAGATCATCGTGGAACATGTGGGAGCCAACATGGGTATCCAGATCTCGCTGTTGGTTATTGACCGGAGATACCTGTTTCAAGCAATGTCTTCAACCTAGCATTTTCATCAGCAATAGTAGTGGTATCCTCAGCAGAGGGGTTAGTTACCACATCAACAGTTGAAGATATTGCAACAGTAGCAGCAGTAGAACATTCAGCAAAAGAAGTAGCGTTATCACGCTCAAGGCATTTTAGACACGGTGGTTCAAATCCGTCCTGAGCGGGACTGATCTGTTGAGCGTGAAGTGACTCATTCTCCTTTTGAAGATCTTCATGAGCCGCTCTCAATTTCTCAAGTTCTTGCTTCCTTTGAAGATAATCATAGGAAAGCTTTTCATGAGTCGTTGAGAGCGTTTCATGACGACTTTCAAGTTCCTGGTACTTAACATGAAGATTTTTTATATCTTCAATTAAGGACTAAGATCGGGTCATTTCCGCGTCCAACAGGTCATCGCTTTTGTCTAATAGTTTTTGAGTATGTTCCATAGCTTTCTGTTGTTCAGTTGCAATTTTAGCAAGTGTTTCGTAGCTAGGTTTGGATTCATAATCAGAGTCATCTTCACTTGATGTTTGAAAGTAAGCATCGCGCGGTTTTACCTTGGCACCACGTGCCATGAAGCAGTAGGTGGGAGCAGAGTCGTCCTTGTCATTAGCATCAGCGTTGGTGACGGGGCCATTGTCTTCACTGTTGAAGATGGACTTGGCAACGTAGGCTGTAGCTAGAGCCAGACTTGCAACGCCAGAGTCAGACTCGTCCTCAGACTCCACCTCCGCCTCCTCAGAAGCAGACTCCTCCTCTTAATCCATCTCCTTACCAACAAAAGCACGAGCCTTGCCAGATGAGCTCTTCTTATGTGATGAAGACTTGGACGAAGGCTTGGAAGAAGACTTTGAGGATTTCTTCTTCTTGTTGTCATCAGAATCATATTCCTTGCTCTTCTTCTTCTTGTTGTTCTCATTGTCCCACTGTGGACACTCAGAGATGTAGTGTCCAGGTTTCTTGCACTTGTGACATGTTCTCTTCTTGTAATCATGAGTGGAGGCTTCATCATTTCTTGAGCTGGATCGTGAAGACTTTCTGAAGCCCTTCTTCTTAGTGAACTTCTGGAACTTCTTCACAAGCATAGCAAGCTCCTTTACAATGTCTTCAGGATCACCAGAACTGCAGTCAGATTCTTCTTCAGATGAGGAAACAGCTTTTGCCTTCAAAGCGCGAGTTCGGCCATAGTTTGGACCATAGATATCTCTTTTCTCAGATAGCTGGAACTCATGTGTGTTGAGCCTCTCAAGTATGTCAGACGGATCGAGTGTCTTGAAGTCAGGGCGTTCTTGTATCATTAGGTCAAGGGTGTCGAACGAGTTGTCAAGTGATCTGAGGAGTGTCTTGACGATTTCATGCTTGGTGATCTCAGTGGCGCCGAGAGCACGAAGCTCATTTGTGATGTCAGTGAGGCGATCAAACGTGAGCTGGACATTCTCATTGTCGTTTCTCTTGAAGCGGTTGAATAGGTTGCGAAGAACAATGATCCTTTGATCTCTCTAGGTTGAGACGCCTTCGTTGACCTTGGAGAGCCAGTCCCTGACTAGCTTTGACATTTCCAGGGCACTCACACGGCCATACTGTCCTTTGGTCAGATGACCACAGATGATGTTCTTGGCAGTAGAATCCAGTTGAATGAACTTCTTAACGTCAGCAGGGGTGACACCTTCACCAGTCTTGGGAACACCATTCTTGACGACATACCATAGGTCGACATCAATGGCTTCAAGATGCATGCGCATCTTATTCTTCCAGTAGGGATATTCAGTTCCATCGAAGACAGGGCACGCAGCGGAGACTTTGATTATACCTGCAATCAACATAGCTAAAACTCCAGGTGGTTAAACCGAATCACACAGAACAAGGGAGTACCTTGCTCTGATACCAATTGAAAGTGCTAGTTATCGACTAGAGGGGGGTGAATAGGCGATTTTTATGAAAGTCTTCAAAACATGGGAGTTTCGCAGACAAACGATAGAAATGAACCTATTGACATGCAGCGGAAGGTAGACTACACTAGGCAGGCCATAGTTAAGTATTCAATAAAGTGAAAGCACGAAGACTAATAGCAGCTAGGTAGTAAAGATCAGGATGGAAGATGGTGTGAAGCCAAACAACAATAGAAGTCACACAGTGAAGTCAAACTGGTAACACAAGCAGGCAATGACTTCACGAAGACAAACTGTAAATAAAGAGAGGGAGAGGATAGAACCAGTCACTTGGTGAGGACAAGGATTTGTTGGACTAGTTCCAGTTGTTGTGACAACTGTACGTCTGGTTAGGGAGGCTGAGATTTAACTCAGAAGACCGTGTCTTCACCTTATTCCCCTTGAGCTAAGGACACCCAGTCCTCGCCCAATCACTCTGGTAAGTCTTCAAGGTAGACTTCCAAACCTTCACAGACTTCGTTCACCGGCGATCCACAATGACTCTTGGATGCTCAGAACGCGACGCCTAACCGGCTGGAGGATTCACAGTCCTCAAGTGTAACAAGTCTTCAGGTCACGCGGACAGAAATACTTCAGTGATGCCTAACACTCTTTGGCTCTGGGTGTTTGGGCTTTGTCCTCGCAAGGATTTCTCTCTCTCAAAAGCTTCGGAGGTGGGTTGCTCTCAAACGACAAAAGTCGTGCACTAACTCTGAGCAGCCACCAACTTATGGTGTAGGGGTGGGCTATTTATAACCACTAGGCAACCCGACCTGATTTGTCCGAAATGACCCTGGGTCACTAAGGAACTGACACGTGTTCCAACGGTCAGATTTCAAACACACGCGACAGCTTGACTTGGGCTACAAGTAAAGCTGACTCATCCAGCTCTCGATAAGATTTGCTCTCATTGTCTTCGCTCGAAGACATAGGATTTGGTTGAGCATCACTTCAGTCACTCTGACTTTGTTCACTGGGACCCCACTTAACAGTACGGTGGTTCCTATGACTCAACAAAGAAGAAAAGGAAACGACGAAACAACTAAGTCTTCGTGCTCCATAGTCTTCACGCGATGTCTTCTCTTGTCATAGTCTTCAATGTGAATATCTTCACATACCACCATTGTCTTCAATGTCTTCATACATTTTTAGGGGTCATCTCCGGTAGGTAAACCGAATCAATGAGGGACTACTACCTGTGTTATCCTGCAATTCTCACAAACGCATTAGTCCTTCAACCAGGTTTCTCGTCAATACTCCAAAACCAACTAGGGGTGGCACTAGATGCACTTACAATCTCTCCCTTTTTGGTGATTGATGACAATTTGGTTGAAGTTTTCAACGGGGATGAAAGTATGTGAAATATTAAAGGATTAAGGTATTGTCTTCATAAGTAGCAAAAGCCTCCCCCTGAAGATGTGCATATAAGTAATTCGCTTTTGGAATGCAAATGCACATGGCAGGTTGTACTTGTGGAGATCCTCTTCAACTTATAAAGACAATTCATCATGCATGATTTGATATAACAAAGATAATGACATGCATAATGAAAAATGGACATCTGCAATATGACTTCGTGCGGGATTTATCATCGCATATGCGGAATTTATCATCGCATCACAGAATAGCAAACAAGTAGCAGACGACCATCAAGTTTAAGTGTTACAACTCAAAGAACCAAATGTATCAAAAGCGAGAGTTGTAAACACTTGGCAAAATATATAAAGAAACCACCCATATGGACCCGCTCGAAGACTATCAACTCATAAGCTTCTCCCCCTTTTGTCAGTAAGGACCAAAAAGGTTTGAAGACATAGAGTCTTTACTCGTTCCCATGAGGAGTAGGAGGTGAAGCAGCAGGGTCGTCGTTGAGGTTAGGCAGTGCAGAAGAACTTGGTGCAGTGTCGATACGCGCCGAAGTTGGAGGTGGTGAAGTAGCATCATCTTGGTCATCAATGACTCTAGCATTCACTGTTGCAGCTGAGGAGGAATAGTCAGAGTCTTCAAGAGAGGGAGTCCAACGCAAGACAGCATTCCTTGGAGGAGTGGAGTCAAACTTGAATCTTTCAGTAAAGCCATCGTCTTGAAGATCGGCTTCAGCACTGAGCAAAGTCAAACTCCATGACCTCCGACAGGTTTCATGAGTGACAAATGCATTCTTGGTGGCATGGTTGCGAATGCGATTGACGTCCACCAAGAGGCTTTGCATCTGCCGCTTCAGCCAGTAGTGATGCTTATCCTGTTTCTGATGCAGGGCGACAAGAAGCTCTCGGTCATTGAGAACACGAGATCGCTTCCGAGGCCTTTGAGCAATAGTGCTTTCAGTGGCTTCAGTATGGGCACGGTGAGGTAAGCATGTATTGCCCGCCAAAGGATAAACACGAGTGACAGCCTGAACTCCTGCAATGGCTGTGTGAAGCTTTGGTGATCAGCATTGTGAAGATAAACAGGCTCCTTGGTAGGCTCTGGGTATATGGCTTCAACTGACATATCAACCTCTGGCAAAAATATCAGATGGTTGCGTGCAGAAGGCTAGTAGTTGACAGCTGAATGAAGCTTGATAAGGCGCATAACCCATGGAGCATAGAATTTTAGACCAAAGAGGTCAGAGCCAGATGCAGCCAATTGCCTGATAAAGAAGTCTTGAGCATTGAAGCTGATTCCATTGAAGATATAAAAGACCAATGTCTTCATTGCTCCTTCAAGCTTCGCTGCAGAAGAATGTCCTTTGACAGGCCATAGAGTTCGCTTGATGATATGATAAATAGTGCGGGGCAGATACTCTAGGTCTTCAACAAAGAATTCTCTTGGGTATTCAGCGTCGCGTGGCAGAGGCTTCATCATGCTCAGCATTTTGATCATGTTGGGCTCTGGCTTCTGAAAGATGCTCTCCAAAGCATTGTGGTGAAGCTGACAACCAGGCTCGAAGAGTTCACCCGGAGTGGGCAGGCCAGTTAGCTCAATGATATCAAGAGCTTTGGCTTCATGATGGACATTGCCTGTCATCCACTCAAGGATCCATGTCTTTGGATCCCTGTTGTAGCCGCGAATGTGGAGGGTTGCATAGAATTGTAGCAGAAGCTCTTCATTCCAATGCTCTTTATCAGTCACAAAGTTCAGAAGACCAGCATCACGGAAGCAGTCAAGGGCTTCATCTAAGCAGGGCAGACCAGCAATGGCTTCATAGTCTAGGCGCATATGTGGAAAAATGCGCCCATGATCATAGAGAACACAGGAATAGTAATTGCGCTGCTGATAGCTCCAGAACCGATCAGATGAAATTCTTGGATTGGAGTAGGGGTTCTTGGCACTATCAAAGAAGGTGTCGTGCGCAATGAAGCCATTTGCATTGAATGACCCTGGTGAAGTTGTAGTACCTGGAAACCTTGGCAACCTTGGCTTAGGCTTCTGGACCTGAGGCCTGTGCTTGACATGATAGTCAAATAATGGACCAGCAGCAGGTGGAGGAACCAGAATGGGCCATCTGATAGTAACCAGCTGACCACGATCAAATGCTTGCTCGATGGTGTGTGGCCTTGGAGGTGGTACATGAGCAGTGGCAGTGGCATTGACTTCAGGCTGCAGATTTGCATCAGGTGCAGCATTGGCTTCAGGTGCATTCACTTTTGGCACCACATTAGCTTCAGGCGCCACATTAGCTTCGGCCATGACAATGTCATTTGCTTCAGTTGAGTTGTTTGTGGCCGCCTCAGTATTGTTAACCTCCACTTGGTCGCTGGAGGGTCGGACACGTTCTCCTCGAGAACAACTTCAGGGTTGGACGGGGGTGTGGCAACACGTTCTTCTTCTACTCTTGGCTCTTCTTGTTCATTGGCTGATGCAGCCGGAATGTCTTCAGCCGCTTTGGCTTCAGACTCGGAGATGTTCGCAGATGGAGAGGCTTCAGGAAATACTTGGCGTGATACAGAGTGGTGCTCTTCTCCTTCTGGAACACTCGAAAGTGTGACTTGTGGCCTTGGTCCTTTATGAAGCCTGCGAAACGCTGGCGACACTTGTGGAGATGGAGATGTCTGGGCCACCAAGTCTTCATCTTCAAGTACCGAAGTGGTGACTTGAGTTGGGGGAGTGGTTGGTGTTTCTTCTTCTCGGGGGGAGTCTTGAGGGTGATCCCACAAGTCATCGTGAGCAATTGGCGTCAAAGGACGACCAATGCTGATCAGTTCGCTTTTCTTTAGAACAGGCGATGATACCACATTGTGCTCGATCTGAGGAAGGACTTCATCATCTTCTACATTATCTTGGTGACCAATGGCGTCAGCTGCGGTGGGGTCAACAGCTGGAATCTCTTCAGTTTCAGGAGCCTCTGTGGTAGCAGGCTCATGAACTATCAACCGACGCTCTTGGTGTGCAGACGCAGGACGAGCAACAAAAATTGGCTCGACGACAAGGGGCTCTGTGGGAGCAGCCCGATCTTTCTTCTTGGTTTTTCTTTTCATGGTTGGTGGAGCTTCATCAGTGGTGTTCTTGGACTTGCGCTTTCTGGCTTCAGCTTCAGCTGCCCTTGTTTTATTGAGCTCCGAAGCCACTGTGGGGACCTTAGGCTTCACGCCTGTCATACTGGCGGGGAAGACAATGCGAGGTTCTTCCCGCCTGGATGATTCAGCTGGGGCCACAGTAGGCTTCTTCTTGGCAGCCATCTTGGGGTCGATGCCAGGACGCCCAAGTGCCTTGCGCTTCTCAGCTTCATTGTAGGCTTGAACACATTTGGCAGCCAAGAGTTTCATGCGCTCTCGAGAACCTTTAGCTTCGTCACGCTTCTTGTGAAATGCCTCCTTGAGCTCATGCATCATTTGCTTGAAATTCTGAACATCAGTCACACTGAGCTTGGCCACATGCTTATTGAACTGAGCCTTTTCATAGTCAATCTTGTGCTTCAGTTCAACAATTTTCTGAGCTAGAGCCAGCTCAGGAGCAATGGCTCCATGGAATGAAACGCTGAGGCGAACAGGAAGCTGAAGATCATCAAAGCTGAGCTTTGGGCTATCAAAACATTCATCAATGAACTTGTTCAGAATGTCCACATCAAACAGGGGAAGATCGTTGAAGATTTCCGCCTCTTGTTTGCTCTTTATCAGCAGCTCAAGAGCATCATCGCCAAGATCGTCGTCACTAGACAGATCAGTGGCTTCGTTCTCATTCCTTAGAACAGCAGCTGGGGTCAGTGCTTGACCAGTAGTTTGTATGGGCTTCTTCTTCTTCTCTGTCTTGGAGATGCGAGAGAGATCTTCAGAATGCACACTAGGTGCAGGAGGAGCAGTGGCCAGAGGCTTCGCTTGCCAAGCTCTTGGTGCAGTGGAGGGCTTCGAAACCTTGGGTTTCTTCAACTTCTTAGGCTTCGGTGGTGCAGGCGCTTCGTCAGAATCAGCGTCATCGGCAGAGTGATCCACGGCAGCCCCTTGAACCATAATGTGAGTGATGAGACCTTCAAGGTTGTAGAAGGGCCCAACAATATTGGGTTTAGCATCACGTGTGCCATCGGCACGAGGAGCAGAGGGACCTGGGTTGAAGTCTAATCCTCGCGACTTCTTGTTCTCTTTTGCCGAGTTCTTGGCAAACTGATAGTTGCGCTTGAACAGATTGTCGTCACGACACCATAGCAGAGAAGATGGGTCGGCATCAGCAGGCTATGGTCCATGGACCATGCAAGGGTAGAAGCCTTGATCAATGGCTTCAGTTCTGGACTTGGGTGGAAGATTTTTGTACAAGATGTCTCCCCAGGGTCGCTTGATGGCATTCTTTTCGGCATATTCCTAGGTCACGAACCTGTACTTGAACCATTGCTCTGCCCAATATCTTCGAATCCATTGGATTCGTGTTTTGCGCTGATTGTAATCCTATGGATCTGTCTTGTATAGCTCATAGAGGTCAGGTGGCAAATCTCTTGATGTTCCCCCACGGCGTTGTCTGCCTCCCTTCCTTGTTGACTTATCTGTGGCCATGTAGTTCAGACTGAATGGCTTCAAAACTGTCAAAGGCTTCCGTCTGCTGGTCAGACAGGAACTAGCTTCGGACAGTTGATATGATGCTGTAAGAATTCTATAAATGAATGCAGACTATGAGAACCAAGGGATTCTCCCACGGACATGTGCCTGTGATAGCATTAGAGATGCGAGGGAAGGGGAAGAGGTCATATGCATTCTCAGAAGATTTTGAAGATAAATCAGTTTAGAAGACATTGACCTCATAGCGCGAAGACATTCACTTATGTTGAGAGTTGGTTCCAGATTTGTATGAATCCAAGAATAGGTACAAGTGAGGAATCTAACTACATGTGAAGCATAAGTGAATATACTAGGCATAATATGAGATGCAGAACAGGATGGATCCAAATTTGTGGAGGCAGAAACCACTTTTGGTAGGAAGGATGAATCTATCGGATCAAAAAGACAGTAAAAAGATAGTTTTAATTTACCACACGATGAACTACTAGACGGAGCAGAAGAGGAGGCCGAGCAGTTCAATCTTCCGTGCCCTAACTTGGCGACGGAGGACACCTATGGCGGCGGCGGAGAAGACGATGTCCGCGGCCGGCGTGAGGACGGCGTCGGTGAGGTCGCGGCAGCTAAGTGCTTCATCGCCGGCGTCGTCGAGAGCTAGCGGTGGCCCTAGGGTTTGTTGAGGTGGAGAGGTGGAAGAAAGATTTTGACCGCGATGGGATGTGCATTTATAGGGAGAGGGACAGCACAACGCAATTACGCAGGTGCCCCTGGCGGTTCACATCTGAGGGACACGTGGCGAACATGCAACACATTGGGAGTTGTTCCATGTTCCCACGCACGCCTGGACTGTCAGGTGGTCGTTCCGGCTTCTCCGGGTTTCAGTCAATAAGGATTGAGCATTTAAAACAGATTTAATGTTTGTCTCTGTATCTTCTGCTGACAAGGACGCAGAGAAGACATTCGACGGTTTCAATAGAATGCATATGATTTGGATAGATAGATTTGAGAAGGAAGCATAGAGAGGTTAGGGTCCGATCACATTCACTTAGTTCAAAAGATTCAAACGAGAAGACATAGCTATAAGTGAATTTTGTGGAGGACAGAACACTAATATATGTATATATCAGAATAAGACCAAATCAACATTGTGAAGATAAACATGAAGTCATGTCAATATTGAAGACAAACCAAATGCGAAGACTTTGCAGAAGTAACGCCAACAGAAAACACTTCAAACAAAAGTTTGGTGGTGGCGTTACCCACCGTATAGGAAGTATTAGACCCAAACATGGCGCACAATTATCGTGGTGCTCCGAAGTCAAATTCCGCATTAATTTATTCACACTCAGAGTGTAAGTCTTCATTGATTGAAGATATACATTACTTCGTGTGTTGCACATCTAAGTCATCAACATGCATAAGTGTTAGGATGTGTGCCTGATCACAGGACATTTGAGGATTCCGAGATATTTAGCTCACATTGTAACTTGCAAAACCTTTTCTCATCCAAGGACTTTGTGAAGATATCTGCCAATTGCTCTTCAATATTGACGTGAATGATATCAATATATTCCTTCATAACATGATCTCTGAGAAAGTGATGACGAATTTCAATGTGCTTTGTCTTCGAGTGCTGAACTGGGTTGTTGGCAATCTTGATGGCGCTTTCATTGTCGCAGTAGAGTGGTACTTGCTTTAGATGGATGCCATAGTCCTTGAGTGTTTGCTTCATCCATAGAAGCTGAGCGCAGCAAGATCCAGCAGCAATGTATTCAGATTCAGCAGTGGAGAGTGATACACAGTTCTGCTTCTTTGAAGACCAACAGACAAGTGATCGTCCCAGAAAGTGACATGTGCCTGATGTAGACTTGCGATCCACCTTGTCACTAGCATAATCAGCATCCGAGAATCCAACTAGATCAAACTCTGAGCCCTTTGGATACCATAATCCTAATGTTGGGGTGTAAGCCAAATATCGAAGAATTCGCTTCACAGCTAAGTGATGCGATTACTTTGGTGCCGCTTGAAATCGAGCACACATGCAAACACTAATCATGATATCTGGCCTAGATGCACATAAATAAAGTAAAGAACCAATCATGGAGCGGTATACCTTTTGATCGAACTCTTTACCATTGGCGTCAGGACCCAGATGACTCTTGGTTGGCATTGGCGTCATGTAACCTTTGCAGTCTTGCATTCCAAACTTCTTCAGGCAATCTTTGAGATATTTCTCTTGAGATATGAAGATGCCATTGCTTTGCTGATGAATTTGAAGACCAAGAAAGAACTTCAGCTCACCCTTCATGGACATCTGATATTGCTCTTGCATCATGTGTCCAAACTCATCACTGTATTTCTGGTTGGTGCAGCCGAAGATAATGTCATCCACATATATTTGGCACACAAACAGTTCATCATCATATGTCTTCGTGAAGAGTGTGAGATCCAGGGAACCAGGTTTGAAGCCTTTGCTCTTCAGGAAGTCTCTGAGTGTGTCATACCAAGCGCGAGGGGCTTGTTTGAGGCCATACAGTGCCTTGTTAAGCTTGTATACCATATCAGGATGTTTTGGATCTTCAAAAGCAGGAGGTTGTGCAACATACACTTCTTCTTCAATCTTGCCATTGAGAAAGGCACTCTTCACATCCATTTGATACAAAAGGATGTTGTGATGATTTGCGTAGGCTAGCAATATGCGAATGGCTTCAAGCCTAGCCACGGGAGCAAATGTTTCATCAAAGTCAATCCCTTCAACTTGAGTATATCCTTTAGCAACGAGACGAGCCTTGTTTCTGACAACTTGACCATGCTCATCTTGCTTGTTGCGATATATCCATTTTGTGCCTATTATGTTGTGCTTGCGAGGGTCGGGACGCTTGACAAGTTCCCACACATTGTTCAGCTTGAACTGTTGAAGCTCTTCTTGCATAGCTTGAATCCATTCAGGTTCCATGAAGGCTTCAGCAACTTTCTTGGATTCTGATATTGAGACAAATGCAAAGTGCCCACAGAAATTTGCTAGATGTGTTGCTCTTGAACGAGTGAGTGGACCAGGCGCATTGATGCTATCAATTATCTTCTCAATCTGTACTTCATTTGCAACACGAGGATGAACTGGACGAAGATTTTGCTCTTGCTGATCATTGTCATCGTTAGGAGGATTGTCTTCAGGCTGAGCATTGTCTTCAGGTTGATTAGGTGCAGAAATGATAAGTTCCTCTTCAGGATGTGCTTCAGACAGTATGATTTCTCCAGTTCCCATAAGCTTGATGGATTCACTAGGTGGAACTTCATCTATCACATTTGGCAGGTGCTCTCTTTGCGAGCCGTTAGTCTCATCGAACCGCACATCCACAGTTTCAACCACTTTATAGTGAAAGAGGTTGAAGACTCTGTAGGAGTGTGAATCCTTCTCGTAACCAAGCATAAAACCTTCATGTGCTTTCGGTGCAAATTTTGAAGTGTGATGTGGATCCTTGATCCAGCACCTAGCACCAAATACTCTGAAGTAACTTATATTTGGCTTTTTACTAGTTAGGAGCTCATAGGATGTCTTCTTCAGAAGCTTGTGAAGATAAACACGGTTGATGACATGGCATGCAGTATCAATAGCTTCGGCCAGAACTTTCTTGGAGTCTTGTATTCATCAAGCATCGTCCGAGCCATCTCAATGAGTGTTCTGTTCTTGCGCTCCATGATGCCATTCTGCTGAGGTGTATATGGAGCGGAGAACTCATGAGTGATGCCCAATGTATCCAGGTAAAGGTCGAGGTCGGTGTTCTTGAACTCTGTGCCGTTGTCACTTCTGATATGCTTGATCTTGACGCCATAGTTATTCATGGCACGGTTGGCGAAGCGTCTGAAGACATCCTGCACTTCAGTCTTGTAGAGAATTATATGCACCCATGTATATCTTGAATAATCATCAACAATGACAAAGCCATAGAGACAAGCAGTAGTAGTGAGAGTAGAGTAGTGAGTAGGGCCAAATAAGTCCATGTGTAGCAGCTCGAAGGGTTGCGATGTTGTCATGATTGTCTTCGAGGGATGCTTGGCCCTTGTCATCTTTCCAGCTTCGCAGGCACCGCATAAGTGATCCTTCTTGAACTTGGCGCCCTCGATGCCTATGACGTGTTTCTTCTTTGCAAGCGTATGCAAGTTTCTCATCCCAGCATGCCCTAGCCTCCAATGCCAGAGCCAGCACTCTGAAGCTTTTGCTAGAAGACATACGGCAAGCTGTGGTCCTGCTGAGAAATCTACCATGTATAAATCATCTTTTTGATACCCTTCAAAGACTAGCGACTTGTCAGATTCCATTAGTACAAGGCAACAATATTTTCCAAATATCACAATCATGTTCAAGTCACAAAGCATTGAGACAGACATTAAGTTGAAACCAAGGGATTCAACAAGCATCACTTTATCCATGTGCTGATCCTTTGAGATTGCAACTCTACCTAGACCCAATATCTTGCTTTTACCAGTGTCAGAAAATGTGATGTGACTCTTGTCAGATGGACGTAAGGTTGAGTCCATGAGAAGACTTCGATCACCAGTCATATGATTAGTGCATCCGCTGTCCATAATCCATTCTGAAGATTTTGGTGTCATACCCTACAGTACAGTTAGGGGGATAGGCTTCACCAAGAGTATTGTGAAGCATAAACATTTGACGGACAAGAGGATTATCAAAGCTCGGATCAAGGTTAGGACAGATAGGATGATTGGCAAGCGATTCAGGAACAAAATACATAGTAAGACCATTTGGGCATTTTATCTTGCGCCCTACAAGATGTTTTAGGTCCCCAGCAATCGCATCAGACGCCTTTGATTTCCGGCTGGAGACCTTTCCCTGCAAAAGAAAGTTAATTCTTCTTAACCACCCACATCTTCAGGGGTGGCTTAGAAGCAATGAGTCTAAGTGCAGCATCTGAGAACTTCGGCTTTGGAGCCCTAGCAAATAGCCTTGCAGGAGATGAATGATACTCATATGAATAAGCAGAAAAGTTCTTAGTTTTATGAACATAGCCAAGGTTGTTAGAATCGCGATTCTGTTGTACGATTCTACGACTTTACGATCCAAACTTACCCATCTGATTCTACGATTTTAGTTCATAAAATCTAGGTTTCTACGATCCTGGTAGTGAAGATTCTACGATTTACGATTCTACCATCAGAGCTCCGATCCGATTCAAAATCGCGATTCTGACAACCTTGAACATAGCGGTTTGAAGAAACACGCTCATATTCATAAGTTTGAGTATGATTTCCCTGCAAAACATTGGCGTTAGGGTGACTCAGTTGAGTCCTGTATCTGTATGAATCCTTTGGACCATATGAAGCTTTTGGTCTGGGATTTGTCTTCTTCCCAGGCGGTGTCATGATGACATTCACAGGAAGATTCTCAAGACAACTTTTGGGAACCCAGATCTTCTTCATAGATGGCCCATTCCTGCAGTTAGTACCAATATACCTGGCGAACACTTCACCATTCTGATTCTTAAACAATTTATAGTTTGCATCAAAGGATTCATCAATGATAACTGGGTTAGCACAAGTGAAGCCAGATAAAGGGAATGGATCCACTGAAGGTCCCTTTGCAGCAACCCATGTGGTTTTGGGGTACTGCTCAGGCTTCCAGTAGGAACCATCAACATTCATTTTCCTCTCGAACCCAACACCTCTTTCCTAGGGTTTCGGTTCAGAATCTGCTTTTTGAGGACATCGCACAGTGTCTGGTGCCCTTTGAGACTTTTGTACATCCCTGTTTCAAGCAATGTCTTCAACCTAGCATTTTCATCAGCAATAGTAGTGGTATCCTCAGCAGAGGGGTTAGTTACCACATCAACAGTTGAAGATATTGCAACAGTAGCAGCAGTAGAACATTCAGCAAAAGAAGTAGCGTTATCACGCTCAAGGCATTTTAGACACGGTGGTTCAAATCCGTCCTGAGCGGGACTGATCTGTTGAGCGTCAAGTGACTCATTCTCCTTTTGAAGATCTTCATGAGCCGCTCTCAATTTCTCAAGTTCTTGCTTCCTTTGAAGATAATCATAGGAAAGCTTTTCATGAGTCGTTGAGAGCGTTTCATGACGACTTTCAAGTTCCTGGTACTTAACATGAAGATTTTTTATATCTTCAATTAAGGACTAAGATCGGGTCATTTCCGCGTCCAACAGGTCATCGCTTTTGTCTAATAGTTTTTGAGTATGTTCCATAGCTTTCTGTTGTTCAGTTGCAATTTTAGCAAGTGTTTCGTAGCTAGGTTTGGATTCATAATCAGAGTCATCTTCACTTGATGTTTGAAAGTAAGCATCGCGCGGTTTTACCTTGGCACCACGTGCCATGAAGCAGTAGGTGGGAGCAGAGTCGTCCTTGTCATTAGCATCAGCGTTGGTGACGGGGCCATTGTCTTCACTGTTGAAGATGGACTTGGCAACGTAGGCTGTAGCTAGAGCCAGACTTGCAACGCCAGAGTCAGACTCGTCCTCAGACTCCACCTCCGCCTCCTCAGAAGCAGACTCCTCCTCTTAATCCATCTCCTTACCAACAAAAGCACGAGCCTTGCCAGATGAGCTCTTCTTATGTGATGAAGACTTGGACGAAGGCTTGGAAGAAGACTTTGAGGATTTCTTCTTCTTGTTGTCATCAGAATCATATTCCTTGCTCTTCTTCTTCTTGTTGTTCTCATTGTCCCACTGTGGACACTCAGAGATGTAGTGTCCAGGTTTCTTGCACTTGTGACATGTTCTCTTCTTGTAATCATGAGTGGAGGCTTCATCATTTCTTGAGCTGGATCGTGAAGACTTTCTGAAGCCCTTCTTCTTAGTGAACTTCTGGAACTTCTTCACAAGCATAGCAAGCTCCTTTACAATGTCTTCAGGATCACCAGAACTGCAGTCAGATTCTTCTTCAGATGAGGAAACAGCTTTTGCCTTCAAAGCGCGAGTTCGGCCATAGTTTGGACCATAGATATCTCTTTTCTCAGATAGCTGGAACTCATGTGTGTTGAGCCTCTCAAGTATGTCAGACGGATCGAGTGTCTTGAAGTCAGGGCGTTCTTGTATCATTAGGTCAAGGGTGTCGAACGAGTTGTCAAGTGATCTGAGGAGTGTCTTGACGATTTCATGCTTGGTGATCTCAGTGGCGCCGAGAGCACGAAGCTCATTTGTAATGTCAGTGAGGCGATCAAACGTGAGCTGGACATTCTCATTGTCGTTTCTCTTGAAGCGGTTGAATAGGTTGCGAAGAACAATGATCCTTTGATCTCTCTAGGTTGAGACGCCTTCGTTGACCTTGGAGAGCCAGTCCCTGACTAGCTTTGACATTTCCAGGGCACTCACACGGCCATACTGTCCTTTGGTCAGATGACCACAGATGATGTTCTTGGCAGTAGAATCCAGTTGAATGAACTTCTTAACGTCAGCAGGGGTGACACCTTCACCAGTCTTGGGAACACCATTCTTGACGACATACCAGAGGTCGACATCAATGGCTTCAAGATGCATGCGCATCTTATTCTTCCAGTAGGGATATTCAGTTCCATCGAAGACAGGGCACGCAGCGGAGACTTTGATTATACCTGCAATCAACATAGCTAAAACTCCAGGTGGTTAAACCGAATCACACAGAACAAGGGAGTACCTTGCTCTGATACCAATTGAAAGTGCTAGTTATCGACTAGAGGGGGGTGAATAGGCGATTTTTATGAAAGTCTTCAAAACATGGGAGTTTCGCAGACAAACGATAGAAATGAACCTATTGACATGCAGCGGAAGGTAGACTACACTAGGCAGGCCATAGTTAAGTATTCAATAAAGTGAAAGCACGAAGACTAATAGCAGCTAGGTAGTAAAGATCAGGATGGAAGATGGTGTGAAGCCAAACAACAATAGAAGTCACACAGTGAAGTCAAACTGGTAACACAAGCAGGCAATGACTTCACGAAGACAAACTGTAAATAAAGAGAGGGAGAGGATAGAACCAGTCACTTGGTGAGGACAAGGATTTGTTGGACTAGTTCCAGTTGTTGTGACAACTGTACGTCTGGTTAGGGAGGCTGAGATTTAACTCAGAAGACCGTGTCTTCACCTTATTCCCCTTGAGCTAAGGACACCCAGTCCTCGCCCAATCACTCTGGTAAGTCTTCAAGGTAGACTTCCAAACCTTCACAGACTTCGTTCACCGGCGATCCACAATGACTCTTGGATGCTCAGAACGCGACGCCTAACCGGCTGGAGGATTCACAGTCCTCAAGTGTAACAAGTCTTCAGGTCACGCGGACAGAAATACTTCAGTGATGCCTAACACTCTTTGGCTCTGGGTGTTTGGGCTTTGTCCTCGCAAGGATTTCTCTCTCTCAAAAGCTTCGGAGGTGGGTTGCTCTCAAACGACAAAAGCCGTGCACTAACTCTGAGCAGCCACCAACTTATGGTGTAGGGGTGGGCTATTTATAACCACTAGGCAACCCGACCTGATTTGTCCGAAATGACCCTGGGTCACTAAGGAACTGACACGTGTTCCAACGGTCAGATTTCAAACACACGCGACAGCTTGACTTGGGCTACAAGTAAAGCTGACTCATCCAGCTCTCGATAAGATTTGCTCTCATTGTCTTCGCTCGAAGACATAGGATTTGGTTGAGCATCACTTCAGTCACTCTGACTTTGTTCACTGGGACCCCACTTAACAGTACGGTGGTTCCTATGACTCAACAAAGAAGAAAAGGAAACGACGAAACAACTAAGTCTTCGTGCTCCATAGTCTTCACGCGATGTCTTCTCTTGTCATAGTCTTCAATGTGAATATCTTCACATACCACCATTGTCTTCAATGTCTTCATACATTTTTAGGGGTCATCTCCGATAGGTAAACCGAATCAATGAGGGACTACTACCTGTGTTATCCTGCAATTCTCACAAACACATTAGTCCCTCAACCAGGTTTGTCGTCAATACTCTAAAACCAACTAGGGGTGGCACTAGATGCACTTACACTAAGCTAACGGATAGGTCTTGTCCATCACATCATTCTCTAATGATGTGATTCCGTTCATCAAATGATAACACATGTCTATGGCTAGGAAACTTAACCATCTTTGATTAACGAGCTAGTCAAGTAGAGGCATGCTAGGGACACTCTGTTTGTCTATGTATTCACACATGTATCAAGTTTCCGGTTAATATAATTCTAGCATGAATAATAAACATTTATCATGATATAAGTAAATATAAAACAACAACTTTATTATTGCCTCTAGGGCATATTTTCTTCATTATTCGCCCAATATTTTTTATATACTAGATGATACCCCGCGCGTTGCTGCGGGAACCTTGTTAGAAAATTGTGTGATTAGGTGCTACAAAATCAACTGAAGCAAATGCAAGGCGAATGTAGAATTTTCCTTGATTATTTATTTTTAAAATTAAAGGCATCAACCATGTAACAAATTGATGTATAAAGAAGTGCAAAACTTTTCAGTTATAGTAGGAAATTATATTTTCTTGCAAAAACAAACATTAACTACATATGCATTCTCCAAGCATTTAACATGCCGTCTTGACAATAAAAAAATGGCAAATGGTACTTTAGTCATAAGCGGATTAAAAAATCAATAAAGGGGAATATATTAATATCACATAAGCGGACTCAATTGTACACCTAAACAAAAACTACCGAGACAACCATCTCCTATTTAATCCATTCTGCACTATTATCAATCTTCCCAACCATCCCGCTCTTTTGCTACATTGTGAATATCCCCATGTGGGTATGTTGTTGACTCATGGACATGAAGAAAAGAACAGGTGGATGACATTAGTTTTTTTTTAAAATTTTCGGGGGGGGGGGGGGGGGGGGGTTCCCCACCTAAATTGTATTATTTTGCCTATAAAGGCTTTGCAGCTCGTCGCAAGATAGGTTCAAGTGAACTAGAAGTACAGGGGCGCAAGGAGTGGAGATAAAGCAAAATAACACACATTGACCACACACATAATAGGGGAGAACAATGAGGGAGAACTCAACACCACACAACACACCAAAGGTGGATGACATTAGTGACAAAGATATCAGTGGATATGAAACATTTAAATCAGTACATTTGCGCATGTACTCAAAAGCATCACACATGTCTGCTTCAATGGTGAGAGTAATAAGTTGTTAATGACGACATAAATATTTTCAGATTTGGGTAGAAGATCAGCAGGAGTGTACATACTAAATCTTACAGGATATTTGTAGAGACCACAATTCAAGCAGAAAGAATCATCAATGAAGTACCAAGCTGCAGTCATGCCATGACTTCTGTTCTTCATACAAATAATCTTGTTCATATATAGTTCTCACTTAAAACATTGGGGCAGCTCACATGAGAATATGATGCTCTATCGAAATTCTGACATTTTGCTGCACAAAATGATCATCAGAGGTTAAGGTTTAGTTAGTAGTAGCAGCCAACAAAAGAAGTTAGTTAGGAACCAAAATAGCATACCAGAATGGATTCTAGCAATCTGGACTTCTCCATATTCCCTGAAAATAAGTTCAATTTTTGCGGGGACCTGAAAACTGGCTCCACGTAAACTGAAAGATTCAAAGTTGTACGATACATGTCAATCCATTGCCATCTATGACAAACTTACCTAGAAGGAAAATCGAGATGTTCCCGATTAATCACATGCCAAAACATGAGTAAATCAGATTGCAGAAGTAATCTGCAAGTCATATCATATCCAAAATGATTAATTTTCCTAATATCGGACCACAAAGAAGGGAAGTAAATTAATGTCCCAACTAGGATGTGATCCTCATTTCCTAATTCCCAAAATCAATCCATTTTTAGGGGACTTCTTATCGATCTAGGAGAACTATAGGCTCGAACCTTTTGAGCGAGCTGCAGCCGAAGATCCTTTGTCATCCAAACCTTGCCGTCTCTCTGGCTATTGGTGTGTCGTCTCTCGAACTCGTCCCGTTGTTTTCGCCAGAGCACCATTACGGAGGGCCTCCGCGTGGTCTATGGCCGCTGCGAGCAAACTATTAGAAATATCAAATGGAAATTTAGTGGACCTAATACCCTGCTCCCTTCTGTCTCCCCTCTCCCTTCAGACACAGCCGGTGCTACACTCTGCGATGCTCCCCTGCTTTCTCTCGTCTTCAAGATATCCAAGTGGAGAGAAGATAAGACGTGCATGCCGAGCGGTGTGTCTTGGCTCTTAAAGCAAACTCTTAAAGAGTACAGAATAATCTCGTCGGTTTCAGAATACAAAGACGAACGGGTGTGTACTGAAAAGATTAATTCACACAATTTAGTGACTAATAGAGGGGGAAAAGAGTTTTTTTTCAACGCCATGACCGTAGGGTGAATAATATTGATTGGCTCGTTTTGCAATTGATTGATGATGTGGCATAAAGCTGATGTGGACAGTGTGCATGATGAGAGAATAGGTAGAAGTGGGGAGTAACTTCTTAAAAATGATAGATTCCAAAAATATTCTCCATGAAATTTCAGGACTTTTCAAGTTGTGCAGAATAGGTCTCTAATATTTGCTCATTTTCCAGTCCAGAATTCCAGCTGCCGGCATTCTCCCTCTTCATGTGAACCTTATAAAATAAGAGAGGAAAGGCATAAGTATTATGATATAATGTGTAATAACAACCCATAATGTAATAAATATCAATATAAAAGCATGATGCAGAATGGACGTATCAGTTACCTCTTGCTCTCCTATCCTTGTGTGACAGCAAATCACCCGACATGCCAATTAGGAGGGAAATCATGTTAGACTATTCCTCGCCGGCATAGCTCAATCCCGCCACTGCTCCACAACCTTCACTTCCTCAATTCGTCGCAATCAAATTGCCTCGCGCCGTCTTACATCGTCGAGTGGCATCCAGAAGATGAGTTGTGGTCTCCAGCTCCCTCTTGCACAGCTGGCACAAGCTGCAGTTTGATCACCCTCTTCTTTGTAGCCGGTCTGCTGACCATATTCTAGGCTTGGTAACGGGCCAGGCAAAGAACTTGCACTTGGGCGGGGCCCAATTTTTCGACACAACCTTGGTCATGTTTGAAGCAACAACGCCCTCGAATTGCGCAGGACGAGGTTGAGGAATAAATTCCGTTGATGGCGAGGTTTCATTTGATATCATCGGGAGATCATCCTGGCGATGGATTGTAGCAAGCCTCCCTCAAACGGATGTATCTAAACGTATTTCCATACTAGATACATTCGTTTGAGTGGCAAGTAATATGAACCCCATAGAGTATTATGTTTTTTGGTAATAATTAGGCGACGTGTACAAGGTCAGGGCAAACAAGCAGTCAATACAAAACAAGTTTGGGAGGGCCACCATGCTTGTTTAGTGAAAAGGGAGAAAATAATGACAAAAGAAAAGACGCCATGCCACCTAGCAAAGAATTAACCCAAAATGAAAAAAACTAGCTAAGGAAACAACGAGTTGACGAACATTGTCTGCCCCCTACTGCTTGCGTAGGTGGTTGAACGCTTGCTCCAGCGTTGGCGCGAAGCGAGTGGTGTTGATGCGGACGTTCTGCATCAGGTAGAACTGATACATCGTGGTCCAGCCGCTTCGGTGGATGGAGTCGGGGTCCTTGATCGCCGGGTGATCCGGCCCTAGCTTCTCCAGCAGCGAGCTCTCCTCCGCGCTCACGCTGTAGTCAAGGTACTTGAGCCCCATGTCTGTTGCCGGCTCGCTGAAATCGAACCTCGCCATGGGCTCCATCTTGCCATACGGCACCACCTGGATCAGGACGCCGCCCGGTGGCAGGTGCACCGCGTTCGTCAGCCCGGCGCCGTGCACGCCCAGCACCACGTCAAACGAGTTCACCACCCGCGCCTGCTCAACCTCGGAGCCGTCGTGCCGCAGCTCCGTCACTACCACCTCGAACCCCGCCGCCTCCGCCGCTCGGGCAATCTCCGGCTCGTTGAGGAACTGGCGGGAGGTCGCCCGCTGGATCAACAGCAGCCGCGGCTTCTTGTACGGCTCCATGGTCACTGCTCCTCGTGGGAGCGCGTAGGTCTCGCGCACGAACCGCGTAAAGTCGGCCATGGTGAGGCGGGCCCCCGGCACCAGTTCGGGAACGATGCTCAAGTCCTTGTCGAGGCGCAGCCCCACCGAGACGCGCGGGAAACACCGCACATACGCGTCGCGGTCCATGTCCACGACGCCATACTTGGACAGCCCCTGCAACAAGGCCCTGTACTTGACCAGCCACCGCGGCATGTGCTGGATGTTGCTGACCAGGAACGTGACCTCGCCGTGGTACCGCCGCGCCGCGACGAACAGCGGCACCAGAATGTCAGCGTACTCATGCCAGTAGTTGCCCACGTAGCCCCCGATCCCGAACAGGATGGCAGGCATCGTGTGGGTCACCGTGCACGGCGGGGCGGCGGCCCGGTCCTGCAGCTGGGTTACCGTAACCACCCTGAGGCTCTGGCCACTGCGCGTGTACGGCGAGATCATCCACTCGTGGCGCTCCGACCAGCTCGCTGGGACGAGGCTCACCGATAGGGCTGTGCCATTGGTGCGGATGTCGCCTTCGACTTCGCAGGTGCCGGACAAACCGCGGGAGCGGTCCTCCGTGGTACACACCACCTTGCCATTATCTGTCACACACCAAGGAAAAGAAAAAAAAAATTACCATTGTTAAACTAGCTTCGTTCGTTGGCATAACCTCGCATTACTTCTATCAAAAAATCTCGCATTACTAAGTTAGCTCTAGGTTCAACATGTTGCTTCAACGTTTGGACAACGTGTTCATCTTTTCTAAATTCACTCGGCCTGCTATTTCTAACTAGTACTGTAACCATCAACCCGTGTGCCTCCATGGAGTAGCAAGTTGATTGTTACTGTCACGGTAAGTCACTCAGTATGGAAATATCTTTGATAAATGTTAAAGCTGCAAATTGATAATTTTTTTACTGTGAAAAACAATGCAATTGAATGCTATAATTGGTAAAAAATAAATACCGCCAAAAACAATGCAATTGATATGCTTATAGCTGTCCGCCTCATCGGTTAAATGTGGTCCGGTGGCATGCATCCTGCATGTATATAATAATCATTTATCCTATATTAATGGAGGTTATTTAGAAGAATGCATAGGATATTTCGGTTATTTTTTGGACGCGGATATCTGGTGAACGCTCGCCGGGAACAAAATTCCCCGCGAACACCGGAGTTGCTATGCATGTCAAAACAACTAAAAATGCCATACATTTGTTAGGGAATTGCCATGTACAGAATATAAACTTGCCATGTGTACAGAAGAATTGCCAGTGAACACTATTTTTTCTCCAAAAATGCCATCTGTTTCCCATCAGGCGGCCCGTGCGGGCGTTTGCTAGGACCTCCCCCCGAGCGAACGAACGTTCACAAGTTAATTCCCATATATATTTATGTAATGGTAGAGGACAGAAGTTGAGTTAAAGATCTAGGGGCTATTCTGTAACTTTATATAATGCATATGGGAGTAGTTTAGATGCAAATTTATGTTGTGCTACTTTATGCATGTATCCTATATAACTATATGTGTGGTCCTCAGTTATTTATTTCTCTACCATGTCATGTCGACATGTAACCCCATATGTAAAAACACCACCAGCATGCAACCATGCATGGAAAAATGATTTCCAGTTGTCTTCCTTATATTCAACATTTTCAACTAGCTATACAATATTGATACAATTAGGCATATTTACTTTCTATTTCAGTTTTCATCTTAGTAATTCAAATATTCATATTCCATGCAACCAATTTTTTTTAATTATATTGCAACCAATATTGGATATAGTATTTAGATTCTTTAGTGCTTACTTTACGAGATGAACTTTCATAATGACATTATTCAGTAAACGGAAGCAAATCTAAGGGGCTAGCTTACTTTTCGTAATGATAGTGAGATTCAAAAGGAGCACATGCATCTTAGTTTTTTCAAGTTTTTCTCACAGTACTGGCTCAATGATAGACAACACTATGGTTGATGTCTCCGGCCAGGGTTCGACGTCCCACTCTCAGAGTTTTCTCCTATAAACCGAAGTGGGGGGTGGCTTCTAATTTCCCTCCCCGTCTCGTTTTTTTTAAGTCTTTCTCACGGTACAAAGTGTATTAGCAAATTGAGATGCGGCAAGCGAGTATATGCAGGAGCATTTATAATTATCTTCCTCGCCAACCAATGCATAAAGCCTGGATAACACATCTTGACTCCTCTTTGATATGCAAGTTCAAACTAATTAATATGTATATAAAGAGAGTACTAGTGCAAATTTAGCTAGGTTTTTCTCCCTAGATTATCTTTAATGGTGAAAGAAATGAGTGATTAAGCAAACCAGATCGACTAGTAATTGTTATCAACAATGATTCGGTACACATGATTAATGGCGAGAGTTTGTCTTTTGAAAGAACTCCTGTTTTTTATTTTCTCTTCTAGAGTGCATGTCTCATGAGGATTAATATGGAGCCTCTAATTAGCCCTCCATAAAGAAATAGTAATCTAAACGCTCTTATATTTCTTTACAAGGAAATACTAGTAAGCATTATTCTTTTTGACGATCTAGTGGCGCCTTTGTTTAAAAAATGGTACTCCCTCCGTAAATTAATATAAGAGCGTTTAGATCACTATTTTAGTTATCAAAACGCTCTTATATTAGTTTACAAAGGGAGTAATATATATGACTTTTTCATATTAATAAAGTTTATTAATTGAACATATGTGGGGACCCATATGCTGGTTAGTGTTAATTTTGAAGACACTATCCTAATTACTTTATCCATGTTGTGAGTTGGAAAAAAATTGATCAAAAATACTAACCGGGTTGCTCTAGTTCACTTTTAAATGTAAAATGACCTTGACTTCTCCGGTTAGTGTTAATTTTGAAGACACTATCCTAATTACTTTATCCATGTTGTGAGTTGTAAAAATATGGATAAAAAATACTAACCGGGTTGCTCCAGTTCACTTTTAAATGTAAAATGACATTGACTTCTCTAGTTTACAGGTTAAATCATGAGTTGCCTGTCAGATCTGCCAAACATGCATTTTTGTTTTTTGCGGGTCAGACATGCATTTAAAAGTCAACTCCCGTAGTCACTGCCGAAAATAGAGGCGACCCGACATCCTAGTTTGCGCTGGAAGAAAGATGTCCTCTAAACAAATGATTTTCTATATAATTCTTCCTTTTTCCAGTTCATGATTTCCTTGGGTACCCAAACTAACAGAGCATGCATGCAAATTTGGTCGAAATGACTGTGAGAGTTTGATGATCTGCTCACCCGTATCTTGAATCGGTTGTTTGTCAGCGACCCGGTGCACATCAGAAGTAACAACTGTAGATTAAGCAACAAGCAAGAATTAATCTTCAAATTATAGACTACACAGATTGGAAATAAGCATATGGGTAGATGTGCTCACGTATTTCACCAGGAGCTTTAATCAGTTGCGTTTCACCGGGAGCTCTAATCAGTTGTTTAACCGTGCTCCATTGTGCTAGTGCTGCCGTGGTGGCAGCTGCATATTATTAAACAACAGGAAATAAGCCACATTGGTCGTCGAAGGATAAGGCTAGGCTAACGTTAGCGTGACATGGAAAAGCTAGGCCCGGAATAAGAAGATGGAGTATGCAAAACAGCGGGTAAGAAGATGAATGAAACGGTGGTTGAAACGAATGAATCATTTACCACTGATCGCAGTCTGCTGCCGGACGAGGAAGTAGACGAGGAGCGCAAAGAGGACGCCGGCGGCGAAGCCGGCGTTGGCGTGGACCGGCGCACAGCTCTTCCTGGGCCTCTCCCTCTCCTCGCAGCAGCTCATGCCCATCGCCTCTTGCTGCTGCTTCCTGCTGCTGCTGCCAGTCGTAGTCATAGTAGTAGTACACTACTGTACTAGTGAATGAGGACGCGCCGTTTGGGTTCGCTTCGGACTGGGTTTATACTCTTCAAAAGTAGGAGTACGTACTAGTGCATGCACATTGTTTATCCTACGGGAAAACCGACGAGGCGACGACTGTTGACTTTGCCCAAATACACGTAGCTCGATACTTACATAGCTTAAACATCAGCTAGTCGTGGATTGGTGTAGTAGACCGGTAGGGTAAATGCTCCATAAGACTAGCCACAATGGGTACTAATATAGACTAGCAACATGTTCATGTTATCAATCTATGTTACTATCTTTATAATGGGAGTAACATATATGTGGTAACATGCAACACTTTATTTATTAGGCTATAGACACATCTTGCCTTGATATGTGTGATGTTACTAATACTAGTAGTAACTAGCTATGTTACGTACCACTTTCATCTCTTTTCTTCATTTATTGCATGTTACATCATCTATTTAACCTAGATATGTATGATGTTACTATCTATGTTACTCTCACTATGGGTAGTCTAAGATGTCAGTGAATCAACTGTTGAGTGATGTTGAGATCCGAGTCCCACTAGCTAGCAATGCACCTTCGCTGCTATTTCCGTTACGATAAAGACGATCATGTAATGCCATAGAAAATCATCACCCGTCTACTTTCCATGGCGCGTCTTCACAAGTCTGGTCAAAGTCAACTGCAATAGTCTGTCGATGATCATCGAGAATTCTGAAACTTTACCTACTATATACTCCCTCCGTTTAGTGAAAAATGTACATCTAGAAATTTTAAGATAAGAAGTGGAGTAAAAAATGCATTGGAAAGATGCAAGTCATCATCTCTTTTCTCTTTAATTATCCAACCCAATGAGCTAAGTGTAATTAGAAATTAAGAAGACTATGTATATAATATTATTGATCTTAATTACCGTGTGAGGAGATAAATACTTTAAATTACATTGAAAAGATAAAAGTACACTTTTTTTGGACAAATTTTAAATTTAAATGTACACTCTTCAGCGGATGAAGGGAGTAGTACTTCTCTTAATCAATCCAACGGTCGAAGCAACAAGTGAAGACAAGCACTATAGGCCTGGAAGAGAGAGCAAATGACCAAATTCGAATGGGGATGTTCGAACTCTAGCTGAGCTAGTTTTTCCCTAAAAGGAAAATACTCTAGATAGAATTTTTCTGCTTGAGTGCATGTATTCGGCACATCAAATATGTCATGTCGTGGGTCTAGTGATACACAAAGTGTCAAAAGTTATGTACTTTGGCCATTGAACCGGCCATTTAGCCCAACCAATTGTTGATGGGTGTCAAACAAAATTGTTGATGGATGCCAACGTTGGATACATCTGCTTAACTGATTTATAGTGGTGAAATGTTGTAGTATTATCGTGCTTATTTAGGCTTTGTCAATCAACTACCTATGAAGTGTATTTATTTATTTTTAAAAAGAAGGGTTTACCCCTGGCCTCTGCATCAGAATGATGCATGCAACCATATTATTAAGGAAAATGTCCAAATAGGTTTAAGATCCGGTACAAGCTCACAAGAAGAGCCAAAGTAAACTGAAAATAAGGGTTGCCACAACAGGCGAAAACAGATCAAGATGACTAAACACCTAGCCTATTATTGGACTGCCATCCAAACCATTTGTAAGTATCCCGTGCTACCGTCTTTCAATGATTCCACTCAATAGCCATAAGCTCCTTGGCTTCCGCATGACTGAGTAACGACCACATATGGATCCAAGAAGTGGCTCTGTATATAACCTGCAAAATTTTATAAGAGTTTGGCGGTTAGAAATCATGTAATTCCTACAATTTCATATAGCCCAAAGTAATGCACATACTCCTATTTGAATATGTCCCGCAGTACTTGGCTCCACTCCATTAAGACACGTCCGAAATAACGTGTTAATACTATTAGGAGGGCTAACATTAAAGGCTGCATGAATCGTACACCATAAGAGTTTGGCGAGAGGACATTTGAGAAAGAGGTGTTGTATATATAGCTTCATCTTGATCACAAAAGCAACATTTTTTACCACCCTCTCATCTTCGCTTTGCCAGTTTATCCTTAGTCAGAATCATTTCCTTGTGCACAAACCACATGAAAACTTTTATTCTTAATAGTACTTTAATATTCCAAATAAAGATTGATTTTAGAATAGGACAATAGTCTATTAAGTCTAAATACAAAGACTTCATGGAGAATATCCCATTCGCGCATAATTTATAGTGAATCATATCTGCCTCATCAGAAAGGTGAACGCCCATCAACCTCCGCACGAGATGCAGCCAACTATCCCACCGGTCTCCTACTAGGGACCTCCTGAACTGGATATTTAGAGGGACAAACTGTAATATTGTAGCAATATAAGTGTCCTTATGTTGTACAATATTATAGAGAGAAGAATATTGTGTGGCTAGTGGCATCGCCCTTAACCATGTATCTTCCCAAAACCTACTCGAGTTACCGTTCCCAATGATAAATATAGTCCTATGGAAGAAGGTTGCTTTTGTCCTCATTAACCCCTTCTAGAAAGGCGAGTCATTGGGTCTTATGGTAACACTAGTAGAAAAAGGGTCAAATGTGAAGCACATTAGTGCCGGTTTGATTTTGAGCCGGCACTAATGTTTCCATTAGTGCCGGTTCCAACAGCTAGGCTGGCGGAGATCATTAGTACCGGTTCGTGAGAAACCTTTAGTACCGGTTCATGTCACGAACCGGTACTAATGAGGCTGCGTCAGGCTGTGGTCAGGCTGGGGCCCCACAGGCACCTTTAGTACCGGTTCGTGCCATGAACCGGTACTATAGTTTCTTAGTAAGCTGTTTTTGTTGGAATCGTAGCATAATTTTAAAATTTTCCTACGCTCACCAAGATGCATCTATGGAGTATACTAGCATCGAGGGGAAAGGAGTGCATCTACATACCCTTGTAGATCGCGAGCGGAAGCGTTCCAATGAACGTGGATGACGGAGTCGTACTCGCCGTGATCCAAATCATCGATGACCGAGTGCCGAACGGACGGCACCTCCGCGTTCAACACACGTACGGTGCAGCGACGTCTCCTCCTTCTTGATCCAGCAAGGGGGAAGGAGAGGTTGATGGAGATCCAGCAGCACGACGGCGTGATGGTGGATGTAGCGGGTCTCCGGCAGGGCTTCGCCGAGCTTCTGCGAGAGAGAGAGGTGTTGCAGGGGGAGAGGGAGGCGCCCAAGGCTGTCTTGTTGCTGCCCTCCCTCCCCCCCCTTTATATAGGCCCCCTGGGGGGCGCCGGCCCTGGAGATGGGATCTCAAGGGGGGGCGGCGGCCAAAGGGGGAAAAGGGGTTGCCTTGCCCCCCAAGGCAAGTGGGAAGCCCCCCCACCCTAGGGTTCCCAACCCTAGGCGCATGGGGGGAGGCCCATGGGGGGGCGCCCAGCCCACTAGGGGCTGGTTCCCTTCCCACTTCAGCCCACGGGGCCCTCCGGGATAGGTGGCCCCACCCGGTGGACCCCCGGGACCCTTCCGGTGGTCCCGGTACAATACCGGTAACCCCCGAAACTTTCCCGGTGGCCGAAACTTGACTTCCTATATATAATTCTTCACCTCCGGACCATTCCGGAACCTCTCGTGACGTCCGGGATCTCATCCAGGACTCCGAACAACTTTCGGGTTTCCGCATACACATATCTCTACAACCCTAGCGTCACCGAACCTTAAGTGTGTAGACCCTACGGGTTCGGGAGACATGCAGACATGGCCGAGACGCCTCTCCGGTCAATAACCAACAGCGGGATCTGGATACCCATGTTGGCTCCCACATGTTCCACGATGATCTCATCCGATGAACCACGGTGTCGAGGATTCAATCAATCCCGTATGCAATTCCCTTTGTCAATCGGTATGTTACTTGCCCGAGATTCGATCGTCGGTATCCCAATACCTTGTTCAATCTCGTTACCGGCAACTCTCTTTACTCGTACCGTAATGCATGATCCCGTGACTAACGCCTTAGTCACATTGAGCTCATTCTGATGATGCATTACCGAGTAGGCCCAGAGATACCTCTCCGTCACACGGAGTGACAAATCCCAGTCTCGATCCGTGCCAACCCAACATACACTTTCGGAGATACCCGTAGCGCACCTTTATAGTCACCCAGTTACGTTGTGACGTTTGGCACACCCAAAGCACTCCTACGATATCCGGAAGTTGCACGATCTCATGGTCTAAGGAAAAGATACTTGACATTGGAAAAGCTTCTAGCAAACGAAACTACACGATCTTTTATGCTATGCTTAGGATTGGGTCTTGTCCATCACATCATTCTCCTAATGATGTGATCCCGTTATCAATGACATCCAATGTCCATAGTCAGGAAACCATGACTATCTGTTGATCAACGAGCTAGTCAACTAGAGGCTTACTAGGGACACGTTGTGGTCTATGTATTCACACATGTATTACGATTTCCGGACAATACAATTATAGCATGAACAATAGACAATTATCATGAACAAAGAAATATAATAATAACCATTTATTATTGCCTCTAGGGCATATTTCCAACAGTCTCCCACTTGCACTAGAGTCAATAATCTAGTTACATTGTGATGAATCGAACACCCATTGCGTCCTGGTGTTGATCATGTTTTGCCCTAGGGAGAGGTTTAGTCAACGGATCTGCTACATTCAGGTCCGTATGTACTTTACAAATATCTATGTCTCCATTTTGAACACTTTCACGAATGGAGTTGAAGCGACGCTTGATATGCCTGGTCTTCCTGTGAAACCTGGGCTCCTTCGCAAGTGCAATAGCTCCAGTGTTATCACAGAAGAGAGTCATCGGGCCCGACGCATTGGGAATCACCCCTAGGTCGGTAATGAACTCCTTCATCCAAACTGTTTCCTGTGCTGCCTCCGAGGCTGCCATGTACTCCGCTTCACATGTAGATCCCGGCACGACGCTTTGCTTGCAACTGCACCAGCTTACTGCTCCTCCATTCAAAATATACACGTATCCGGTTTGTGACTTCGAGTCATCCAGATCTGTGTCGAAGTTAGCGTCGACGTAACCCTTTACGACGAGCTCTTCGTCACCTCCATAAACGAGAAACATATCCTTAGTCCTTTTCAGGTACTTCAGGATATTCTTGACCGCTGTCCAGTGTTCCATGCCGGGATTACTTTGGTACCTTCCTACCAAACTTACGGCAAGGTTTACATCAGGTCTGGTACACAGCATGGCATACATAATAGACCCTATGGCCGAGGCATAGGGGATGACACTCATCTTTTCTCTATCTTCTGCCATGGTCGGGCATTGAGCCGTGCTCAATTGCACACCTTGCGATACGGGCAAGAACCCCTTCTTGGACTGACCCATATTGAACTTCTTCAATATCTTGTCAAGGTATGTACTCTGTGAAAGACCAATGAGGCGTCTTGATCTATCTCGATAGATCTTGATGCCTAATATATAAGCAGCTTCTCCAAGGTCCTTCATTGAAAAACACTTATTCAAATAGGCCTTTATACTTTCCAAGAATTCTATATCATTTCCCATCAATAATATGTCATCCACATATAATAAGAGAAATGCTACAGAGCTCCCACTCACTTTCTTGTAAACACAGGCTTCTCCATAAGTCTGTGTAAACCCAAACGCTTTGATCATCTCATCAAAGCGAATGTTCCAACTCCGAGATGCTTGCACCAGCCCATAGATTGAGCGCTAGAGCTTGCATACTTTGTTAGCATTCTTAGGATCGACAAAACCTTCCGGCTGCATCATATACAACTCTTCCTTAAGGAAGCCGTTAAGGAATGCCGTTTTGACGTCCATCTGCCATATCTCATAATCATAGTATGCGGCAATTGCTAACATGATTCGGACGGACTTCAGCTTCGCTACGGGTGAGAAGGTCTCATCGTAGTCAACCCCTTGAACTTGTCGATAACCCTTAGCGACAAGTCGAGCCTTATAGATGGTCACATTACCATCCGCGTCTGTCTTCTTCTTAAAGATCCATTTGTTTTCTATGGCTCGCCGATCATCGGGCAAGTCAGTCAAAGTCCATACTTCGTTTTCATACATGGATCCTATCTCGGATTTCATGGCTTCTAGCCATTTGTCGGAATCCGGGCCCGCCATCGCTTCTTCATAGTTCGAAGGTTCACCGTTGTCTAACAACATGATTTCCAGGACAGGGTTGCCATACCACTCTGGTGCGGAACGTGTCCTTGTGGACCTACGAAGTTCAGTAACTTGATCCGAAGCTTCATGATCATCATCATTAACTTCCTCCCCAATCGGTGTAGGCACCACAGGAACATTTTCCCGCGCTGCGCTACTTTTCGGTTCGGAAGGGGTGACTATCACCTCATCAAGTTCCACTTTCCTCCCACTCAATTCTTTCGAGAGAAACTCCTTCTCTAGAAAGGACCCGTTCTTGGCAACGAAGATCTTGCCTTCGGATCTGAGGTAGAAGGTATACCCAATAGTTTCCTTAGGGTATCCTATGAAGACGCATTTCTCCGACTTGGATTCGAGCTTTTCAGGTTGAAGTTTCTTGACATAAGCATCGCATCCCCAAACTTTTAGAAACGACGGCTTAGGTTTCTTCCCAAACCATAATTCATACGGTGTCGTCTCAACGGATTTCGACGGAGCCCTATTTAAAGTGAATGCGGCAGTCTCTAAAGCATAGCCCCAAAATGAGAGCGGTAAACCGGTAAGAGACATCATAGATCGCACCATATCCAATAGAGTGCGATTACGACGTTCGGACACACCGTTTCTCTGAGGTGTTCCAGGCGGCGTGAGTTGTGAAACTATTCCACATATCCTTAAGTGTGTACCAAATCCGTGACTTAAATATTCTCCACCACGATCTGATCGTAAGAATTTTATTTTTCTGTCACGTTGATTCTCAACTTCACTCTGAAATTCCTTGAACTTTTCAAAGGTTTCAGAATTGTGTTTCATTAGGTAGACATACCCATATCTACTTAAATCATCAGTGAGAGTGAGAACATAACGATATCCTCCGCGAGCCTCAACACTCATTTGACCGCACACATCGGTACGTATGATTTCCAATAAGTTGGTTGCTCGCTCCATTGTTCCGGAGAACGGAGTCTTGGTCATCTTACCCATGAGGCATGGTTCGCACGTGTCAAATGATTCGTAATCAAGAGACTCCAAAAGTCCATCTGCATGGAGCTTCTTCATGCGCTTGACACCAATGTGACCAAGGCGGCAGTGCCACAAGTATGTGGGACTATCGTTATCAACTTTACATCTTTTGGTATTCACACTATGAACATGTGTAACATCACGTTCGAGATTCATCAAAAATAAACCATTGACCAGCGGGGCATGACCATAAAACATATCTCTCAAATAAATAGAACAACCATTATTCTCGGATTTAAATGAGTAGCCATCTCGAATTAAACGAGATTCAGATACAATGTTCATGCTCAAAGCTGGCACTAAATAACAATTATTAAGGTTTAAAACTAATCCCGTAGGTAGATGCAGAGGTAGCGTGCCGACGGCGATCACATCGACCTTGGAACCATTCCCGACGCGCATCGTCACCTCGTCCTTCGCCAGTCTCCGTTTATTCCGTAGTTCCTGTTTTGAGTTACAAATATGAGCAACCGCACCGGTATCAAATACCCAGGAGCTACTACGAGTACTGGTAAGGTACACATCAATTACATGTATATCACATATACCTTTGGTGTTGCCGGCCTTCTTCTTGTCCACTAAGTATTTGGGGCAGTTCCGCTTCCAGTGACCACTTCCCTTGCAATAAAAGCACTCAGTTTCAGGCTTGGGTCCATTCTTTGACTTCTTCCCGGCAACTGGCTTACTGGGCGCGGCAACTCCCTTGCCGTCCTTCTTGAAGTTCTTCTTACCCTTGCCCTTCTTGAACTTAGTGGTTTTATTCACCATCAACACTTGATGTTCTTTTTTGATCTCCCCTTCCGCTGATTTCAGCATTGAATACACCTCAGGAATGGTCTTTTCCATCCCCTGCATATTGTAGTTCATCACAAAGCTCTTGTAGCTTGGTGGAAGCGACTGAAGGATTCTGTCAATGACCGCATCATCTGGGAGATTAACTCCCAGCTGAGACAAGCGGTTGTGCAACCCAGACATTCTGAGTATGTGCTCACTAACAGAACTATTCTCCTCCATTTTACAGCTGAAGAACTTGTCGGAGACATCATATCTTTCGACCCGGGCATGAGCTTGAAAAACCAGTTTCAGCTCCTCGAACATCTCATATGCTCCATGTTTCTCAAAACGCTTTTGGAGACCCGGTTCTAAGCTGTAAAGCATGCCGCACTGAACGAGGGAGTAATCATCAGCACGTGATTGCCAAGCGTTCATAACGTCTTGGTTCTCTGGGATTGGTGCTTCACCTAGCGGTGCTTCTAAGACATAATCTTTCTTGGCTACTATGAGGATGATCCTCAGGTTCCGGACCCAGTCCGTATAGTTGCTGCCATCATCTTTCAGCTTGGTTTTCTCTAGGAACGCGTTGAAATTGAGGACAACGTTGGCCATTTGATCTACAAGACATAGTGTAAAGATTTTAGACTAAGTTCATGATAATTAAGTTCATATAATCAAATTATTCAATGAACTCCCACTCAGATAGACATCCCTCTAGTCATCTAAGTGAAACATGATCCGAGTTAACTAGGCCGTGTCCGATCATCACGTGAGACGGACTAGTCAAGATCGGTGAACATCTCCATGTTGATCGTATCTTCTATACGACTCATGCTCGACCTTTCGGTCATCCGTGTTCCGAGGCCATGTCTGTACATGCTAGGCTCGTCAAGTCAACCTAAGTGTATTGCGTGTGTTCCGAGGCCATGTCTGTACATGCTAGGCTCGTCAACACCCGTTGTATTCGAACGTTAGAATCTATCACACCCGATCATCACGTGGTGCTTCGAAACAACGAACCTTCGCAACGGTGCACAGTTAGGGGGAACACTTTTCTTGAAATTATTATAAGGGATCATCTTACTTACTACCGTCGTTCTAAGCAAATAAGATGCAAAAACATGATAACATCACATGCAATCAAATAGTGACATGATATGGCCAATATCATCATGCTCCTTTGATCTCCATCTTCGGGGAACCATGATCATCTTCGTCACCGGCATGACACCATGATCTCCATCATTGTGTCTTCATGAAGTCGTCACGCCAATGATTACTTCTACTTCTATGGCTAACGCGTTTAGCAACAAAGTAAAGTAATTTACATGGCGTTTATTCAATGACACGCAGGTCATGCAAAATAATAAAGACAACTCCTATGGCTCCTGCCGGTTGTCATACTCATCGACATGCAAGTCGTGATTCCTATTACAAGAATATGATCAATCTCATACATCACATATATCATTCATCACATCTTCTGGCCATATCACATCACATAACACATGCTGCAAAAACAAGTTAGACGTCCTCTAATTGTTGTTGCAAGTTTTTACGTGGTTTGTAGGTTTCTAGCAAGAACGTTTCTTACCTACGTATGACCACAATGTGATTTGCCAATCTCTATTTACCCTTCATAAGGACCCTTTTCATCGAATCCGTTCTGACTAAAGTAGGAGAGACAGACACCCGCTAGCCACCTTATGCAACTAGTGCATGTCAGTCGGTGCAACCTGTCTCACGTAAGCGTACGTGTAAGGTCGGTCCGGGCCGCTTCATCCTACAATGCCGCCGAAACAAGAAACGACTAGTAGCGGCAAGAATAATTGGCAACATCAACGCCCACAACTTCTTTGTGTTCTACTCGTGCATAGTAACTACGCATAGGCCTTGCTCATGATGCCACTGTTGGAATCGTAGCATAATTTTAAAATTTTCCTACGCTCACCAAGATGCATCTATGGAGTATACTAGCAACGAGGGGAAAGGAGTGCATCTACATACCCTTGTAGATTGCGAGCGGAAGCGTTCCAATGAACGTGGATGACGGAGTCGTACTCGCCGTGATCCAAATCACCGATGATCGAGTGCCGAACGGACGGCACCTCCGCGTTCAACACACGTACGGTGCAGCGACGTCTCCTCCTTCTTGATCCAGCAAGGGTGAAGGAGAGGTTGATGGAGATCCAGCAGCACGAAGGCGTGATGGTGGATGTAGCGGGTCTCCGGCAGGGCTTCACCGAGCTTCTGCGAGAGAGAGAGGTGTTGCAGGGGGAGAGGGAAGCGCCCAAGGCTGTCTTATTGCTGCCCTCCCTCCCCCCCTTTATATAGGCCCCCTGGGGGGCGCCGGCCCTGGAGATGGGATCTCAAGGGGGGCGGCGGCCAAAGGGGGGAAAGGGGTTGCCTTGCCCCCCAAGGCAAGTGGGAAGCCCCCCCACCCTAGGGTTCCCAACCCTAGGCGCATGGGGGGAGGCCCATGGGGGGGCGCCCAGCCCACTAGGGGCTGGTTCCCTTCCCACTTCAGCCCACGGGGCCCTCCGGGATAGGTGGCCCCACCCGGTGGACCCCCGGGACCCTTCCGGTGGTCCCGGTATAATACCGGTAACCCCCGAAACTTTCCCGGTGGCCGAAACTTGACTTCCTATATATAATTCTTCACCTCCGGACCATTCCGGAACCTCTCGTGACGTCCGAGATCTCATCCGGGACTCCGAACAACTTTCGGGTTTCCGCATACACATATCTCTACAACCCTAGCGTCACCGAACCTTAAGTGTGTAGACCCTACGGGTTCGGGAGACATGCAGACATGACCGAGACGCCTCTCCGGTCAATAACCAACAGCGGGATCTGGATACCCATGTTGGCTCCCACATGTTCCACGATGATCTCATCGGATGAACCACGGTGTCGAGGATTCAATCAATCCCGTATGCAATTCCCTTTGTCAATCGGTATGTTACTTGCCCAAGATTCGATCGTCGGTATCCCAATACCTTGTTCAATCTCGTTACCGGCAACTCTCTTTACTCGTACCGTAATGCATGATCCCGTGACTAACGCCTTAGTCACATTGAGCTCATTATGATGATGCATTACTGAGTGGGCCCAGAGATACCTCTCCGTCACACGGAGTGACAAATCCCAGTCTCGATCCGTGCCAACCCAACAGACACTTTCGGAGATACCCGTAGCGCACCTTTATAGTCACCCAGTTACGTTGTGACGTTTGGCACACCCAAAGCACTCCTACGATATCCGGGAGTTGCACGATCTCATGGTCTAAGGAAAAGATACTTGACATTGGAAAAGCTTCTAGCAAACGAAACTACACGATCTTTTATGCTATGCTTAGGATTGGGTCTTGTCCATCACATCATTCTCCTAATGATGTGATCCCGTTATCAATGACATCCAATGTCCATAGTCAGGAAACCATGACTATCTGTTGATCAACGAGCTAGTCAACTAGAGGCTTACTAGGGACACGTTGTGGTCTATGTATTCACACATGTATTACGATTTCTGGACAATACAATTATAGCATGAACAATAGACAATTATCATGAACAAAGAAATATAATAATAACCATTTATTATTGCCTCTAGGGCATATTTCCAACAGTCTCCCACTTGCACTAGAGTCAATAATCTAGTTACATTGTGATGAATCGAACACCCATTGCGTCCTGGTGTTGATCATGTTTTGCCCTAGGGAGAGGTTTAGTCAACAGATCTGCTACATTCAGGTCCGTATGTACTTTACAAATATCTATGTCTCCATTTTGAACACTTTCACGAATGGAGTTGAAGCGACGCTTGATATGCCTGGTCTTCCTGTGAAACCTGGGCTCCTTCGCAAGTGCAATAGCTCCAGTGTTGTCACAGAAGAGAGTCATCGGGCCCGACGCATTGGGAATCACCCCTAGGTCGGTAATGAACTCCTTCATCCAAACTGCTTCCTGTGCTGCCTCCGAGGCTGCCATGTACTCCGCTTCACATGTAGATCCCGGCACGACGCTTTGCTTGCAACTGCACCAGCTTACTGCTCCTCCATTCAAAATATACACGTATCTGGTTTGTGACTTCGAGTCATCCAGATCTGTGTCGAAGCTAGCGTCGACGTAACCCTTTACGACGAGCTCCTCGTCACCTCCATAAACGAGAAACATATCCTTAGTCCTTTTCAGGTACTTCAGGATATTCTTGACCGTTGTCCAGTGTTCCATGCCGGGATTACTTTGGTACCTTCCTACCAAACTTACGGCAAGGTTTACATCAGGTCTGGTACACAGCATGGCATACATAATAGACCCTATGGCCGAGGCATAGGGGATGACACTCATCTTTTCTCTATCTTCTGCCATGGTCGGGCATTGAGCCGTGCTCAATTGCACACCTTGCGATACGGGCAAGAACCCCTTCTTGGACTGACCCATATTGAACTTCTTCAATATCTTGTCAAGGTATGTACTCTGTGAAAGACCAATGAGGCGTCTTGATCTATCTCGATAGATCTTGATGCCTAATATATAAGCAGCTTCTCCAAGGTCCTTCATTGAAAAACACTTATTCAAATAGGCCTTTATACTTTCCAAGAATTCTATATCATTTCCCATCAATAATATGTCATGCACATATAATAAGAGAAATGCTACAGAGCTCCCACTCACTTTCTTGTAAACACAGGCTTCTCCATAAGTCTGTGTAAACCCAAACGCTTTGATCATCTCATCAAAGCGAATGTTCCAACTCCGAGATGCTTGCACCAGCCCATAGATTGAGCGCTAGAGCTTGCATACTTTGTTAGCATTCTTAGGATCGACAAAACCTTCCGGCTGCATCATATACAACTCTTCCTTAAGGAAGCCGTTAAGGAATGCCGTTTTGACGTCCATCTGCCATATCTCATAATCATAGTATGCGGCAATTGCTAACATGATTCGGACGGACTTCAGCTTCGCTACGGGTGAGAAGGTCTCATCGTAGTCAACCCCTTGAACTTGTCGATAACCCTTAGCGACAAGTCGAGCCTTATAGATGGTCACATTACCATCCGCGTCTGTCTTCTTCTTAAAGATCCATTTGTTTTCTATGGCTCGCCGATCATCGGGCAAGTCAGTCAAAGTCCATACTTCGTTTTCATACATGGATCCTATCTCGGATTTCATGGCTTCTAGCCATTTGTCGGAATCCGGGCCCGCCATCGCTTCTTCATAGTTCGAAGGTTCACCGTTGTCTAACAACATGATTTCCAGGACAGGGTTGCCATACCACTCTGGTGCGGAACGTGTCCTTGTGGACCTACGAAGTTCAGTAACTTGATCCGAAGCTTCATGATCATCATCATTAACTTCCTCCCCAGTCGGTGTAGGCACCACAGGAACATTTTCCCGCGCTGCGCTACTTTCCGGTTCGGAAGGGGTGACTATCACCTCATCAAGTTCCACTTTCCTCCCACTCAATTCTTTCGAGAGAAACTCCTTCTCTAGAAAGGACCCGTTCTTGGCAACGAAGATCTTGCCTTCGGATCTGAGGTAGAAGGTATACCCAATAGTTTCCTTAGGGTATCCTATGAAGACGCATTTCTCCGACTTGGGTTCGAGCTTTTCAGGTTGAAGTTTCTTGACATAAGCATCGCATCCCCAAACTTTTAGAAACGACAGCTTAGGTTTCTTCCCAAACCATAATTCATACTGTGTCGTCTCAACGGATTTCGACGGAGCCCTATTTAAAGTGAATGCGGCAGTCTCTAAAGCATAGCCCCAAAATGAGAGCGGTAAATCGGTAAGAGACATCATAGATCGCACCATATCCAATAGAGTGCGATTACGACGTTCGGACACACCCCAAGGCAAGTGGGAAGCCCCCCCACCCTAGGGTTCCCAACCCTAGGCGCATGGGGGGAGGCCCATGGGGGGGCGCCCAGCCCACTATGGGCTGGTTCCCTTCCCACTTCAGCCCACGGGGCCCTCCGGGATAGGTGGCCCCACCCGGTGGACCCCCGGGACCCTTCCGGTGGTCCCGGTACAATACCGGTAACCCCCGAAACTTTCCCGGTGGCCGAAACTTGACTTCCTATATATAATTCTTCACCTCCGGACCATTCCGGAACCTCTCGTGACGTCCGGGATCTCATCCGGGACTCCGAACAACTTTCGGGTTTCCGCATACACATATCTCTACAACCCTAGGGTCACCGAACCTTAAGTGTGTAGACCCTACGGGTTCGGGAGACATGCAGACATGACCGAGACGCCTCTCCGGTCAATAACCAACAGCGGGATCTGGATACCCATGTTGGCTCCCACATGTTCCACGATGATCTCATCGGATGAACCACGGTGTCGAGGATTCAATCAATCCCGTATGCAATTCCCTTTGTCAATCGGTATGTTACTTGCCCGAGATTCGATCGTCGGTATCCCACTACCTTGTTCAATCTCGTTACCGGCAACTCTCTTTACTCGTACCATAATGCATGATCCCGTGACTAACGCCTTAGTCACATTGAGCTCATTATGATGATGCATTACCGAGTGGGCCCAGAGATACCTCTCCGTCACACGGAGTGACAAATCCCAGTCTCGATCCGTGCCAACCCAACAGACACTTTCGGAGATACCCGTAGCGCACCTTTATAGTCACCCAGTTACGTTGTGACGTTTGGCACACCCAAAGCACTCCTACGATATCCGGGAGTTGCACGATCTCATGGTCTAAGGAAAAGATACTTGACATTGGAAAAGCTTCTAGCAAACGAAACTACACGATCTTTTATGCTATGCTTAGGATTGGGTCTTGTCCATCACATCATTCTCCTAATGATGTGATCCCGTTATCAATGACATCCAATGTCCATAGTCAGGAAACCATGACTATCTGTTGATCAACGAGCTAGTCAACTAGAGGCTTACTAGGGACACGTTGTGGTCTATGTATTCACACATGTATTACGATTTCCGGACAATACAATTATAGCATGAACAATAGACAATTATCATGAACAAAGAAATATAATAATAACCATTTATTATTGCCTCTAGGGCATATTTCCAACAGTTTTTTAGTCCCACCTCGCGAAGAGAGAGGCACTAGGAGCGGTTTATAAGCCCTGAGTGCACAGACGATGAAGAAGAGGCGCAATGTTCATCTGCTCGTTGCTTAGCTTTAAGCCTTGAGGAATAGTGTAGACTGCACGGAGCTATGTGCAGTGCAGTTTGCACTATTCCGAAAGGTTTGAAGCTAATTAATGAGCATTGTGCCTCTTTTTTATCTTTAATAACTTATTACAACTCCGGACTTCTTGTGTTACGGCAAAAACTGAACGCACTTCGTGTACAAACTGGACAATCTCTTTCGAATGTTGGAAATATGCCCTAGAGGCAATAATAAAATGGTTATTATTGTATTTCCTTGTTCATGATAATTGTCTGTTGTTCATGCTATAATTGTATTAACTGGAAACCGTAATACATGTGTGAATACATAGACCACAACATGTCCCTAGTAAGCCTCTAGTTGACTAGCTCGTTGATCAATAGATGGTTATGGTTTCCTGACCATGGACATTGGATGTCATTGATAACGGGATCACATCATTAGGAGAATGATGTGATGGACAAGACCCAATCCTAAGCATAGCACAAGATCGTGTAGTTCGTTTGCTAGAGCTTTTCTAATGTCAAGTATCATTTCCTTAGACCATGAGATTGTGCAACTCCCGGATACCATAGGAATGCTTTGGGTGTACCAAACGTCACAACGTAACTGGGTGGCTATAAAGGTGCACTACAGGTATCTCCGAAAGTGTCTGTTGGGTTGGCACGAATCGAGACTGGGATTTGTCACTCCGTATGACGAAGAGGTATCTCTGGGCCCACTCGGTAATGCATCACCATAATGAGCTCAATGTGACCAAGTGTTTGGTCACGGGATCATGCATTACGGTACGAGTAAAGTGACTTGCCGGTAACGAGATTGAACAAGGTATTGGGATACCGAGGATCGAATCTCGGGCAAGTAACGTACCGATTGACAAAGGGAATTGTATACGGGATTGATTGAATCCTCGACATCGTGGTTCATCCGATGAGATCATCATGGAACATGTGGGAGCCAACATGGGTATCCAGATCCCGCTGTTGGTTATTGACCGGAGAGTCGTCTCGGTCATGTCTGCATGTCTCCCGAACCCGTAGGGTCTACACACTTAAGGTTCGGTGACGCTAGGGTTGTAGAGATATTAGTATGCGGAAATCTGAAAGTCGTTCGGAGTCCCGGATGAGATCCCGGACATCACGAGGAGTTCTGGAATGGTCCGGAGGTAAAGATTTATATATGGGAAGTCCTATTTTGGCCACCGGAAAATGTTCGGGATTTTTCGGTATTGTACCGGGAAGGTTCTAGAAGGTTCCGAAGTGGGGCCCACCTGCATGGGGGGACCCACATGAACGTGGGTAGTGGGGGCAAGGCCCCACACCCCTGGTCAAGGCGCACCAAGATCCCACCTTAGAAGGAATAAGATCATATCCCGAAGGGATAAGATCAAGATCCCTAAAAAAGGGGGATAACAATCGGTGGGGAAGGGAAATGATGGGATTTCTTTCCCCCACCTTTGCCAACGCCCCAATGGACTTGGAGGGCAAGAAACCAGCCCCCTCCACCCCTATATATAGTGGGGAGGCGCATGGGAGCAGCACCCCAAGCCCTGGCGCCTCCCTCCCTCCCGTGACACCTCTTCCTCCCCGCTTGCGCTTGGCGAAGCCCTGCCGGGATCCCGCTACTTCTACCACCACGCCGTCGTGCTGCCGGATCTCCATCAACTTCTCCTCCCCCCTTGCTGGATCAAGAAGGAGGAGACGTCCCCGCTCCGTACGTGTGTTGAACGCGGAGGTGCCGTCCGTTCGGCGCTAGGATCATCGGTGATTTGGATCACGACGAGTACGACTCCATCAACCCCGTTCTCTTGAACACTTCCGCTCGCGATCTACAAGGGTATGTAGATGCACTCCTCCCCTCTTGTTGCTAGCATCTCCTAGATTGATCTTGGTGACACGTAGGAAAATTTTGAATTTCTGCTACGTTCCCCAACATCGAAGTATCAGGGTTTCTGACGAGAACTCATTTGTTACATGGGCACTTCATTTTTTTAAACTTATTACAACTCCAGACTTTTTTGCGTTCCGTACACACCATTCAAAGCGACGTCATCAATTTTCAAAACTTTCTGACATCATTTGCTATTTTTTAGTCATTTACCGATTTGTTTAGAGAGCTAAATGACCATGAAATTGAAAATCACTACAAAATGAACTCTGCAAATGTCAAAACTTGGCATGGTATCATCATTTCACCCACATAGTATGTGCAAAAGAGTAGAGAGGGTTACGGCAAAAACTGGACGCACTTCGTGTACAAACTGGACAATCTCTTTCGGAGTATCAGGGTTTCGGACGAGAACTCATCTGTTACACTGGCACTTCATTTTTTAACCTTATTACAACTCTAGACTTTTTTGCGTTCCGTACGCACCATCCAAAGCGACGTCATCAATTTTCAACACTTTCTGACATCATTTGCTATTTTTCAGTCATTTACCGATTTGTTTAGAGAGCTAAATGACCGTGAAATTGAAAATCACTACAAAATGAACTCTGAAAATGTCGAAACTTGGCATGGTATCATCATTTCACCCACATAGTATGTGCAAAAGAGTAGAGAGGGTTACGGAAAAAACTGGACGCACTTCGTGTACAAACTGGACAATCTCTTTCGAAGTATCAGGGTTTCTGACGAGAACTCATCTGTTACATGGGCACTTCATTTTTTTAAACTTATTACAACTCCAGACTTTTTTGCGTTCTGTACACACCATTCAAAGCGACGTCATCAATTTTCAAAACTTTCTGACATCATTTGCTATTTTTTAGTCATTTACCGATTTGTTTAGAGAGCTAAATGACCGTGAAATTGAAAATCAGTACAAAATGAACTCTGAAAATGTCGAAACCTGGCATGGTATCATCATTTCACCCACATAGCATGTGCAAAAGAGTAGAGAGGGTTACGGCAAAAACTGGACGCACTTCGTGTACAAACTGGACAATCTCTTTCGAAGTATCAGGGTTTCTGACGAGAACTCATCTGTTACATGGGCACTTCATTTTTTTAAACTTATTACAACTCCAGACTTTTTTGCGTTCCGTACACACCATTCAAAGCGACGTCATCAATTTTCAACACTTTCTGACATCATTTGCTATTTTTCAGTCATTTACCGATTTGTTTAGAGAGCTAAATGACCGTGAAATTGAAAATCACTACAAAATGAACTCTGCAAATGTCAAAACTTGGCATGGTATCATCATTTCACCCACATAGTATGTGCAAAAGAGTAGAGAGGGTTACGGCAAAAACTGGACGCACTTCGTGTACAAACTGGACAATCTCTTTCGGAGTATCAGGGTTTCGGGACGAGAACTCATCTGTTACACTGGCACTTCATTTTTTAACCTTATTACAACTCTAGACTTTTTTGCGTTCCGTACGCACCATCCAAAGCGACGTCATCAATTTTCAACACTTTCTGACATCATTTGCTATTTTTCAGTCATTTACCGATTTGGGGAAAAGAAAAAAACTATATAAAAAACTAATCAGAAATAAATAGAAGAAAAGAAAAAACATATAAAAAACTACTGAGAAATAAATAGAAGAAAATAAATAAAGAAGAAAAGAAAAAACTATATGAAAAATTTTCAACACTTTCTGACAGCATTTGCTATTTTTCAGTCATTTACCGATTTGGGGAAAAGAAAAAATATATAAAAAACTAATCGGAAATAAATAGAAGAAAATAAAAAAAGCAGAAAAGAAAAAAATATATAAAAAACTACTCAGAAATAAATAGAAGAAAATAAATAAAGAAGAAAAGAAAAAAAACTATATAAAAAATTATTGGGGCGCTGCCCAGTGGGCCTGCTAGACCACGGGCGTGCAAATTCAGGCCCACGAGGACCAGCAGGCTCACAGGGCAGCGCACCATAGTTAGGCCCAGAAGCCTGCTTTACAAGGGAGTTCAGAGTAGCAGCCGCGGCTGGGTTTATAAACCAGTGCGGCTGCCCTTCGCCCGGCGAGGTGGGACTAAACTTTCTACACCGCGGGTGGCAGCGCACCCCCTTTAGTACCGGTTGGTAGCCCAACCCGGTACTAAAGGTGGGTCTTTAGTACCAGTTGGAGCCACCAACCGGTACTAAAGGCCTGCTCTTCCCGCCTCTTGGCCTGGCCAAAATAGGCCTTTAGTACCGGTTGGTGGATCAAATCGGTACTAATGGCCACCGCTATATAAGCACCACTTACGAATATTTTCAGTTCGTTTCAGTTTATTCTTCGCCCCTGTCGCGCCCCAGCCCGTCCCTGTCGCCGTCGTCGTCGCCGCCCCAGCCGGCCCCCGTCGTCGCGCGACCCGCCGCGCCGTCGTCGCCGTCTCGCGCCGTCGCCCCCGGCCCGCCGCCCGTCTTCGCCGTTCCCGTCACCCCCGGCCCGCCGCCCCGTACGTGTCGCCGTCCCGCGCCGTCGCCCCTGGCCCGCCGCCCGTACGCCGCCGCCCCGCTAGTACACACACACACACATACACACACATACACACACAGAGACACACACACATACACACACATTTTTTTACTTATTTTCTGTTTTCTGTTGTTGAGATTAATGCATGTCAAATTTTCTGTTGAATTAATATAACTAGTTTATTTTTAGTAAATGCTTAGTTGAACTAGTTGAATTAATAGAACTAGTTTATTTTTAGTAAGAAAATTTAGGTATATGAGATTTGATGATCTAATTAAAATATTACTATATATAGCTACTTTATATATTTTAGTAAGAAAATTAATATAACTAGTTCATTTTTAGTAAATTCTTAGTTGAATTTGTTGAATTAATAGAACTAGTTTATTTTTAGTAAGAAAATTTAGGTATTTGAGATTTGATGATCTAATTAAAATATTACTATATATATAGAACTAGCTACTTTATTTTAGTAAGAAAATTAATAGAACTAGTTTATTTTTAGTAAATGCTTAGTTGAATTAGTTGAATTAATAGAACTAGTTGAATTGATAGAACTAGTTGAATTAATAGAAGTAGTTGAATTAGTTGAATTAATAGAACTAGTAAGTGTTTAATGTTTCACCTATATGAACATAGGAAATGTTGTCTGACGACGAAAAAGATTTCATTAAGTGCGAATACTGTGAAGACCAGCGCGGCCTGTGCGACAGAAATTTCCTTGTTGATGATAGGCGCTTCAGCATCAAGCTGGATGAGACCTTCGAAGTGGATACAGTAAGTCACAACGACAAGTCTTTTTTCGTAATTAAGCATGACTTATGCTTCATTTGCTTCAACTTATAATTTTTAATTTTCACTATTGTACTAGCGCATCCCCTGCCATGCAAGAATTTTTGTCTTGGATAAGATAGGTTTCAGTGCTATGGAAACTATGGAGGTAAAGAGAGTTTACCTGAAGACCGAGCATGGTTATACTTTCAACGTCAAATTATACAATGCAGATACATACACCTATTTTGAATGCAAAACTTGGCAAGCACTATGCAAGACTTATGCATTTGAGCCTGATATGGTTATCACCTTTGATATTCGTCCGGAAGATGATATTGAAGGTAATAGAGACATCTGGGTTGATGTGCAGACGCCTCCAGTTCTACCATTATGTGAGTTTCTCAACCATATTTATGTCTTTGATATTGTTTATTCAAAAATAGTTGACAAGTAATTTCTATTAACAGCTTATTTTGATTCAAGCAAACATGTTCGGCGCTTGGTAGACAGGACCATCCACTGTCCCGGGGCTGAACTAAACTGCGAGGAGACAAGTCATTATGTTTCATGGCTTGAGGATCTTGATGCTGTCAAGAGAAATCATTTTCCTGAATTTGAAAATCTTAGTACTCAAAACGTGCGACCAATAGTGATCGTATTGAACTACGGTCACATGTATTTAGGAAAGATGGTAAGATTTTTACTATTAGTCCTCAGTGCATCTTTTGCATACATTATTTTTCAAGCCAAACTTTCATTGCTAAGTATATTAATTACTATACGATGTTCTTCAACAGGGACTCCCGATGACAGTTGTGCCTCAGTGGATCGAGACTAAAGGTCGCATGTCAATTGTTAGCTTACGGCCAAGATATCCTACAGTGCACATGAGTGCATTCAGGATTTCTGAAAGCGATGAATGCTTAATAGTGAAAGATTGGAGCAAAATTGTTAACGATCGCAGAGAAGTACCAGGGGGCAGCAATCAAAAGCGCAGCCCACGATTAGGAGACAGGTTCATCTGCATGCTCCAATATGATGAATCAGGAGAGCTATACATGCTCTATGCTATTTTACCTGAGAGAGAGCAGCATGAGTGATTTAGCTAGTTATCATGCTCTTAGTACTTGTTGTCCTCTCATGCGTGTCCGTGTTCTTCGTCCTGAACTTAATCTCAAAGAGTGATTTGCTTTTGTGGTGTTATGAACGCTTATAATATCATGACCATGTTGAACTCGATGATATCTTTGCTAACTAGTATATATTGTTGTTGGTGATGATATGATACAAGAGTTTTTATATTAATATGATGATGATGATGATGAGTTATTATATCATTTATGAAAGAAACCGCATATTAGTTTTAACTGGATGGATCCTAGCTAAGTGATCAAGTATATGCCATATCCATATTACTTAGATCACTCCACATGCATCCAGTCGAAACTAATCTGCGGTACTTTCACCTAATGATTTAACAACTCATTATAATGTAAAACAATCACTAAATTAAATTGAAAACACAAAACTAAAGGAAAAATAAAAATTAAAACCAAAACACACCCAAACATTTAGTACCGGTTGGTGTTACCAATCGGTACTAATGTCCTACACGCACCCGGGCCTGGCTCGTGCCACGTGGTGGCACGTTAGCGCCGGTTCGTGCCGAACCGGTACTAAAGGGGGGACCTTTAGTCCCCTTACGAACCGGTGATAAAACTCTGTTTTCTACTAGTGTAACCTGGGCCAGGGTTTTCGCTTGCCGGTACGTATTCGCAAAAAATTGTACCCATATTCCTTTGGTCTCAACAGAAAGACTGTACAACCATTTGCTGAGCAGGCATCTATTCTTTACCTCTAAGTTCTTAATCCCTAGCCTACGCTGGTCCTTTGGTCTACATATAATGTCCCACTTGGTTAGCCTGTATTTTGTCTTTGATTTCATCACATTGCCAAAAAAAATCATGATCGATAGAAGTCTAACCTTTTACATATCCCTACATGCACTACTACAGGAATGCCTAGCAGTGGCGGGTGTAAAAATCCCAGCAGTGGCGGGCAAGGCTCTTAGCGTCGCCCCTCACTCACCTCCCACCACTGCTAACAAGGCATCAGTGGCGTGCGCGCGTCCGCCACTGTTAAAGACCTAGCAGTGGCTGGCTTCACCTAGTGCCTGGCACAAGTATAATCCAATAATGGCACTAACGGCACAAACTAGCAATGGCGGGCATCAATATTCACCCGCTACTGTTATGATTTTACAAATTAGAAAAATATGCACATCCAGGAGGCGCAACGCCGGCACTCCATGGTGCGACCCGGCCCAACTCGGAAGCTGGCGCGCGCGCGCGCGCGCACACACACATCGCCGGGCTGCTAGATCCGCCACCGCATGAGCCCGCTGGATCTGCTGCCGTGATGGACCAACTGCCGCACACTCGCTGGATCCGCCATCGTGCACGCTGGATCCGCCTCCTCATCTTGTTCTTCCCTCCATCCGCCAGAGGCACCGTCACCACATCTTGCTCGGTGCTGCCATCCGAGAATCATCTGGCATGGACCGGAGCACCATCTCATCTGCATGTACAGAGGCGGTAGTGTTAGAAGAGACAACGCAAAGAGACAATGGGCAAACTCATTTGGTGAGGAAGAGAGATGAGAACGCGGTGGTGCTGGAGCTTGCTTGCCACCGGGGGAGATGGCCAGAGCTGGTCGGGATTGGCAGTGAACACGAAGGCGAAAAGGGGATCGCAGCTTCAGAGTGAGAGAGAGAGATCGAGGGAGAGACGCGGTTGTGGCCGGTAAGCCTGTGGCTCCTCTCATCTCCACCAATCGGAGAAAGCACAGATGGGTGTGGACGTGCAGATGCGAGCCACATCATTAATCCGTGGGATGGTCACTTCGACCAATCAGAAGGAACCATTTTGTCCACGCCGGATCACGAAGGTACCTGTGGCGGGCTCTAGATTGTGGTCGCCACTCATAACGGTATAACCTAGTGGCGGGCGAGCCAGTGCACCCGCCACTGCTGTGTTTTTTTACTAAGCGGCAAGAGTGTTTAAGCCTCATGTAAGGAAGAGTCATGGACAACAAGTGGGTAAGACTCGGGCTCCAACTTGATGGTTATTGGCATTTTAATTCTAAAAAATTCAATCGAAGCCCGAAAATCATGAAATTTGGCATGGTCCCATGATATGACCCCTAGAGTCTACGGTAAAAATTTGAGTATGTCTCGCAAAAGTGTTCATGCAGACTGCTTACAAACCACACCATCTCTGAGAAAGAACTAGGTTTCGAGAGGGAACGGGCTAGGTTTCCATGTGAATCGACCACTTCTTTACACTTTGGTCTTGAGACTTTTGCCACGCTCAGTAAACAACATTACATGTATCGTGTCAAAATTTGACATTTCCTAGAGTCCATTTCCTATATTTAAGCCATTAAATGCATTTCTAGGCATTTGAAATAGACCAATTTGCAAGTGAAGCGACCGCTCCTTCCTCGGGTAGGGTTCAAACATTCTCAACATACACCATTACATGTGACATGCCAAAATTTGGCATCGTTTCGGGTCTGTCTGCTATATTTAAGTTTTTAAGTGGATTTATGTCCATTAAATACCTAGAAACCTATTTAATGTCCTAAAAATAGTTAATTAACACTAAAATGGGCCAAAATCTTACATTAAAGTTTAAATGGTGTACCTTTAATATAGGAAAAAAATTGGCCTGTAAGACTAAACATAAAATACTAAAACGCTAATGTTACTGGGAAATGACAGAAAAAAATACTAGTGGCTGGCAGAAGATACGGCACGCCACTGCTATTTCCTTTACTACCGGTAAGTTTTGGACAGATTTTCTGCAAGGCCAAAAAATACCAGTGGCGGGCACATATCACGCCCACCACTACTATTTTCGTTAGAAGTGGCGGGCATCTGCTACCGCCCGCCACTGATAGTTTATGAAAGATTTGCCGCCCGGCATGAAAGTCGTCTGAGTTGGTTGTACCACACTATGTGCAATCCCCGTCAGCCGATTCATACCAACTTTAGTAAAAAAAATTGAAGCTCGCATTAAGCAGACATATCCGTCGGAACCGCTCAATACGAGCTGCCTCCTCCCTCTTTGGCAATGCTACTTGTGAGCTGCATTGGGATTTTCCCGAAGAGAAAAGGATGATGCAGTACAGTAAAGATAAGTATTTCCCTCAGTTAAGAACCAAGATTATCACTCCAGTAGGAGAACCACACAGAACCTCGTTAACAGCACCTGCACACACAAAAACAAATACTTGTACCCAACGCAAACAAGGGGGTTGTCAATCCCCTCTGAGGTTACTCACAAGGATTAAATCTCGTAGTGATAGGTAATAAGATAAATTGGAAAATAAAATAAAAGAAATAAAATTACAGCAAAATATTTTTGTGTTTTTTATATATGATAAAAGTGGACCCGGGGGCCATAGTTTTCACTAGAGGATTCTCTCTCGAGCACATAGCATATGGTGGTTGAACAAATTACTGTTGGGCAATTGATAGAAATGCGCATAGTTATGACAATATTTCAAGGCATTGATCATATATATATAGGCATCACGTCCGAGACAAGTAGACCGACTCTTGCCTGCATCTACTACTTTTACTCCACCCATCGACCGCTATCCAGCATGCATCTAGGATATTAAGCATAAAACAGAGAGTAACGTCTTAAGTAAGATGACATGATGTAGACAAAGTAAACCCATACAATATGAATAAGCTCTGTGGTTTATCCTTAATGACAATGTCGGCGTTCTGGGAACGGGGGTCCCCAGACTTGCCTGCCTGCGGCCCACAGCGTGGCCAAGCAGCAGGCCATACGGCCCATCTTTGTCAACAAGGCACCCAAGACCCTCGCGAGGCGGACGACGCAAGACCTCCTCTGGAGTGGCCTAGCCAGGCAGGCTCACGAGGAGCGGAGATATCAAGGCAAGGCAAACCTCACGAGGCTCTCGTGACGTGAGCCATGACGAACGGTACCAGGCGGGTGCCAGGCAGGCGCCGGTGCGCGCAGCGTCCTTATTTCCTCTTTGGTGCTAAGGAGGCCAGCGCAGGCGAAGAGTACCGAGGCATCAGGCAAAGATTGCCATATTGGTGCAACGAGACCAAGACCAGGAGGAGGGCAAGGCGGAGGTCATCGTGGAGCCCAAGACGGCGTCACCCCAGAGCTTTTCGCAGGCGAAGACCGCTTTTGTCAGGATAGCTTGTACTAGCTGTCCCCCTTCAAATTTGCCCGCCGTTGTTGGCTCCCTTCCCGCTCGATATTTGGGAAGAGGACCAGGGCCTCTATAAATAGGACTAGCCACCACAGTAGGAGGCAACTGAGCCCGAACTGGTTTAGATCATCCTCAACCACACAAGCACAAGAACACCTCAACCTCAGGAGGCTATTCTTCCCTTGTACTGTTCATCATCAGCCCAAGAGGCAATCCACCACCACCACACTGGAGTAGGGTATTACACCACAACGGTGGCCCGAACTAGTATAAACCCCGTGTCTTTCTGTGTTGCGAGTTCGTCGAGTTCATCCGCGAGATCTTAGCGAGCTAGAGCATAGATAGGTAGGAGGGAGAGACTTCGCGCGCACCCCAGTGTTCAAACCTTAAGGGTTTGCCGGAACCCCACATCCGACATTTGGCGCGCCAGGTAGGGGTGCGTCGGAGCTTCTTCTCCGCCAGTCAGCTCTCCGACGCTCACCTGCCATGATGTCTGGCGACCCAAGGGCCGGCTCCGACCGTTGGGCAGCCTGGCCGGCCCGGACAGCGCCGCCTGCCCATGAAGGTCTCGACCCCGCACTCCAAGCGGCACGGGCGCCACCAAGCTCCGCCGGGCGCGGACAGCGCGGCCAGGCGTCATCCACCCACACCCCGCGGCAAGTACGAGCCGTGGCAAGAGCGGCGAGTCACGCTGCAGCAACGGCGCCGCACTCGCGGCGGGAGCAAGCAAACATGCGGGCGGCACTCACGGTGGCAAGGGAGCTACTGCGCTGCAGGCTGATGGAGAGCGGCCGAGACACGCTCCTTGAGCGTATTGCTGAGCTGCTGGACGCAGCGGCGTCGGGAGCACCAACCTTCTACTATCGACTTCCTCCCCAGGCCACTGCAGGGCCGCGCGGCGAACCTCACCACATCCGCGCGCCATCAACTACGCCCGGGGGCTTCATCAACATCAGCACGGCCGGCGGCGTAGGGGGCTCCAACTCCCCCATGCCGCCCTCGACAAGCACGAGCGCAAGCGTTGCCCCCCCATGGTCCCAGCCGGATGCCGTATTGTCATCCCCAGGACGCCATCATGGGCGGAGCAACATGGAGCGTGGGGTACCACGGCGAGGTGTTCGGGGTGACGGCCTCGGAAGCCTACGTGCCCCGCATGATGGACCAAGGGTACACACCAGAGGACGACCTCGGCTCATTCATTGGAGAAGATTGGGGAGAGGGGGCGCTAGGAGCCGAAGCCTTCCAAGAATCAATGGAGAACCACAACGATCGCGCCAGCAGCGGCAACTACAGGGTACCGCTAGTCTCTTAGGAACAGGCTTATGCTAACCATGGAATACAGATGAACTAGGTTGCAGTGTCGATCGACGACCCAGGCACGACGGCACCCGTTCCAACAAGGGAGACACGCTGGGGGCCACCGAGAGGGAGCTAGGAGCAAGGCCCCTCCCCGCGGCGCGCGACGCCTGACGACACCCGGAGGTAGGCCCTCTGCCGGGGAGGCCTCGACAACCCTTCCCCCGACAGAGGACCTATGGTCGCCGAGGGAACCGCTGGCGTCCTCTTTCCCTCCTCTGTTTCGTCCTGGTGACCGGTCGGCTCAGAGGAGGTCGAGGGTGGCGCAAGGCGGGGCCCTCGTCTGGCGATATGAAGCAAGGTCGATACCTATGAAGAAGGCCCAGTGCCTGTGAAGCTCGCCGCCCGTGACACTCTCACGTAATAATGAGTTGGGACTGTACACGCCCCGGACTCTCAGGGGTGCCGGCCTCAGGCCCTAGGGCTCCCTCCCACGCCTAGTAGCAGCACTTAGCTCCGCGTTGGTGAGAAGACTTGAAGACCAGAAGACTAGACTAGGTGCCGGACGCGGCCTTTTGCTTTGGATCTCTCTCTTTCCGTAGCTTTGCCTTTTGGATTTGGATTTGAGTTGAAGCTGAGTTTGATTGATGCGCGCGGGGGGAGCCTTTTCTTGTTTGAGCAATTCCTTGCCTTCTGGATCTCGTTTTGTCTGGGACTCATGTCCATCGCCTTTCCCGCACGAGCTCCTCGCGAGCGGGACTGCGCGAAGCACGCGCACACCAAGCGTGCGCTAACACTGCAACTGGTGCTCACCTCTCGTGGGGCCCCTTCCGACGGGGCGACGAGCTCTGCAAGGTTCTCAGGAACTCGACACATCGCAGCCCAGCCCAAAGCTGGCACTAACTAAGGTAAACCAAGGCAGAAAACTCGCATCAGGATTCACAAGTTCACAAGGACACAAGCTCACATCGGATGGGAAGTAAAAGCTGCAATTTGCTTACATGAGGGGCTCCCCTCTCAAAACGCTCTTACAAGTTTCCAAGGGCCACGCCCAAGTTTTTGTGCAGGAAGAAATGACAGGAGAACAAGGGATTAGCCAGAAATGTCGCTCGCTGCACCGCCCGCGGACGCGTCACTCGCGTCGTCGTCGTCTTCATCGGCATCATCGTCGCCATCGTCGACCACGTCGCCTTCGTCTGCGACGACCACCACCGCATCATCCTCCGAAGCAAAGGCCCTGACCAACGCGTCCACATTGTCCTCAACCCAGCGCGCTAGGTCGCCCCGGACAGCCGTGGGTACGGGGGCAATGGTGGCGTCAAAGTCAAAGTTGGGGTCGGCATTCAGGAGGTGGCTAAAGACACGTGAGAAAGCACGCTCGAGCAAGCCACGCCCCCTTTCCTCCACAAGCTGGCGAGCTCTGGCAGATCGAGCCTCCAGGTGCGTCACCACCTCGGTGAAGAAGGTCAGGTGGCTGACATAGTCATTTGAGTGAGGGGTCGGTGCCTCCACGTCACAGATGTGGCCCAGTGCGATATTGGCCCTGTTTCGGAGATCCTGAAGCATAGGGGCATGCTCGCGCTCCAGCGTTCGATGTTGGAGCACCTCCTCCGTGTTCTGCCTCGCGACGGCTTCTGCGTCATCAACCCGCCTCCGGAGGGAACGCAGCTCGGCGCGGGCAGAGGCCAAGTCCGACTGCGCCGTGACCAGGGCGGCGGCCGTGGCCTCCGCGCGCCTCTCAGCCTCGTCCAACCTGGGCCTGAGGGCAGCGGCCCTGCCCTCATCTTCCACGCCCGTGAGCTTCAGCTTCAGGTCGTACCTGCCCTCCAGGTTCGCGCAAACCTTGGCCACCCGGCAGTTCGTCTCCTCCTCAACTCCAGCCTCGCGAGCCCTGACGGCGTCTTCCGCTTGGGCAACTTGACGCTCCCTCATCTCCAGTTGCTCGAGCTCGCGGCTACGCTCCATGGCCTCCAAGGCAGCGCCTCCTCACGCTTCCGAACCTCCTCTTCCTCCGCGGGCGTCCCCCTCAGCGATGCAAGAGCGGCCCTGCGCGCCTCCACCTGCTGCTCAAGAGACGCACTCCAGGCCTGGAGCTCCCACACGCGTTTCTCTGCAGCCTCGCGGCGGCGATCAGCCTCGCGAGCCTCTTCCAAGGCTCGAGAGCGGGCTTCGTGGGAGACCTTGAGAGACGCCTTGTCCTTCGCGTTCTCAAGGTCCCGCTGATAGCGGCCGAGGTTGATGGCCACCTTCAGCTTGCGCCGCTCCTCCGCCAACCGGAGACCTTCAGCTTCAAGACGCGAATCGACACTCGCGGGCTCTTCATCAAGTCGGCTCATCGCGTTCATCGCCTCCTAGAAGAGCTCATGGCGAATCACGATCCGCCCACGCTCAAGCTCGGACGCCCGTCCCTCTTCGTCCTCCACCTCGGGGGCTGCGGGCGGGGCACCACCCCTCGGCAGGGGCTAGGGGCTGGCGCCTCACCCGACACCGGCCCGTCCTCGAGAGAAGCCCAAGCCGGTTGGGGCTCGCTGCTTGAAGAGGAGCCGAGGATCAAAGCCAACCAGTTGCCGTCAAAGACCAGCGGAGGAGTCTTGGGCACGCCTGCCAAGACCCACGCCAGACAAAGGGGGAGGGGCGACGAGGCTACAGGTTCAGCGTGCCAGGAAGGCAGGAGTGCTTCGACCAGCCCTGTTCCAAGGGCAACCAGCGGACTCGAAGCGCTCATGGCCGGCGGAAGAGTTAAGGAAGAAGGAGGCCGTTTCTCAGGAGGCGCGGCCACCTCGACGGAAGGAGCCCTGAAGAACTGACATCAGGAGACGAAAAATAGCACACAAGGAGCCACAGCGGTACGATACTTACACGTCAACGGCGATGTACTTCCTCCGCTTCAGCGGTCCAAAGATGTTGCTGCCGGTGGGAGATCCTTTCCTCTTGCGGAGCTCCTCGAAGTCCACACAAAGACGACCGAAACGCTGGACGTGACGTCCGGTGCGCAGTGGGGCCAAAGAAGAGCTCGGAAGAATATCTTCAGGGGTGCCCGGTCGCGGCAAACAGCCAGGCACCGTTTCACCATGACCTCCCGAGGTTCCTGGAGCCTTGGCCTCGGTAGTCACATGCAGTGTCTCCTCAGCAACTGACGCCTCAGGAGGGGAGTGGCAGGCTCCTGAGGACGATGCCCCAGGATCACCACTCAGCACGTGCTCCTCAGCACTCGAGTCACCGGCCTCCCCCGGAGCTCGCCCACCTGCACCGTCACTTGGGGCGAGCTCAGCATCAGGGGCAAGGAAGGGAACCACAACGACAGGGTTCTCACGAGGCCCCTCCAGGCCGTCCGGCCGCGGCCCCCATTCGTCGAAGAGAGGCATGTTCTTTACAAATTCATCCTTGTTCTTGCAGCGATACAGCCAACAGTTCTTCCCAGGCAGTTCGTCCGGCAGAAAGACACTCGTCAGGACCTTGAGCACTGTTCACCGCGTCCCAAGGAGGATCCCGGACTCCTGAAACCTCATGCGGTCCTGGCTGCTGAGCAAGGTCCACATTGGGTGGGAATGGCGCTGAAGCGGAGCGACCCGGCGTTGGACGAATTCCTTCACCACCATCGGTGCAGTTACGCCGCGATCTTTTAGCAACCTCAACCTGAGCCAGATGTGGGCAAGGCCGGGGTTAGGAACAACAGGCCCCGACGGAGCCTGAAGCAAAGGACTGAGCACACCGGCATCGACGAACACCCATCGTATCCGGAATTCGCTCGTGGATGGAGGAAGCTCGAAGTCGATCCCCTCGCCCGCCGTCGCAGCCACGGCCTGGAAGCTCACGCACCCTGAGCATTGTTGAGGGTCGGCCAGATGCAATGAGAAGAAGTGACGGAGGAGGGCCACCGAAGGAGCGATGCCCACCATGGCTTCGCACACGAAGGCGAAGACAGCAAGAAGAGTCACAGACTGAGGGTCGAGATGCAGCATGTGGATCTGATAATGCTCAAGCACCGCATTGAAGAAGGCGGAGAAGGGAGGAATCAGGCCCGCCCAGAGGGCATCTATGAAGATTGGGACCTCAGTGGCCGTCTGAGCCGTGCGAGTACGAGACGCGGGCCAGGCCACCGTCTCCCCCCACTCATTGAAGCTGGAAGCAAGCATCGGGCGCACCTTGTCCATGGCCTCGTCGTTGAGCACCCGAGACCGGCCGAGCGCTGGCGCAAAGGACGGAGGCGCAGCTGGCGAAGACAGAGGTCTTTTCCGCTTCTCAGCTTGTTTCGGCGCCATGGCGGTGGAGCAGGCGGAGCGCAAGTCAGATTGGAAAAGAGAAGCAGAGCCACAAGGAAGCAGGGGAATTGGGGAAGCAAGGCACAGGAGGCGGAAGAATAATTGTGTAGGCCACAGGGGCCGCATAGCCAGGCGGATTCGAAGGCAGCGTGGGGAAGCGGAGACGCCCACGTCCAATCAACCGCCACGCGTCGACCGAGGCCGCAGGCTTTTGGGGCCCGCGGTGCTCCGAACTTGACCCTTGGCCCGAGTGCACCTTGGGCCCGGGGGCTACTGTCGGCGTTCTGGGAACGGGGTTCCCCACACTTGCTTGCCTGTGGCCCACAGCGTGGCCAAGCAGCAGGTCGTACGGCCCATCTTCGTCAACAAGGCACCCAAGACCCTCGCGAGGTAGACGACGCAAGACCTCCTCTGGAGTGGCCTAGCCAGCAGGCTCATGAGGAGCGGAGATATCAAGGCAAGGCAAACCTCACGAGACTCTCGTGACATGAGCCATGACGAACGGTACCAGGCGGGTGCCAGGCGGGCACCGGTGCGCGCAGCGTCCTTATTTCCTCTTTGGTGCTAAGGAGGCTAGCGCGGGCGAAGAGTACCGAGGCATCAGGCAAAGGTTGCCATATTGGTGCAACGAGACCAAGACCAGGAGGACGGCAAGGCGGAGGTCATCGTGGAGCCCAAGACGGCGTCACCCCAGAGCTTTTCGCAGGCGAAGACCGCTTTTGTCAGGATAGCTTGTACTAGCGCCCCCTTCAAATTTGCCCGCCGTTGTTGGCTCCCTTCCCGCTCGATATTTGGGAAAAGGACCAGGGCCTCTATAAATAGGACTAGGCACCACAGTAGGAGGCAACTGAGCCCGAACTGGTTTAGATCATCCTCAACCACACAAGCACAAGAACACCTCATCCTTAGGAGGCTGTTCTTCCCTTGTACTGTTCATCATTAGCCCAAGAGGCAATCCACCACCACCACACTGGAGTAGGGTATTACACCACAACGGTGGCCCGAACCAGTATAAACCCCGTGTCTTTCTGTGTTGCGAGTTCGTCGAGTTCATCCGCGAGATCTTAGCGAGCTAGAGCGTAGATCGGTAGGAGGGAGAGACTTCGCGCGCACCCCAGTCACTACTACAAAAACAGCTATAGCCAATATGGACACTAATGGCGCACTGTACATGTGGTGCGCCATTACTAAATAGTAATGGCGCACCATGTGTTGGTGCGCCATTAGTGTGCAAATACTAATGGCGCACCACATCCACGGTGCGCCATTAGTAAATTTTTTATTTATTATTTTTTCAAAACTAGTAATGGCGCACCAGGGGATAGTGCGCCATTACTAGTTAAACTAGTAATGGCGCACCACTCCCATGGTGCGCCATTAGTAATTATGTTTCAAAAAAATTTCAAATTTTTTTTATTTTATTTTTTAAACTACTAATGGTGCACCGTGGGTGTGGTGCGCCATTACTAGTTCGCCATTACTAGTTGATCTAGTAATGGCGCACCACTCCCACGGTGCGCCATTACTAGTTGAACTAGTAATGGCGCACCACTCCCACGGTGCGCCATTAGTAATTTGGCCCAAACATTCCCCCGAATGCACCCCACCTTGGACCGTCTTTTCAGTTTCAAAAAAAAATAAAAGAAAATGATAGAAATGTCAAAAAAATAGAAGAAAATAAGATTCCCATGTGATATGTGGTCTAGTTGTTAGCAAAATTTACAAACATGAATTTTTGACTTTTTTGCAAAATCTCTCGAGAATTTGTAAAATGGGCATAACTTTTGCATACGAACTCGGATGAAAAAGTTTTTTATATGAAAAATCATGTACTCGAAAAGTTACATCCGAATTTAAACGGGGGAACCCCGTTAAACATTTTCAAAATCCTTAAAAACCTAACAGAAAAAAAGATACGGGGCTTTTAAGATCTGGAGAGGCAAAAAATTCAAACTTACTAATGGCGCACCTGCCCATGGTGCGCCATTACTATCTTCCCGCCTTCAAAATTCAAAATAAATCAAAAAAATAAAAAAAAGTTAGTAATGGCGCACCTGCCCACGGTGCGCCATTACTATGCCGTATATATGGCTGGGTGTGGTCCTCTCCTCCTTACCTCTTCATTCTTCTCCTCCACTCCACCTCTCCTCCACTCCATCTCCTCCTCTCCTCCACTCCATCTCCCCTTCTCTCCTCCACCATACTACCCTCCTCCTCTCCGGCGACCTCCTCCTCCCTCCTCTCCTCCCCTCCCCTCACAGTTTCTCCTCCCTCCTCTCCGGTGATCTCCTCCTCCCTCCTCTCCGGTGATCTCCTCCTCCCTCCTCTCCTCCCCTCCCCTCACGGTTTCTCCTTCCTCCTCTCCGGCGACCTCCTCCTCCTCTCCGGCGATGTAGGCAAGCGCCTCTCCGGTGACCTCCTCCTCCTCCTCTTCGGTGACATCAGCCCTCCTCTCCGGCGAACTCCTCTCCGGCAAAAGAACACGGCAAAAGAACGTACAAGATACAAAAATGAGAACAAAATTTGAAAAAATATCGTGCAAAAAAATGAGCAAAAAAAGAGCAAAAAATGGGCAAAAAAATCGCGATCCAGATCCAAATTCAAAATTCAAAAATAGCAATGGCGCACGGTGGGGGTTAGACGGTGCGCCACTACTATTTTCCGCCTTCAAAATTCAAAAATACTAATGGCGCACCGTGGCCTATACTAATGGCGGGATACTAATGGCGCACCAGTGGTGCGCCATTAGTATTAATTACTAGTGGCGTGGTACTAGTGGCGCACCAGTAGTGCGCCATTGGTAGGCAAAACTGGTGCGCCACTAGTAGGCCTTTTCCTAGTAGTGAGTGTTCGAACCTTAAGGGTTTACCGGAACCCCACATCCGATAGACAACAATACAAATACGTGTCTTGCCCCCTACTTTGTCACTGGGATATAGAGCCCGTCTCCCCAAATGACGCTGCAAAGACATATAGCAAAATGCTAGGTTGCATCATGCGAAATAACGTCTCGATCGGTTGCAAGGATTTCAGCGGAGAAAAACAGAAGCTACTCAAAACTTTACACCGGAGTTATGCATTTTCACCTGACTCTAAAAAAAGCTTGAAGTGTATGCCCTCTCGAAATGGCTGAAGATGTTTAGGGGCTAGAAGAGCAGTGCTCGTTGCAATCTCCGGGGTAAGAACTTCGAGACCGTTAAGGGGCTCAATCCCAATATGGATCTCGATGAATGGTTCAAGTTTCATGAATCATCAGAAAGCGAGTCAAGCAAGGAGGTCCATGATCATTTCTATAATTTATGGAAACAGTTGCCAGGTGACCACCTTCTGGGCACTGGTGGTTACAAAGATGCAATACCCAAGTGGGAGAAGGAGGCGAGGAGTTTGAAGTTGTCGGTAAACCACCCCCATTCTTGGAACATCGAGATCATCCACGTTACTTCCGTCTCCTCAGGGCCCGTGCAGTCCGAGACCCAGATACTAATGAGTTGGTCCTCCCGATATCGCAACTTCGCTCGACAGAGGAGAACCTGCTAACGTCACTAGTACTAATAATTTAGTACCTGCTACAATTATTACCATACTAATAATTTACCACAACTTATGTATTTTTTGTAGAGAAAAGTGAAGGAGGAATTTGGACCCAGTCCTGAAGAATCTTCTAACGGCTATAGGTATGAAGACCATCTTACACGGGTTGTGAACGAGGGCTTTGGGGTTAACAGGAAGCCTAAGACTGGGCGTGTGTTCGGCGCGGGTAGGATGTTGTGGGACCAGGCCTATCCCCAGACCAAAGAGTTAAAAAATATAGAAGGAAAACAGGGTTGATGACAAGATCGACGCCAAAGTAGATGAGAAAGTAGCTGTAGCAATTCAAAAAAAGTTAGCTGAAATATTTCTGCAAGGCGCGCCGAGTCCTACCCAACATAATCTGTATTGTAGCACCCAACAACCACGAGCATCGCAAGAAGTTTCATGTTGGTTTCTAGCCAAAGTGAACGTCGTGCCAATGAAGGTCCCCAAGGGGCAAATAATTCCGTTTACAGATGGTACTAGAATGATGTACGGGGTCGTCCTACCACTGGACATGACGAGGGTGCTGGTGTAGAACGTAATGTCGGGCTTTGAATTCTGTTATGTTCATTGCCTCACCCTCCCCCCCCCCCCTCGAAGAAGGCATCACTATGATAGAACAAGTGACATGGGGCCACCTGCTTAAGTGGCCACTCAATGATATAGAGGAGATTAGTCCACACAGATTCTCTGGTACTGACGACGATCCCGTCTTTCCGAACCTTGCCCCCCTTTTCAACTTTGTCAACACTGGAGAAATAGCCCAGGATATTCCGCAATCAGCGAAGAAGGATCTACGTGCCGATTGCGGACCATCCGCAGAGAAGCCGCTTGTGTCAGTTGTCTTCCCCAAAGGACATAAATGGAATCAGTATAAGCTCGGCGAACCGTCACTATCAAACTCTACGTTGATGACCCTCTCGACTGATTTTAATGTTCTACACGACGACGTGGTACATAGATCAAAAGAAGGTCAACAAGGTTACAGGGCCAAGGTTGTACAAGGTTATAATTGATCTACCATTTAATGAGGTGATCCATGCAAATATCTTCTATGTGTGCACTCTCCCCGGAGTTAATGAGGCTTTGGGCACTTCATCGAGCTTTCAGATCCCCTACTCAGGCATAGTAAAGTGTCTTTTACCTGATCCTTTTTACATGCGCTGCCACAACCTGGAATCCGAAATTAGCCAGGAGCTCATCTCAGACTACATGTTCTTGTGCATGATTACGACTCATCCGAAAAAGGACACCTTTCTGTTGCCATACCGCGACAAGTTGTTAATGTTCACTCATTTAGTAGGAAACATATATAGTTGACCTTCTGGTTTGATCTCTCCATGCTAATTTTTTTGTTTTATTGTGCAATGACCGACATTATTGTGCAATGGCGGGAGGTCAGTGATGGGCGACCGCGAGAGCCTTGCCCGCTACTGCTGGGCTTTCCCACCCGCCACTGCTAGGCAATCCTGCAGTAGTGGTCAGCACATCGATAATACTTCTATACACACTGCTTCACCCACTACAAGATAAAACTTTAAGCATGTGTCCTTGTTATGAATTTGGCCCAACATCATACAACGCCTTCATTAAGATTAGAAAGCGCTTTGCTTTTGTCCATCATAATGTACCTCATGATTGAAGTAAGAAATTATGCAGATTGTTCTCGTTATTCCGCACAAGCAATATTTAGTTATGATTAACATAAAAAAAGAATATGTTATGCGTCCAGTACGTAGTATCCAGGCAACAATGCTTGCGCTCAATCATCTAATAAAATTCAGCTATCCCACTCCTAGCCCTAGATTGCTTTGTTTGAATGACCAACCCAATCAAAAGGGTGCACGGATACATGAGCGAAGATCAATATGTACCGGACATGCAAGATCAACCAACTTACGTTATAATTGCAGTGCTTTCTAAACAAAATTATGTGTGCATCATGACACCAAGAATAGGATCCTTTGAATAATCTTCAGCCTTAGGGCATGCTAGCAGCAAGAATAGGGAGTTCAGATTGAATGGAAATGAAAAAGGCAGCATGCACCCAGTCAATTCTCTAGCTACAAGTGTGCAGAAGGATCAGATTTTTTATTTTGCCCTCAAGGTATCTCAATCGGTAATTTAAGGCCAACTCCAGCGCACGACCCATCTGGTCCGGCTTTGTCCGTATGGGGTAAACCCTGGCCCAACGGGCACACCCAAACGGACAAGCATGTCCGTTGGCGTCCGTTTTCGTCCAGCCCAACCCCAAAACCAGACCAAACTTGCGCCAGAAATGCTCCCTAGCGGACAGAAACGGACGCTCTTCTCGTCCCTCTCGTCCGCTCTCGTCCGCCCGTGTCTTCTCTCTCGCCCACAAATCAGTGAGACTGTGAGAGCTCCGCTGCCGCCGCGTGCCTTCTCTCCCACCTTTGCCTTCTCTCCACTGCTGCCGCGCGCCCGCTGACATGCTCTACAACCGCCGCGCACGCCCATGCCCGCCGCCGTTGCTGGACGCCGATGTGTTAGACAAATAAAGCCACGGCCATGGCCAGTGCGCGTTCGGGCGCGGGCTGGACGCGTCGCGTGCGTGTGTTGTGTGTGTCTGGCCATAGTCTGACTATAGTCCAGGCATGGTCCGACCTATGTATGGGTTATGTGTGCGTGTGCGACCGCGCGTGCGTGCGCGTGGGTCGTTTCCAGCTAGCGATGGAGCCGGAGGTGTGACCGCGTCCAAGGCTGTTGGTGGCCGCGTCGTCCGCGTGCGGGCGCGACGGGAGCGCGGGCCAGGTATAGCGAGAGACGCGGGGCGTGGGCGAGTGGGAGCGCCGTGGGCGCGGCGTGCGTGCGTGCGTGCGTGAGTATAAACTCTCACCGATCCTCTGTGTATCGATGGCCGGGTGTATTGAGTTCGTGCTCAAGGAAAAAGGACGCCGTTCGAGCGGCGGTGGCGTACGTGCGCCAAGAAATTTTTCCTGTGTCCCTGTGTCCATCTCCCTCCTCTAGTCTTCTTCTTCCTCGAGAGTGGGTGGTGAGAGCTGAGTGAGACAGAGAGGTAGAGCTCCGACGAGCAGGGGGGAGACCGGCGGCAACAACAATTGGTATATAGAGCTTCGGTTCGGGCGATCATCGGCGACCATGGCGCTCGTCCCACATGGCGGTGGCGCGGGCGGATCGGCGTCGATGGCGATGCCGATGCTTACGGTGGACAACTACGCCGTCTGGGCGATCAAGGCGCAGGCCATCCTCGACGTGCACACCGTGTGGGAGGCGGTGGCGCCAGGCGATGCGGCGGTGAATGCGCGGAAGGACAAGACGGCGCGCGCGTTGCTGCTCGGAGCGTTGCCAAAGGATGTCTTGCTGCAGGTGTCGACGAAGCTCACCGCCAGGGAGGTATGGGACTCCCTGAAGGTGAGGTTCGTCGGTGCCGATCGGGTCCGCGCGGCGAGTCTGGCGACGTTGCGCGGTGAATTCGACCGCCTGAAGATGGCGGACGGCGAGGAGCTTGACGTGTACAGCGGGAGGCTCACGGCGATGGCGGCGAGGTATGCCAACCTCGGGGAGACGTTGGGCGACGCGGCGCTCGTCAAGAAGCTGCTGGATACAGTGCCAGATCGGCTCTTCCCCATCGTCGCCAGCATCGAGCAGTTCCACGACGTGATGGCGATGGCGTTCGACGAAGCGCTCGAGCGGCTGCGCGCGTTCGACGAGCGGGTTCGACGCCGTGGACAAGACGGTGGCGAGCGCGGGGCTGAGCAGTTGCTCATGACAGCGGCGCAGTGGGCAGCGCGGGAGAGTCGACACGGCGGTGCTCAGGACGACGACGACGGCAAGAGCGTGGCGTCGAGCAGCGGCGGGAACCGGCGCGGGCGCTGCTACAACTGCGGCGAGCGCGGCCACTTCAAGAGGGACTGCCCCAACCTGCGGAGGGAGCCGGTGGCGGAGCGCGCGCTACTGGCGGACGTCGTCGGCGACGAGGACGATGGTCTCCTCTTAGCTGTGGCTTAGGGGGTGAATGTTAGACAAATAAAGCCACGGCCGTGGCCAGTGTGCGTTCGGGCGCGGGCTGGACGCGTCGCATGCGTGCGTTGTGTGTGTCTGGCCATAGTCTTACTATAGTCCAAGCATGGTCCGACCTATGTATGGGTTATGTGTGCGTGTGTGACCGCGCGTGCGTGCGCGTGGGTCGTTTCCAGCTAGCGATGGAGCCGGAGGTGTGACCGCGTCCAGGGCTGTTGGTGGCCGCGTCGTCCGCATGCGGGCGCGACGGGAGCGCGGGCCAGGTATAGCGAGGGACGCGGGGCGTGGGTGAGTGGGAGCACCGTGGGCATGGCGTGCGTGCGTGCATGAGTATAAACTCTCGCCGATCCTCTGTGTATCGATGGCCGGGTGTATTGAGTTCGTGCTCAAGGAAAAAGGACGCCGTTCGAGCGGCGGAGGCGTACGTGCGGCAAGAAAATTTTCCTGTGTCCCTGTGTCCATCTTCCTCCTCTAGTCTTCTTCTTCCTCGAGAGTGGGTGGTGAGAGCTTAGTGAGACAGAGAGGTAGAGCTCCGGCGAGCAGGGGGGAGACCAGCGGCAACAACAATTGGTATACACAGCTTCGGTTCGGGCGATTGCTACCTCTTGAGCACTGCGTTGGTTTTTCCTTGAAGAGGAAATGGTGATGCAGCAAAGTAGCGTAAGTATTTCCCTCAGTTTTTGAGAACCAAGGTATGAATCCAGTAGGAGGCTACGCGCGAGTCCCTCGCACCTACACAAACAAATAAATCCTCGCAACCAACGCGATAAGGGGTTGTCAATCCCTACACGGTCACTTACGAGAGTGAGATCTGATAGATATGATAAGATAATTTTTTGGTATTTTTATGATAAAGATGCAAAGTAAAATAAAAGCAATGGAAATAACTAAGTGTTGGAAGATTAATATGATGGAAAATAGACCCGGGGGCCATAGGTTTCACTAGTGGCTTCTCTCAAGAGCATAAGTATTTTGCGGTGGGTGAACAAATTTCTGTTGAGCAATTGACAGAATTGAGCATAGTTATGAGAATATCTAGGTATGATCATGTATATAGGCATCACGTCCGAAACAAGTAGACCGACTCCTGCCTGCATCTACTACTATTACTCCACACATCGACCGCTATCCAGCATGCATCTAGAGTATTAAGTTCATAAGAACAGAGTAACGCTTTAAGCAAGATGACATGATGTAGAGGGATAAATTCATGCAATATGATAAAAACCCCATCTTGTTATCCTCGATGGCAACAATACAATACGTGCCTTGCTGCCCCTACTGTCACTGGGAAAGGACGCCGCAAGATTGAACCCAAAGCTAAGCACTTCTCCCATTACAAGAAAGATCAATCTAGTAGGCCAAACCAAACTGATAATTCGAAGAGACTTGCAAAGATAACCAATCATACATAAAAGAATTCAGAGAAGATTCAAACATTGTTTATAGATAAACTTAATCATAAACCCACAATTCATCGGTCTCAACAAACACACTGCAAAAGAAGATTACATCGAATAGATCTCCACAAGAGAGGGGGAGAACATTGTATTGAGATCCAAAAAGAGAGAAGAAGCCATCTAGCTAATAACTATGGACCCGAAGGTCTGAGGTAAACTACTCACACTTCATCGGAGAGGCTATGGTGTTGATGTAGAAGCCCTCCGTGATCGATGCCCCCTCCGGCGGAGCTCAGGAACAGGCCCTAAGATGGGATCTCACGGGTACAGAAGGTTGCGGTGGTGGAATTAGGTGTTTGGCTCCGTATCTGATCGTTTGGGGGTACGTAGGTATATATAGGAGGAAGGAGTACGTCGGTGGAGCAACGTGGGGCCCACGAGGGTGGAGGGCGCGCCTGGGGGGTAGGCGCGCCCCCCTACCTCGTGGCTTCCTGTTTGATTTCTTGACATAGGGTCCAAGTCCTCTGGATCATGTTCGTTCCGAAAATCACGTTCCCGAAGGTTTCATTCCGTTTGGACTCCGTTTGATATTCTTTTTCTGCGAAACTCTGAAATAGGCAAAAAACAGCAATTCTGGGCTGGGCCTCCGGTTAATAGGTTAGTCCCAAAAATAATATAAAAGTGAATAATAAAGCCCAATAATGTCCAAAACAGAAGATAATATAGCATGGAGCAATCAAAAATTATAGATACGTTGGAGACGTATCAAGCATCCCCAAGCTTAATTCCTGCTCGTCCTCGAGTAGGTAAATGATAAAAACAGAATTTTTGATGTGGAATGCTACTTGGCATAATTTCAATGTAATTCTTCTTAATTGTGGTATGAATATTCAGATCCGAAAGATTCAAGATAAAAGTTCAATATTGACATAAAAATAATAATACTTCAAGCATACTAACTAAGCAATTATGTCCTCTCAAAATAACATGGCCAAAGAAAGTTCATCCCTACAAAATCATATAGTTTAGTCATGCTCCATTTTCGTCACACAAGAATGCTCTCATCATGCACAACCCCGATGACAAGCCAAGCAATTGTTTCATACTTTAGTAATCTCAAACTTTTTCAACCTTCACGCAATACATGAGCGTGAGCCATGGATATAGCACTATGGGTGGAATAGAATATGATGATGGGGGTTATGTGGAGATGACAAAAAAGGAGAAAGTCTCACATCAACGATGCTAATCAATGGGCTATGGAGATGCCCATCGATTGATGTTAATGCAAGGAGTAGGGATTGCCATGCAACGGATGCAGTAGAGCTATAAATATATGAAAGCTCAACAAAAGAAACTAAGTGGGTGTGCATCCAACTTGCTTGCTCATGAAGACCTAGGGCACTTGAGGAGGCCCATTGTTGGAATATACAAGCCAAGTTCTATAATGAAAAATTCCCACTAGTATATGAAAGTGACAAAACAAGAGACTCTCTATCATGAAGATTATGGTGCTAATTTGAAGCACAAGTGTGGCAAAGGATAGTAACATTGTCCCTTCTCTCTTTTTCTCTCATTTTTTTGGGGCCTTCTCTCTTCTTTTTTATGGACTTTCTCTCTTTTTTTTATTCCTCACTATAGGACAATGCTCTAGAAAATTATGATCATCACACTTCTATTTATTTACAACTCAATGATTACAACTCGATACTAGAAAAAAGTATGACTCTATATGAATGCCTCCGGTGGTGTACCGGGATATGCAATGAACCAAGAGTGACATGTATGGAAGAATTATGAACGGTGGCTTTGCCACAAATACTATGTCAACTACATGATCATGCAAAGCAATATACAAATGATGAACGTGTCATGATAAACGGAATGGTGGAAGTTGCATGGCAATATATCTCGGAATGGCTATGGGAATGCCATAATAGGTAGGTATGGTGGCTGTTTCGAGGAAGATATAAGGAGGTTTATGTGTGAAAGAGCGTATGATATCACGGGGTTTGGATGCACCGGCGAAGTTTGCACCAACTCTCAATGTGAGAAAGGGCAATGCACGGTACCGAAGAGGCTAGCAATGATGGAAAGGTGAGAGTGCATATAATCCATGGACTCAACATTAGTCATAAAGAACTCACATACTTATTGCAAAAATCTACAAGTCATCAAAAACCAAGCACTACGCGCATGCTCCTAGGGGGATAGATTGGTAGGAAAAGACCATCGCTCGTCCCCGACCGCCACTCATAAGGAGGACAATCAAAGAACACCTCATGTTTCAAATTTGTTACATAACGTTTACCATACGTGCATGCTACGGGACTTGCAAACTTCAACATAAGTATTTCTCAAATTCACAACTACTCAACTAGCACAACTTTAATATCACTACCTCCATGTCTCAAAACAATCATCAAGCATCAAACTTCTCTTAGTATTCAACACACTCATAAGAAAGTTTTTACTAATCTTGAATACCTAGCATATTAGGATTATTTAAGAAAATTACCATGCTATTTAAGACTCTCAAAATAATCTAAGTGAAGCATGAGAGGTCAATAGTTTCTATAAAACAAATCCACCACCGTGCTCTAAAAGATATAAGTGAAGTACTAGAGCAAAAACAATATAACTCAAAAGATATAAGTGAAGCACATAGAGTATTCTAATAATTTCCGAATCATGTGTGTCTCTCTCAAAAGGTGTGTACAGCAAGGATGATTGTGGTAAACTAAAAAGCAAAGACTCAAATCATACAAGACGCTCCAAGCAAAACACATATCATGTGGTGAATAAAAATATAGCTCCAAGTAAAGTTACCGATGGAAGTAGACGAAAGAGGGGATGCCTTCCGGGGCATCCCCAAGCTTTGGATTTTGGTGTCCTTAGATTATCTTGAGGGTGCCATGGGCATCCCCAAGCTTAGGCTCTTGCCACTCCTTGTTCCATAATCCATCAAATCTTTCACCCAAAACTTGAAAACTTCACAACATAAAACTTAACAGAAAATCTCGTGAGCTCCGTTAGCGAAAGAAAACAAAAGACCACTTCAAGGTACTGTAATGAACTCATTCTTTATTTATATTGGTGTTAAACCTACTGTATTCCAACTTCTCTATGGTTTATAAACTATTTTACTAGCCATAAATTCATCAAAATAAGCAAACAACGCACGAAAAACAGAATCTGTCAAAAACAGAACAGTCTGTAGTAATCTGTAACTAACGCAAACTTCTGGAACTCCAAAAAATCAGCCAAAATAGGACGACCTAGACAATTTGTTTATTGATCAGAAGAAATTGGAATCAATATTTTATCACGTTCTGGTGATTTTTAACAATTATTTTCGTGAACAGAAAGTTTCTGGAAATTTCTGCAAGATCAAATAACTATCATCCAAGAAGATCCTATAGGTTTAACTTGGCACAAACACTAATTAAAACATAAAAACACATCTAACCAGAGGCTGGATCAAATATTTATTCCTAAACAGAAGCAAAAAGCAAAAAACTAAAAATACAATTGGGTTGCCTCCCAACAAGCGCTATCGTTTAACGCCCCTAGCTAGGCATAATAGCAAGGATAGATCTAGGTATTGCCATCTTTGGTGGGCAACTATTCAATAAGACATCTATCATCCTTTAGAGTTTCTTTCTTTTTATTAATTATCAAACTTTTAGGCACAAGATCAAAAAATTCATTTGTAGCAAATGGTTCCTTAATGATAGCAATAAGATTGGGATGAATACTTATAGATTTGAGATCCGCAGTTTCCTTACTAGAGGATTCACCCTTATTTTTAGGAACATACATAACCTTGGCAATTTTAGTTGGAGGACTTGGAGTATTCTTTACGGAAGAAAAAGTGGTTCCCAAGTTGGTAATGATACCCTCAAGTTTATCGATTCTAGTGGAATCTTGATTTATTCTTTCATTAACTATGGGTTCCTTCTCCTTAATATTTTTCAAAGTGACTCCTACTTTAGATCCATATTGGGTAATTTGGTTGTGGATCTTTTTATCCAAATTTTCAATTAACTCTATGGTAGCAACTTTGTTTTCAATAATTTCAAGTCTTTGCATTACATGCTCCAAAGTTAACATAGTTCCATTAACCAAAAGAGGTGGTGAGCCAAACAAATCTATCATAGCATTATAAGAATCAAAAGTATGGCTACCCAAGAAATTCCCTCCGGTAATGGTATCAAGGATATATCTGTACCAAGGAGTAGCGCCTACATAAAAATTGCGGAGAAGAACGGAAGTAGATTGCTTCCTGGTAGATCTATTTTGAGCATTGCAAATTCTATACCAAGTATCTTTTAGATTTTCTCCCTCCCTTGCTTAAAATTAAGAACTTCATTCTCGGGAGACAACGGAGAAGATAAGGGACTAGCCATGACGACAAGCAAACAAAAAAGAGGCGAACGAAAAAGAGAGGGCGAATAAAATGGCAAGGGTGAAGTGGGGGAGAGGAAAACGAGAGGCAAATGGCAAATAATGTAATGCGTGAGATAAGGGTCTGCGATGGGTGCTTGGTATGTTGACTTTTGCGTAGACCTTCCCGGCAACGGCGCCAGAAATCCTTCTTGCTACCTCTTGAGCACTGCGTTGGTTTTCCCTTGAAGAGGAAAGGGTGATGCAGCAAAGTAGCGTAAGTATTTCCCTCAGTTTTTGAGAACCAAGGTATCAATCCAGTAGGAGGCTACGCGCGAGTCCCTCGCACCTACACAAATAAATAAATCCTCGCAACCAACGCGATAAGGGGTTATCAATCCCTACACGGTCACTTACGAGAGTGAGATCTCATAGATATGATAAGATAATATTTTTGGTATTTTTATGATAAATATGCAAAGTAAAATAAAACTAACGGAAATAACTAAGTGTTGAAAGATTAATATGACGGAAAATAGACCCGGGGGCCATAGGTTTCACTAGTGGCTTCTCTCAAGAGCATAAGTGTTGGGACCCCGATTCTACGTCACACCGATCTAGCCTGTAACACCTCATATCACTTTGCGGCCTCACGCACGGTATTCCCACGGGTGTCGCCTTACCATGGCCCGGGACCGTTTGCGCCTTTTGGCTCACGTATATGATAATGTCGCTAGCATCCATATGACAGAGAACCCGGGCCGACATGGCTAGTCGTGAACCCAAAGCGGCACTAACGTATGGGGACAGGCATACATGAATCAACATCGAACGTGTCGGTCAGCGGCGTGCGAATCCGGGCTGTAGCACTGGGCTAACAGGACTCCGGGAACCCGGGCTGTAGCAGGCTAGGCAGGACTCCGGATGTCACCGCGTGACATTTCCCCGAAGGGACAGACACAGGAACGATATGAAACACATGCCGGCCAGTCAAGTGTTCCGGAGCAGTAGTGCTGGGCTAGCAGGACTCCGGTGAACCGGGCTGTAGCGGACTACTATGGCTCATGGGAGCACAAGACTACATTTCCCCATAGGAGAGGCTACCAAGGATAAACAACTAGGTTGTCGGATCCCACACATACCAAGCATTTCAATCATACACACAATATGCTCGATATGTGCAAATACAACATGGCATCACAACAAGACTCTACGACTCAGAGTATTTATTCATTAGGCTCCGAAGAGCCAGATATTACAAACATGGGTCTCATGACCCAACATTCAGAGCATACAAGTCAAAGCACATGCGGAAGCTTAACATGTCTGAGTACAGACATCTACAAATGAAAAAGGCTGAGAAGCCTGACTATTTACTAGATCCTGCCAAGGGCACAAGATCGTAGCTGAGGTATCAAGCTAAACGTCGAAGTCCACACGGAACTACTAGCGAGACTGGCGTCTCTCTGCAAAACATAAAATAGGCAAACGTGAGTACAAATGTACCCAGCAAGACTTACATCAGAACTAGCTACATATGCATCGGTATCAACAAAGGGGGGTGGTGGAGTTTAACTGCAGCAAGCCAGCTTTGACTCGGTGGCTATCCTAACTACGACTGCAAGAAACTCTTTTGAGGTGGCGCACACGAGTCCACCTAATCACCATATCAATACTCCACTATGGATCCGCTCCCGTCTCCCTACGAGAACGCCATCCATAGCACTCACGCTTATCTTGCGCATTTTAGAGTATCCACTTTCACTTGTCTATGAACTGTTATAGGCAACCCAGAAGTCCATTTCCGCGGACACGGCTATTCGAATAGATGATGTTAACCCTGCAGGGGTGTACTTCGTCACACACGCTCTCGCCACTTACCACCATGTACACGTCGTGTACCTCAGCAACCTTCAAGCGGAAGCCTGGCGAGGGAGTCGGCCACAGCCTACCTAAACACTCAAGTCTCTAGTCCAGGTTTATCGCCTATTCAGGTTCCATCCGCAGGGAGTCCGGCCGAGGTTTCCACATACGGCCCTGAACGATGTGTGCAGGGTTCCCGAGACACCAAACGGGCGCCCGGTACATCGTGCCACGTGCCTACCGCATCACAGCCCACCCCTCCGGTCAGCGCTGTCCACGGCCTCCAGCATACTACAAACACCAGAAACTACGTGCAACTCCTGGACAGAGGACAAGGGTGATTAAGAAGCCGAGAGGGTCCATTGGTTTCGGGCCCAATGCGTGGTAGTAACTGTATCATGGATCACAAACACAGAACTCAGTTCCTGAGGACGGCTTCAATGAGACAACCCACCATGTACTCCTACATGGCCTCTCACCGCTACCTTTACCAAATCGTGTTCACACACTTAGCTCACACACAGTAGGACATGTTCATCACCATTCCAATTCATCCCCGACGAATCAGACCCGACTCAACTCTAAGCAGTAGCAGGCATGACAAACAGGCATGAATGAGTAGGCACATCAGGGCTCAAACAACTCCTACTCATGCTAGTGGGTTTCATCTATTTACTGTGGCAATGACAGGTCATGCAGAGGATAAGGGGTTCAACTACCGCAGCATGTAACAGTTGAATCGTTGTTGTCCTAATGCAGTAAAGAGAGCAGGAGCGAGAGAGTGGGATTGTATCGGAATGAACAAGGGGTTATGCTTGCCTGGCACTTGTGAAGATATTATAGTTCTTCATCGGTGTCATCGAACTCATCGTCGGAATCACGGCTTATCGAGAGGGGACAATCACCGGTAAACAAGGAAGAACACAATCAATGCAATGCAACAATTATGATGCATGATTATGACATGGAAATATGAATGTGTTTTGAGCTAATGCAGCTAGCAACATATTAAATGGAGTTGGTTTGAACCTTAGGTTCAAATTCAAACTCCATATAAGACATTTCAAATGCCATTTATTCAAATTGTCATATACAGTGGCGGTAAGTTGTTCAAACATGCATGAGGATGCCATAAACAGATTCTTTGGATTTTTCTGATAATTTTTGATATATAAATTATTTCATTCTGAGCTACGGTTGATTTTCTATGAATTTTAGAAGTTTATACTATTTTCTGGAATTTTCTGAATTATTTTAAATCCAGAAAATGAGTTATTATGTCAGCACTGCGTCACTGTGACGTCAGCTGGTCAACGGCGGCTGGTCCAGGTCAAACCTGACCAGTGGGTCCCGCGTGTCAGTCTCTCAGTGCCTAATTAAGTTTAGGTTTAAACTAAACTAACTTTTAACAGGGGCTGGCCCCACACGTCAGTGGGTCAGGGGGAGTCAAACCCCGGTCAAGCAGGGTCAAACCCGCCGGACTTGGTCCACGGCTCGTCGCCGGTGAAACCCGGGACGGCGGAGGGGCTCGGGATTTGCCCACGGTCGACCAAATCGACCGCGGTTTGGTCCTACGCGTAGCTGGGGCTCGTGCGCATCTAGTAGGCCAAGCGGGAGGAGCTGGGGTGGTCTAAGTCGACGGCGGCGAGCACGAATGCGGCGGCCGGAGTTCGGGCGTCGGTGGTTTTGCTGTTGTAGCGTGCTAGTGGGTGAATGGAAGCACTAGCGAGGCGCTACGAGGTGCGGTGAGGGTGTTAGGCACCCGCGCGTGACCAAATGGTCACCGGAGTGATGCTGGCGTCGAGCTCGCGCGGCGGCGTGCTACGGTGAGCAAGGGGGCGGCGTCTACAATGAGCAAACGGAGCAGAGAGGAGGGGGGTTCGACGCAGGGGCTCACAGCGGATCGAGTAGAGGCAACGGCGAGGCCGGGGACGGGCTGGAGCTCGCGAATCCCAGGTGAGGTCGCCGACGGCCAGAGGTTGAAGACGAGGTCGGGAACAACGCTGCAGGGCTTCCGGCGGGGCGTGACTCGGTGGGGAGGAAGAGGGATACTAGGCGGAGCACTTGGGCATCTCAGGGCGTCGCCGGGATGGCGGTGTCCGCGGTGGTGGCGAGCGGCGGCGACGGAGGCGTTCGGGCGGGAAGAACAGAGGAGGGGAGAGCGTTCGGGGGAGAGAGAGGGGGAGCCGGGGGCTGCGTGGCGACTCCAGGGTCGTCCAGGCCGCCGAGGGGGCACGCAGGCAAGGTGGAGGTGGCACGGGCGCGTGCCGGCGCACGGTGGCCACACGCCCGGCGTCCTTCTGTCACGAGGAAGACGACAGGGGGGGCTAGCTGGGCTGGGCCGCCACAGTGGTGGGCTGGCCTAGCCACTTGGGCTGCAGGTAAGGCCCAGGTAAGGTTCTCTCTCTCTTCCGACTTTTATTTCTCTTTTCTATTTTTTCTGCTATTTGTTTTGACTTGATTTAAAACATCAGATCATTTTCTAAACTTTCTGTAATTTGTTATGTGAGCTCAGAAACTAGTCCAAGGTCACAGGCAACTCACAAAAATATATGAACTTTATTTCTTATGTAACAGAAATAAATCCAACCCAAATATGTCATTGATTTAATTTAAAAAGGCCCAAAATAAATATTTCTGTGATTCCAAAAATATTGGTTTGAATGTTATTCTTGCCAATATTTTTCAAGGTTTAACAGGAACATTTTCTTGGGCTTCTTTGAGAAGATTTTAATGTTGATCACTTTTAAAAGGTTTCTGAGGCTTTGAAAATTCCTCAATTCAAATTTCATTTGAATTTAAACATGATGCATGGATGCAAGAGTAGTCAAGCAAGGGCTGATCTGGGGCTGTGACAATAAGTATTTTACGGTGGGTGAACAAATTACTGTTGAGCAATTGACAGAATTGAGCATAGTTATGAGAATATCTAGATATGATCATGTATATAGGCATCACGTCCGAAACAAGTAGACCGTCTCCTGCCTGCATCTACTACTATTACTCCACACATCGACCGCTATCCAGCATGCATCTAGAGTATTAAGTTCATAAGAACAGAGTAACGCTTTAAGCAAGATGACATGATGTAGAGGGATAAATTCATGCAATATCATAAAAAGCCCATCTTGTTATCCTCGATGGCAACAATACAATACGTGCCTTGCTGCCCCTATACTGTCACTGGGAAAGGACACCGCAAGATTGAACCCAAAGCTAAGCACTTCTCCCATTGCAAGAAAGATCAATCTAGTAGGCCAAACCAAACTGATAATTCGAAGAGACGTGCAAAGATAACCAATCATACATAAAAGAATTCAGAGAAGATTCAAATATTGTTCATAGATAAACTTGACCATAAACCCACAATTCATCGGTCTCAACAAACACACCGCAACAGAAGATTACATCGAATAGATCTCCACAAGAGAGGGGGAGAACATTGTATTGAGATCCAAAAAGAGAGAAGAAGCCATCTAGCTAATAACTATGGACCCGAAGGTCTGAGGTAAACTACTCACACTTCATCGGAGAGGCTATGGTGTTGATGTAGAAGCCCTCCGTGATCGATGCCCCCTCCGGCGGAGCTCCGGAACAGGCCCCAAGATGGGATCTCACGGGTACAGAAGGTTGCGGTGGTGGAATTAGGTTTTTGGCTCTGTATCTGATCGTTTGGGGTACGTAGGTATATATAGGAGGAAGGAGTACGTCGGTGGAGCAACGTGGGGCCCATGAGGGTGGAGGGCGTGCCTGGGGGGTAGGCGCGCCCCCCTACCTCGTGGCTTCCTGTTTGATTTCTTGACGTAGGGTCCAAGTCCTCTGGATCATGTTCGTTCCGAAAATCATGTTCCCGAAGGTTTCATTCCGTTTGGACTCCGTTTGATATTCTTTTTCTGCGAAACTCTGAAATAGGCAAAAAAACAGCAATTCTGGGCTGGGCCTCCGGTTAATAGGTTAGTCCCAAAAGTAATATAAAAGTGAATAATAAAGCCCTATAATGTCCAAAACAGAAGATAATATAGCATGGAGCAATCAAAAATTATAGATACGTTGGAGACGTATCAGCGATCACCGGCGACCATGGCGCTCGTCCCACACGGCGGTGGCGCGGGTGGATCGGCGTCGATGGCGATGCCGATGCTTACGGTGGACAACTACACCGTCTGGGCGATCAAGGCGCATGCCATCCTCGACGTGCACACCGTGTGGGAGGCGGTGGCCCCAGGCGATGCGGCGGTGAACGCGCGGAAGGACAAGACGGCGCGCGTTGCTGCTCGGAGCGTTGCCGGAGGATGTGTTGCTGCAGGTGTCGACGAAGCTCACCGCCAGGGAGGTATGGGACTCCCTGAAGGTGAGCTTCGTCGGTGTCGATCGGGTTCGCGCGGCGAGGCTGGCGACGCTGCGCGGCGAATTAGGCCGCCTGAAGATGGCGGACGGCGAGGAGCTCGACGTGTACGGCGGGAGGCTCGCGGCGATGGCGGCGAGGTATGCCAACCTCGGGGAGACGCTGGGCGACGCGGCGCTCGTCAAGAAGCTGCTGGATACAGTGCCAGATCGGATCTTCCCCATCGTCGCCGGCATCGAGCAGTTCCACGACGTGACAATGATGGCGTTCGACGAAGCGCTCGGGTGGCTGCGCGCGTTTGACGAGCGGGTTCGGCGCCGTGGACAAGACGGTGGCGAGCGCGGGGGTGAGCAGCTACTCATGACAGCGGCACGGTGGGCAGCGCGGGAGCGTCGACACGGCGGTGCTCGGGACGACGACGACGGCAAGAGCGTGGCGTTGAGCAGCGGCGGGAACCGGCGCGGGCGCTGCTACAAGTGCGGCGAGCGCGGCCACTTCAAGAGGGACTGCCCCAAGCTGCGGAGGGAGCCGGCGGCGGAGCGCGCGCTGCTGGCGGACGTCGTCGGCGACGAGCACGACGGTCTCCTCTGAGCCGTGGCTTAGGGGGTAAATGTTAGACAAATAAAGCCACGGCCATGGCCAGTGCGCGTTCTGGCGGGGGTTGGACGCGTTGCGTGCGTGCATTGTGTGTGTCCGCACTACTAGGAAAAGGGCTATAGATAATATGAACACTAATGGCGCATCACACATGTGGTGCGCCACTACTATATACTAATGGCGCACCATGTGTTGGTACGCCATTAGTGTCCAAATACTAATGGCGCACCACATCCACGGTGCGCCACTACTAACATTTTTTTTTCAAAACTAGTAATGGCGCACCAGGGGATAGTGCGCCATTACTAGTTTAACTAGTAATGGCGCACCACACCCTCGGTGCGCCACTACTAACAATTTTTTTTATTTTTTTTTCAAAACTAGTAATGGCGCACCAGGGGACAGTGAGCCATTACTAGTTTTAACTAGTAATGGCGCACCACACCCTCGGTGCGCCACTACTAACAATTTTTTTTTATTTTCAAAGTTAGTAATGGCACATCGTGGGTGTGGTGCGCCATTACTAGTTAAACTAGTAATGGCGCACCACACCCAAGGTGCGCCATTACTAACTTTGCCCAAAAATTCCACCAAATGCACGCCCCCCCCCCCTCATGGACCGCCTTTTCAGTTTTAGAAAAAATAAAAGAAAATGATGGAAATATCAAAAAAATAAAATAAAATAAGTTTCCCATGTAATATGTGGTCTAGTTGTTGGGAAAATTTACAAATATGAATTTCGACTTTATTTGCAAAATCTCTCTGGAATTTGTAAAATGGGCATAACTTTTGCATACGAACTCGGATTAAAAAGTATTTTATATGAAAAATCATCTACTCGAAAAGTTACATACGAATTGAACCGGGGGATCCCCGTTCAACATCTTCAAAATCCCCAAAAACCTAACAGAACGAAAGATACGGGGCTTTTAAGATCTAGAGGGGGAAAATGAAAAAAAAATCAAACTTACTAGTGGCGCACCATTTGCTAGGTGCGCCACTAGTAACAGAAAAAAAATTGATTTCAAAAAAACTTTTTTTTTGATTTTTTTTTCAAAATATGATACGTAATATGACCGGGAAGTTTGAAATATTTTTTCAAAATTTCATCACACTCATGAACATGAACAAAGTCCTAGACATCAATAAGGTTTAATAGGATTGATATGCTAGATATATCAACAAGTGCCTGTTAAGTGAGTTGGTGCTGGGGTTGGATAGAACTCTGAAGTTAAGCATGCTTGGGCTGAAGTAGTGTGAGGATGGGTGACCTTTCGGGAAGTTTGACCACGGAGTGCAATTTGACTTGAGATTAAGCATATTGACCCGAGATTAAGCCATAGTAACCCGAGATTAAGAAAAAAACGAAAAAAAATTGAAAAACAAATTCTGAAAAAAAATTGAAAAAAAAAAGTTAGTAATGGCGCACTTCTACGTGGTGCGCCATTACTAAGTCAGATAGTAATGACGCACCGTGTGATGTACTAATGGCGCACTGCCTGGTGCGCCATTAGTATCTAATGGCGCACCTGTGGTGCGCCATTAGTAAAAAATTCTAATGGCGTGATGCTAGTGGCGCACCTGTAGTGCGCCATTAGTAGGCAAAACAGGTGCGCCACTAGCAGGCCTTTTCCTAGTAGTGTCGGCCATAGTCTGACTATAGTCCAGGCATGGTTCGACCTATGTATGGGTTATGTGTGCGTGAGTGACCGCGCGTGCGTGCACGTGGGTCGTTTCCAGCTAGCGATGGTGCCGGAGGTGTGACCGCGTCCAGGGCTGTTGGTGGCCGCGTCGTCCGCGTGCGGGCGCGACGGGAGCACGGGCCAGGTATAGCGAGGGACGCGGGGCGTGGGTGAGTGGGAGCGCCGTGGGTGCGGCGTGTGTGAGTATAAACTCTCGCCGTTCCTCTGTGTATCGATGGCCGGGTGTATTGAGTTCGTGCTCAAGGAAAAAGGACGCCGTTCGAGCGGCGGTGGCGTACGTGCGCCAAGAAATTTTTCCTGTGTCCCTGTGTCCATCTCCCTCCTCTAGTCTTCTTCTTCCTCGAGAGTGGGTGGTGAGAGCTGAGTGAGACAGAGAGGTAGAGCTCCGACGAGCAGGGGGAGACCGGCGGCAACAACATGATGCGCCCGCCGCCATCGCTTGAGGTCACTTCCCACGCCCGCCACCGCGCTCCGCCCGCCCACCGCCGCGCCCTGCGCCCGCGGCCGCGTCCGCCGCCGCGCACAGCAACCTAGCAACAGTTGGGTGCTAGCTAGCTAGCTAGCTAGCGCGTGCTAGCACCAGCTCCACGGCGAGCTCGGAGACCCGACGCTCGGCTCGCGAGACCCGGCGCGAGTAGCCTGGCGTAGGGCGGGGCCAGGAAGGCCAGCGTGCCGAGCACGGCCAGGGGCGGCGTGTGATCGCTCTCTGACTATAGGGCCAGAAAAGCTCCTGTCTGCTAGGACTACATCGGTATTTTCCCACAGAGGAAGGGATGATGCAGCACAACAACGGTAGGTATTTCCCTCAGTGAAGAAACCAAGGTTATCGAATCACGAGGGGAACCAAGCAACACAACGTAAACAACACCTGCACACAAATAACAACACCTCACAACCCGATGTGTTAAAGGGGTTGTCAATCCCTTTCGGATAATGATGCCAGAAAATTGTAGTAGATTGAAATAATAGATCGTAAATAAATAAAGTGCAGCAAAGTATTTTTGTATTTTTGGTTTAATAGATCTGAATAAAAATGCAAAGGAAAAGTAGATCGCAAGCAAATATATAAGAAAGAAGACCCGGGGGCTGTAGCCTTCACTAGTGGCTTCTCTCGAGAACGATAGCAAACGGTGGGTAATCAAATTACTGTTGGGCAATTGATAGAACCTCAAATAATTATGACGATATCTAGGCAATGGTCATTACATAGGCATCACGTCCAAGATTAGTAGACCGACTCCTGCCTGCATCTACTACTATTACTCAACACATCGACCGCTATCCAGCATGCATCTAGTGTATTAAGTTTATCGAAAAACGGAGTAATGCAATAAGAACGATGACATGATATAGACAAGATCCGTTTATCTATTGCGTTAGATATAGATCCCATCTATTTATCCTTAGTAGCAACGATACATACGTGTCGGTTTCCTTTCTGTCACTGGGATCAAGCACCGTAAGATCGAACCCACTACCGCACACCTCTTCCCATTGCAAGATAAATAGATCAAGTTGGCCAAACAAAACCCAAATATCGGAGAAGAAATACGAGGCTATAAGAGATCAAAGAAACTCAAATAACTTTCTTGGATATAAAAAGATATAACTGATCATAAACTCAAACTTCATCAGATCCCAACAAACACACCGCAAAAGAGAGAGAAAGCCATCTAGCTACTAACTACGGACCCGAAGGTCTATAAAGAACTACTCACGCATCATCGAAGAGGCACCAATGAAGGTGTGGCGAACCCCATCCGAGATGGTGTCTAGATTGGATCTGGTGGTTCTGGACTCTACGGCGGCTGGATGACTATTTCGTCGACTCCCCTAGGGTTTCTGGAATATTGGGGTATTTATAGAGCAAAGAGGCGGTCCGTGGGGCACCCGAGGTGGGCACAACCCACCAGGGCGCGCCTGGGCCTCCTGGCGCGCCCTGGTGGGTTGTCCCCTCCTCGAGACTCCCCCCAGGTGCAACCAGGGCCCAACTTCTTCCTTTTGGTCCATAAAAAATCATCGTGAATTTTCGTTGCATTTGGACTCGGTCTGGTATTGATTTTCTGCGATGTAAAAAACATGAAAAAATTAGCAATTGGCACTTGGCACTATGTCAATAGGTTAGTACCAAAAATAATATAAAATAACTATAAAATGATTTTTTTAAATATCCAAGATTGATAATAAAACAACATGGAACAATCAAAAATTATAGATACGTTGGAGACGTATTAGCGTGCGCGCTGGAGAGCTCGGGGCGGCGCGCTCTGACGGCGCTGCGGCGGGTGGGAAGGGGCGGCATTGCGGCGGCCAGGAAGCTCGGAGCGGGGCGGCCCGGGAGCGCAGGGCGAACACGCTCCGCCGAACTCGGGGAAGGCGCACTCCGGCGAGGCAAGGCGCGACCTCAAGGAGGAGGAGCTCGGCGCGGGTAGGACGCGTCCGTTTGCCCATGCAGCAGCGAGTCAGGGCCGGGCGCGAGCGAGTCGACGCGGTGAGTTCGGGGCGGCGCGTGGGGCGGCGGCGGGGCGCGCGCAGCACCGCGAGCTCGGGCGCGAGGCGGCGGCGCGCGCGGCACAGCGAGCTCGGGCGCGAGGCGGCGGCGTGCGCGGGGCGGCACGACGAGGCGGCGGCGCGCGCGGCACAACCAGCTCGGCCGTGAGGCGGCGGCGTGGGCGGGGCGGCACGGCGAGGCGGCGGCATGCGCGGCACAGCTAGCTCGCGCGCGAGGCGGCGGCGTGCGCGGGGCGGCATAGCGAGGCGGTGGCGCGCGCGGGGCGGCATGGCAAGCTCGGGGCGAGGCGGCGGCGCGCGCGGGGCGCTGCGGGAAGCCGGGGCAGACTGTTAGGGGTCCCAGAGGCCTTCTGCGTGTTGGGCGCAGGTGCCCCATACGCCTGTCCGCCCAATCGTTCCCCAAACTGTCCAAAGCGGACGTCCGGATAGGGTCTAGCGTTGGAGTTGGTCTAGAAACAATAACCTTTTTACGCTATCGTATTCCACAAAACTGGTCCGTAAAGTATGCTACATTGTGTAATGAGAGACAAGACGTTATTCTCTAGTGTGCACAGGGCTAGATTTGAAGTACACGAGGGTTTTGATGTTTGAGTCGAACACATATAACCTAAGCCTGTTATACAAAGGACAAGGCTAATGCCCACACGTGTGGTAGGAGCGAAACACGCCCACACATCCTATAACACACAAACTGCGTCACGTCACCGCATGCATGCATGTGAGATTTTTTTTGGATTTTCAGTTTTTAAAATATTTTATCTCTTAAATGAAAAATCTGATTGAATATTTATTTTCACCATTAAATCCCTCTCGACGTCGTGAGATCATCGAAACTAAATCTCATATTAATATATTTTGATGATTTTTTTTCGGTTTAAAAGTTGCCATGTCTATTGCACATGAATTGTCATGGTGTTTACACTGAAGTTGTTATGATATGTTTCAGCTATTTTCTTCTACATTTCAAAGTAAATTTTGGCATTTATAAAACGAGGAATTAAAAAACTAGACTTGCCACGAACCATAAACTAAAATTGCCATTGATACCTGCACTTAAAATTGCCATGGTTCATAGACAAAATAATTTTCATGGTCAAAGTACTGGAGTTGCCATCATCAAAATACTAAAATTGCCATGCTCTACAAACTGAAATTGCCACATGGCAACTTTAGTTGAAGCACTATGGCAACAACAGTGTAAACATCATGACAACTTTTGGGCAAAAAAAATCATCAAAACATATCAACATGCAGTCTAGTTTTGAAGATCTCGTCGAGACGGATTTAATGGTGAAAACGGATTTTTAATTTGATTTTTTAATTAGAAGATAAAACATTTTTAAGCCGAAAACCAAAAAGATTTCTGCTGATGTCATCTGTTCGCATGTGGCAAAATGAGTGATAAAGAAGGCGTGTGGACGATGAGCAAGATGCCACACGTGTGCGCGTTAGTTTTTTTCCTATATAAATGCATCATAAAGTAACCAAAATAGACAAACCCAATAGGCTAGAGACCATATCAGGAACAAGACGGTCCGAGTGTCCATGGCAAGGGGTGTCTAGTCCGGCCGTGGTGCTGGCCAAGATGTGTCTGATGACCTCGGCCGACCTGACACCGATCTTACTATGTCGATTTAGTACATGGAACAGTGTCTAGTGATGGTGAACCTCATTAACAAATATCGTCTCTTTCATTTTCTTTCTGTAATGATATATTCGCGTATTTTCTAACACAAAGGAAGAACATTCTTCTCTCTGCCCCCTATTGCTGGCGTAGGTGGTCGAACGCTTGCGCCAGGGTTGGCGCGAAGCGGGTGGTGTTGATGCGGACGTTCTGCTTAGCGAGGTAGAACTCAAACATGTTTTTCCAGCCGCTGCGGTGGATGGATTCGGGGTCCTTGATCGCCGAGTGCTCCGGCCCCAACGTCTCCAGCAGCGAGCTCTCCTCCACGCTCACGCTGTAATCCAGATACTTGAGCCCCATGTCCGTCACGGGCTCGCTGAACTCCGCCCTCGCGAGGACCTCTATGTTCCCGTACGGCACCACTTGGATCAGCACGCCGCCCGGCGGCAGATGCAACGCGTTCGTCAGCCCGGCGCCGTGCATGCCCAGCAGCACGTCGAACGAGTTCACCAGCCGCGCCTGCTCCACCTCGGACGCGTTGGCCCTCAGCTCCATCACCACCGTCTCGAACCCCGCCGCCTCCGCCGCCTGCGCTATCTCCGGCTCGTTCAGGAACAGGCGGTAGTGGCCCCGGTGGATCAGCAGCAGCCGCGGCTTCTTGTCCGGCTCCCGGGTCAAGCTCACCGCGGCGCCGCGTGGGAGACCGTAGGTCTCGCGCAGGAACCGCGTGAAGTCGGCCATGGTGAGAGGACCCCCCGGCACCAGCTCGGGGACGATGGTCAGCTCCTTGTCGACGCGGAGCCCCACCGTGACGTGCGGGAAGCACCGCACCTCCGGGTCGCCGTCCATGTCCACCCACGCGTGCTTGGACAGCCCCCGCAAGAGGGTCTTGTACTTGACCAGCCACTCCGGCCTATACTGGATGTTGCTGATCAGGAGCGTGACCTCGCCGCGGTACCGCCGCGACGCCACGAAGAGAGGCACTAGAATGTCGGTGTAGTCATGCCAGTAGTTGCCCGCGTGCCCGGCGATTGCAAACAGGACGGCCGGCATGCTGTGGGTCACCGTGCACGGCGGGGCGGCGGCCCGGTCCTGCAGCTGCGTCACCGTGACGTTCTTGACGATGATCTCCGCTTTCGAGTACGGCGATATCATCCACTCGCGGCGCTCCTTCCAGCTCGCCGGGATGAGGGACACCGACAAGGCAGTGCCGTTGGTGCGGACGTCGCCGTCGACTTCGCAGGTTTCAGAGTGACCGAGGGTCTCGCTCTCCGTGGTACACACCACCTCGCCTTTCTCTGTAGCAACACGCCAAAGAAAGGGAAAATTTTACGATGGTTAAACAAGCTTCATTCATCGGCATAATCTCACGATACTATAGTAATAAAGTTAGCTCTAGAGTCTAGACCCCGCAAAAAAAAGTTAGCTCTAGGTTCTAGGCTAGCACGTAAATCTATCCTCATCGTCAAAAGACACGGTCCAACCTGTGCTCCCTGCACGGGCTAGCAATTCTACACCCTAGTAGGAGATATTTGTATTTTAACAGATATAAAAGTATTGTTAATTCATTTTAATTGAGTCCTGGCTAATCAATATATTTTCTCTCTCGTATTCATTTCATCTTCTAACACAACGTCTATTGGTAGTTTGTAATATTTGTCAAGTTGTTATTGTATGCATTTTACCACATTCTTAGTATTTTTCCCTTTGCATCAGACTTCACACCGACGAGTGAGTATGTGTATTATTTGCCCTTTGCCATCAGACTCCGCAAGTTAAGTTTGGCATCCGAGACACCGTTTACAGTGTTTGCTGTTTCCTATGCATTGACCTAGATCCCATAATGCGTATTTGTCTTTTATGAGCATGGGGCAAGCGTTCATGGGTTAAATCAATATTGGATAGCTAGTAGATCAGTTACCTAATTGACACTCAAGTCGTGGTTTCGTACTCAGATCTGTCAGAATTTTACATCTATGTTACGTTTATGTCAACCCAGTAATTAGCACCAGATCTCGAGAAAAAAAAACATCTCTCCGGTCGGCCCTATGCTCAAAACAAATGATTTTCCATTTTTATGATTTCCTTGGATATTCAAACTAGCAGAGTATATTCAAATTTGATCAATACTCTCTCCGTCTTTGAAAGAGTGTACTTCAAACTCCATTGAAAAGTCAAACTTTTTTATGTATGACCATATTTATATAATAATACATCAATATTTATGCCATCAAATTAGTATCATTAGATTCATGATAAAATATTTTTTTCATTATATACCCATTTGGTTTCACAAATATTGATATATTTTTGCTCAAACTCGGTCAAACTTTGGGATAGTTTGACCCTCCAACAAAGTTGGAAGTACACTCTTTAAAGAACAATGAGAGTAAGGATGATCTGCTCACCTGATTCATGAATCGTCTCCTTGTCCGAGATCGGCTGCATGTCAGAAGCGACGACTGTAGATTAAGCAACAAGCAAGAGTTTGATCTTCAGTTTATAGACTACACATAATGGAAAATAAGCATGGTTGTTGGCATGCACAAAGCAACACAGATTGGTAGAAGTGCTCACGCATTAGTTCACTCGCTAGGCAACTCGTGCCTGTGTGTATTTAGCCATGCATGATCAAGATCAGATGAGATTAAGTTTAGTAGTACATCGTTTACACTGTTCGTTGTTTCCCATGACCTTTGATCCCATAATGCCTATCTTTTGGAGTGCTTTCATGAGCTTCTGCCAAGCGTCCATCGGTTAATTCAATATTTGCTAGCTAGATCTGATATTGACTTCTCTGATTCGCAGTTACATCGTGATTCTCAGTCAGATCTGTTAGACATTTAAAGCTTAAGTCAACTCCCATAATTACTGTCCAACTCAGTTAGCAAGTATAATAAGGTGATGTAAGCGGGTTATAAGAATTTAAATATTATATTATTGCTGAGTTGGAAGAGAGAGAAGAAGAGATAGATGAGAAGCGGGCTGTAGATTTACAGCCGGCTGTAGCACGGACTCCAAAAAGCGATGTGACAATGGACATATGTTAATAATGTAGTACTTTTTTATAGCTAACTACTATACGTGTTGGCTATGACATTAGCTATAGATGACATGGTGAGATGCTATAGCCAGCGGCCGGCTATATTATTAAGCATGCTCTAGTGCATCTCACTGCCGACAATAGGGGTAGAAATTTTATTTATTTATTTTGTAGGGGAATAAAGGAAGTCCTCAAAACAAATTATTTTCCATTTAATTTTTCGTTTTCCCGTTTCGTGATTTCCGTGATACCCAAACTAACAGAGCATGGATGCAAATTTGATCAAAACAACGGGAGTGCTAGCTCTCACCTGGATCTTCAGTCGGCTGTTTGTCCGCGATCCGATGCACGTCAGAAGCGACAACTGCAGATTAAGCAACAAGCAAGACTTGATCTTCAGTTTAGAGAGACTAGAAATAGGCAATAATTAAGCATAGCTGCTGGCACAAACCAACACAGATATATATATAGGTAGAAATGCTCACGTATTTCACCAGGAGCTTTAATCTGTTGTATTTCGCCAGGGGCTTTGATCAGCTGTTTATCCGTCATCCATTGTGATACTGCCGCCGTAGTGGCAACTGCGTGCATATTAAGCAACCAGAGAGAAGTGTTGCCCTCAGTCAGCCTATGTTATGTACTCAAAGTAGAAACATGAACATAATTGTTGATACATAGTACTTGTCTGATACATCCCTATCTAGAGAAATCTAAGACAAGTAATTTGGGGTGGAAGGAGTAGAGAAGATAGCTAAATTGGTCACTAAAAGGACAAGGATCCTAACACACACACACCCGTCTCATGATCTGTCTTTTGCTAGTTCGATCCATACTGATGATGGATAGACCAGTATCACAGGTACACTAACGTAACGCTAACAATCACAGTAATTAGTTAGCTGTGGAATTAACAAGATAAAGCAGACGCATGAAACGAATGCATCCTTACCGCTAAGGCTGCTGATCGCCTCCTGCTGCTGGACGAGGAAATAGACGAGGAGCACAAAGACGACGCCGGCGATGAAGCCGACGTTGAGTGAGCACGCGCTTCTGCTCATGCTCGTTGCCTCTTGCTTCTGCTTGCTGGACTGGTAGTAGTGCTAATGAGTGAGGAGGCGCCGTGAGGGTTCGGACTGGGTTTTATACTCTGGAAAAGTACCTAGGGCACATTGTTTCTCGCCAGCGAGAAACCCACACTAGAATTGGTCCAACTCCGAATGCACGTTGCTAGCAAGGTCTTGGATTCTGGGAGCGGTGATTTGGTGTCCAAGTGCATCTACACCTGGATGTCCACAGTAAATTCAACAAATAGAACTGGTTTTCTTGGCATCAGAGATGCTCTAATGCATTAGGTGTGTGCAAAATTTCATGGTGATGGAAATTCGAGGAGCTCTAAGAAAACAAATTTCAGGTCTCAAAGAAACTTAAAAAAAACTGTTCAAAACTGATTTTGTCTTTTCTGCTGAGGGCTACTGGAATGTTCATTCACCATGAAATTTTGCATTAGAGCATCTTTGTTGCAAAAATAGATTTAGCTTTTTTTACTTTTTTTTTAATTTACTATTCATTGGGTGCATATGAGCCTGGGCTCAGACGTGGATTGCCGTTGGATTCGTACTTCATTTAGTGGGATATTATAGAGTAAAAGCTTGAAAAGTGTATCTTTAAACCCAAATGCCAAGCAACTTTTGAGTTAACTAGAAATCTGAGTCCCACGACGCACCTTATCTTCAACAAGATACTTGTGCATTGTTCTGGGGACTAGCACAATGTCCGCGCACGTGTTAATCATCTAGTCCCTGGTGATCTAAAACATCTTATTTTAGTTTATAGAGGGAGTATTTATGTACAATAATTATAATTGAGCTACATGCATCCTCGATAAGGTGCGTCGCGATAAGATGTGAATCGGCATATTCCTTGTGTTACACGCTTGAGACAGTTCTTATCTGATGTTTAATTGGTTTATGAAGGAAAAACTTAGATTGTTGGTTATTCATAATAATAAATTAATGATGAGGGTACAAAAGTTATTTTGAAGATCTATCATTTTTCAGATATGTTAAGTAATATTTTTCTTTTTATGTGGGGTTTCTAGTTTGATTCTCTTTTTTGGGTGGCCATTTGCTTTTACTATAAAATAAGTATGGTATGTCATCAAATATTTGAGCATATATTTTGAAACATCAAATAAGCAATTCAACTTACTTGAGTTGACACTCCCATCCCACTTTGAGGGCGGCCAAGCACCTGTGTGTAGTAGCTGACATACTTGTTCACTTCCCCTTGAATGATCTCTCATTGATGTTGGAGAGATGCCACACTGCGGGTAGTCGCGATAAGATGTGAATCAGCATATTCCTTGTGTTCATGATAGTGCTTGTGAATTTTCTCCCAATACTTATTGCCCTTTTGATCTATGCCACATGTTGGGTCCATGCTTGTGGCCAACCAAACTTTAACCAACAAGATATCCTCAAAAGTTGTCAATGTTGTGCTTCTTGCCTTGGCTACCTTTGTCTTTCTTTTCTTGTTGGGGTTGGGGTTTTATGTTCGGCTAACTTCAAACGCCGGACAATTCGGATCCCCCAAGTCATAATCCATTTGGGTAGTTTCTTGATTGATCATGTCCGACATGATATTGTCCTAAAATTATCATGAATTCAAATAAACTCACTGTGTATTCAACTAGTTGATCATGTCCGATATAAGAATGCAAGGTATTGATCGGAAAGGAGCAATAAAATATATCGTGTCCTGCTATGTCATTTCGACGAACAAGACGTGGGTAGACCGGGTGCCTCTACTTCCCATGCTTGTTCGCGCCCATTGGGGCTGCGGCGACTGACACACGTTGTTCTCTAGCGCCTGCGTAGCCGGAAAACCATCTGGAGTGGCCCAATCAGTCGTCGGATCAACCTCTGTCGCTGGTGGGCCGAACGGTGCCTTCCTTGTCGACGGCTAGATGGACGGGGTTTGGGGGGCTGAGCGCGCCAGAGGGGATACTTCCTCCTAGAGGTCCACAAGCGGAACTCCCTTCGACGTCGCTTCCCTCTCGCGCTGCCTCCGTTGGCGGAACCTCCAGGCGACGTTCTCCGTCTTGCAGGCTGGAGCCAAGGACGGGAGACCCACGGACGAAGCCGAAGTGACATCCGTGGCGGCGGTTGGGGACAGCCTGGACGACATCTAGGGCGGCGGATGTGGGCCGGCGGCACAGATGGGGAGAAGGGTGGACGATGGTGATGGCTCAGATGCGAAAAGTGGTGGACGGGCGCGAAAGGAAGGCGGTGGGTTTAGTAAACTTGGTCATTTTGGTGCAAAATGTGATGGGTCCGGACTGTCTGGTCCGACACGACGGACGCGCCCGAGCCTCCTCATACTCGTCCCGGATTTAACCTAAACATCATGGATGCCGGTCAGGTCAGACGTTTAAGGCCAGTATGAGAAGTCATGTTTTTAACTGTTCAGTGACCGTACCATCCACCCAAGCCGAGTGTATAGGGGTTTGGGGCGCCCAACTACAAATGCTTCAGGCAAACATGGTGAAACGTAAGAGAAAAGTAACTGATGGGGACGGCGGCCGTGGCGAGAAGTTGGTCAGCGATTGAAGGGGAAAACGTGCGTAGAGTTTTTCTATCTTTTCCTAATCAAAAGTTCATAGGGGCTGCACATGTACTGACCAGCCTCGAGCGGCCCTGCTGTTGTTTTTGTGCTGGACGAATTCCGGTTGGCCGCCTAGATTGTCAATGGCCAGTCACATGTAGTGACCAACTATAAGACCATATGCCCAAAAATTCTGCACGCATGGCATGCTGCCACACGAGTAGGTGCCTGCAGAAGACGCGTGGTGCTTTCCTTAGTGGGGTTCTTTTCATCCAATTTGGACTCAAACACTATGCCCGAATTCTGTTAAAAATATATATTATTTTAACACAATACAACGCAGACACTTATATATACGAGACCTTTTACAGTACATCAGATCAATATAGGCCGTTTATTTTTGGGATGGCCCAGATTTGGAAATACTACTGCAGATTTTCGGTAGTATATTTTGTGATCAGGGGTAGTTTCGGTAGTAGTGCAGCCAAGGCGGAGTTAACTCGCGTAATAATAGCATCAGAGATTAATTGTTGTGATTAATGGTCTCCTACATGCAGCATCAAAGGGCACCTCCCGCGTTCTGTGATTACGCATTGGCCATCGCATCGCATGCATTGAGAGGGTGCTTGGATACGTTTTAGTCTCATGATTAAAAGTAGTGACCCATGCTTGGATCCAAATACTAAAGAGACTAAAATCAAGTTAATAAGCATTTATTATCCTTCAAACCCTCCAATCCAGAACTCGCATGTGTTAAAGGAGAGGAGTTAAATGAGGAGAGAGAGGACTAATCCACATTTTAGTAGGGGTACCCCTGACTAAAAAAATTTAGTCTCAAGACTAGTTTTAGCCCCTCTTTAGTCAGGGGTGCTTGGAACATTAGCTCTTAAAGAGACTATTTTTAGTCAGGCTAAAAAAAGTCCCTTGGATCCAAGCACCCTCTCAGACGAGCATGCATTGCCGCATTAAAGAGACGAATTACTAGTTGAGACTTGAGAGTTGAGACATGAAAGCGGGCTCATTTGGAAAGGAGGAGACTTGCGGAGGAACCAATCTCGGGTGCCATCCGAAGATCATTCGACAGAGAGAGGGCCGACAGGCGGAGCGGAGCGGCTGCGCTGTCAAAGATCATGGAGGGGCGAATGGAGGCCGGGAGACGGAGCGATCGGCCCTGTGCGACTAGACAACTGCCGGACTGCTTCGGCTGCTGACGAACTACCTGAGAATGAAGGGCAAACCTACGAACTTAAGATGAAGTATAATTCTTTTTACAGATTTGATTACCTAGGTTTTTAATCATTAAAATTAACATTAAGAAAAGATAAATCTACCCTAACAGCCAATTACCAAAATGTCCTAGGGAGAAAAAAAATCAGGAATCAATAATGACCATTGGATCAGTTATATACTACCCACTATTTCCGGTAGTATGATGCACCGTAAAAAGTCTCATATATATGCACATAAACTCATCTATATGAACGCGTGCACACCCTACCTGTATGAGTACCTTTGAGAGACTGAGTCAGCACATCATCTTGAAATTGACGGACATCGCCGGAAGAAATAAATAAATCCAGAAAAACGCGAGCACCAGTGGCAAGTGTTGAACCCTAATGGACCGGGATACCACTGTTCTCCTAACCATCCAACTACATGTTGGTTAAAAAAGGTCTTAACGGTCAATCCTTCTACGAAATTTAAGGTATGGTATTATCTTAAAAAAATTAAGGTGTAGTATCAAGTTGATCCAACGGTTAATATGGTTTGGTTCGAAGTTTAACACGATGACAACTTGCTAATTTCTTATTAGGCCATCGCACAACCTGGGCCCCTCTTATTTGCACGACTGTCATCGATTGGTACTCTTCCCTGGCCCGCTAGCCCGCACTGCAATATCGTATTCGAGGGCGCCGTCACGTCCCCTTGACTCTCCTTCCATCCAGCTGCTAAGCATGCCACTATTGAATTCATTGAGTTCGATATCTAGCTATATACATAGGACGAGCTCGCCGTGGCTGGCATCTCCAAGGTCGACATCTTCGCTGGTTGCGTCGCCGATGAGCGGAGGAGCTTCATGAAGGACTAGATCGTGATGGTCACACTCTATTTCCGGCAGGCCAAACAAGGTATCCGCGAGCTCAACCAGGATATATAGTGTGGCCGGTAACTGTAAGGATGGACACTTACGTATGAAAAGATCATAAAAAATCTTCATTCAATCTAGGTAAGTGAACTACTACCCAGAATGCGACCAGTCCTGTTTGGCGTGTAGGTCGCTAAATAGTGACCTAGCGCGTACCCCCTCGCGCGCCTAGTCCTCTGTTAGGCCAGCACATTCCGCATATCTTCTACGACTAGTTTTTCTTTATTATTTCTTTTTCGTCCATTTTTTGTCATCTTTATTTATTTTTCTTTAATTCATTTGCTTTGTTTATTTTTCCGTTTTTCATTTCGTTTCTATTTTTCCTTTTTCCATCTTATTTTTCATTTCACGAAAATCTTTCAAATTCATGAATATTTTTGGAATTTGTGAACTTTTTCTGAAAATCGTGGATATATTTCTAATTTTCTATGGATTTGAATTTTTTTTTGAATTTTTTCGTTAATTTGTGAACTATTTTTTCAATCATGAACATTTTTGAATTTGTGAATTATTTTTAAAATTATGAACACTTTATTCAAATTCTTGAACATATTTTAAAATTTTAAATTATTCCATAAAATGTGAAAAGTATTTTAATACGTGAAAATTTGTTTTTACCAACTTGTAAACATTTTTAAAATTGTGAACATTGAATTTAAACTTATGAACGTTTTTATAATTGGCGATTTTTTTAATTTGGGAACAATTTTTAAAATGCAAGAACATGGTATTTTGAAGGAACATTTTTTGAAATGCATGGACATTTTTCCAATTCATGAACAGTTTTTGAAACGATGAATTTGGGAAAAAGGTTCAAATTTGTGAAAAATAATTTAAATTTTGTGAACGTTTTAAAGAAAATCCCTAAAAACTTTGATTATCTAATGTTATTCAAAATGGTGAACATTTTTTATTCCCCAAATTATTTTCCAAAATCGTGAGTATTTAAATATGTGATCATTTTATTTTTCAAAATCGCGAATATTTTTTGAATCCGCAAACATCTTATGATTTCCCTAACATTTTATGATTTCTTGAACATCTTTTCAAAATTCACATTTGATGTAATACCAACATACTTTAAGAAAGAAAAAAAGAAAAAAAAAGAACAATAGGAGGGGGTGCAAACTTGGTGTCTTTCCAACGCGTTATGTGCGAAATAGGAGGTCTCCCATAATACCTCTAACGCTTTGATATATACTTACACCTATTTATTGTGTAGTATTTCCGCATCGGGGCGGTTAAATCGCAAAAATAAATAGCCCAAGATGATTAGATGTAGAGGTAAATGCAATATTCGTGCTTGAACTTGCCACGGATGATCACTTTAATGATTGCAGTTGTCGAATATGAAAATTGGTCCAAAAACTTGGCTTTCGGGTGCAATATGGTTCACTCGTTGTTGGTGGATGTTAACTAAGCTGACATGACACTGTATTTTCGTTGCGTGCACACATGGTGTGCTAGTGTGGCGTGGGGGCGCACTTACAGTGGCAGGACAGGCTTCTATGACCGTTTGGTTCCTCGTGAACAATAGAAAGGAAATGAAAAGTGATGCAAAAATTTGGCTTTGAGGGGCAATATTTTGCGCTCGCTGTCCATAGACCTCAATTTGTAGAAAATATTCATGTATTTTTTTAATTAATCATGTATGATTTAAAATATATTCACATAAATAAATAATATATGTAAATTATAAAAATGTATGTATAATTTAAATAATATTCAGTTGATGATATGTATTCTAGGGCACACTAGGTTCGTAGTTACTTTTGCATACATATTTTAATCTAGTTCGGCTTAAAAATATATATTTTTCAAAAACTCAGGAACTTTATTAAAGCTTATGATTTTCAAAACAAAATAAATATTTTATTAGATTATGAACACCTTATTTACTACACGATTATTTTCATAAAATGTAGACATTTTTAAAACTATATGAACATTTATTTAAATTTAAAATATTGTTATAATTATTTTAATATTTTTAATAAATATGTGAAATGTTTTTATAATTTTTTTAAAGTAATTCGTAAGAAATATTATAATTATATGATTATTTTTAAATAGTATTTGAATATATTTTTAAATAAAAATGATTTTTTAATATGTTATTTTATTGGAATGTATATTTTATTCATAACACAGGAATATTCTAACTTTATCTATTGCAATGAATATAATTTACATATTTCTTTAGAAGTTTCTAAAAAGGAAAGAAAATACTAACGTGTGAAAAATGGTTTGCACTTTGCAGCACATTTACGCCCGCTACCCACGCACATGTGCTCAACCGATGGGATGATCACTTCAAAAAAACCTAGGATGTAACCACATTGGTTTCATTCAGTTACAAGATTTATAGTCTACTTATCCTATCTAGTCATAAGAAATCATCATCATCATCGAGTCGAGTGGCTTGCACGACGGGCGGGATAGTATGAGGTTGTCAGTTTGATCTTCATATGCAACCATTTTTTTATATCAGTTGTTACTTTGTATTGTTCACTGATAGGTGGTACCCAACTGTCACCTAGCTTGTCCCATTATTGCAAGCGGGCACCGCACAACACTCGCACGCCGCATGCACATGCTAACGGAAATACCCCTATAGGCTATCATTTTTATTCAGTTATTACTTTGTATTGTTCACAGACAAGTGAGACCCGATGGTCAACCAACATGTCCTCCTGCTGCAACTGGTCCAGGCCACATCAACAAAAATACCCCCATAGGTTGACATTTTTCATATGAGTTATTACTTTGTATTGTTCGCTGATAGGTGGGACCCAAGGGTCAGCCAACATGTCCTCCCGCTACAAGCGGGTCCCACGCCACTATGGCACGCCAACAGAAATACCCCATAAGGTACAATTTTTCATATCAGTTACTACTTTGTATTGTCACTGACAAGTGGGACCCAATGGCTAGCCAGCTTATCCCGCCACTACAAGTAGACCCAGTGTCACACAGCCATGCCAACGGAAATACCCCATAGGCTACCATTCTTCATATAAGTTATTACTCCGTATTGTTCACTGACAAGTGAGGCCAATGGTGAGCCGGCCTGTCCCGCCGCTACAAGCCGCCTTGCGTCACATTGACACGCCAATGGAAATACCCCATAAGCTAACATTTTTCTATAACAGTTGTTACTTTGTATTATTCACTGACATGTGTGACCCAACAGTCAGCCAGCTTGTCCCGCCGTTGCAAGCGGGCCCGCATCATACTAGCATGCTAGCGGAAATACCTCATAGGTTATCATTTTTCATATTAGTTGTTACTTTGTATTGTTCACTAATAGGTGGGACCCAACTGTCAGCCAGCATGTCCCGCCCTTGCAAGCGGGCTCTACGATACACTGACACGCCACGTGCGCACGCGAACAGAAATACGGTGCCTTCTCAGCGAGCTTTTTTTTGGCATGATAATACGTGTCTCATTAATAAAATAAAGAGTCAGTTACATGCCACGTAAATATCGATTTTACAAGACTGAAAAGATAAGATAATCTTATGAAAAAACCAACGTATGTCCCTCTCAACTAAAAGAAGAAACATATCACCTCTTCATCCGAGCTCGACGCGGCTCCATCGCTAAACAGCAGCTTTACGGACCTCTAAAGTACTCCCTCTGTAAACTAATATAAGAGCGTTTAGATCACTAAAATAGTGATCTAAACAGTTTTATATTAATTTACAGAGGGAGTAGTTTGCTTGAAGCGAGCTATGGGCGGCCATTGCGACATATTGCAAAAGTTTTTGCACTACTTTTCTCTGTATTGTACAAGCACAAGCTCCAAAGTGACCATTCTGTGGCAGGTTCAAGCGTCCATTTTCCTCTCTGATGTACCTAGAAGACTGAGAAACGAAAAGAAGTACCAGGTAGAGAGATGGCGACGACCAAACGACGGCTGACTGAAAGCTGACTCAATGGAGCTGTCGTGCAGATAGAGCTAGCTAGAAATGGCGACGACCAAACGACGGCTATCCTCCTTCTTCCATCCACCCACACGCTGCTATATAGTAGTATTTGCCACGAAGCACACTTGTTTCACCATGCGACAACCTCATCTGCCTTGCTAGCTCGTAGCATTCCATACTTCGGAAACAGCCACTGACGATACCGTGCTACGTACCTCACCGGCCACCGGTAAACAATGGAGCTTGTGGCACTGCCGTTAATCGGTTTCCTGGTCTCCCTAGTCATCCTACTAGTCAACCTCGTCGTGAAGATTCACCCTACCCCGCCAGCGCCAGGAAAGAAGCGGCTACCGCCGGGGCCACGGCAGCTGCCGCTCGTCGGCAGCCTCCACCACGTCCTGCTGTCGCGCTACGGCGACCTGCCGCACCGTGCGCTGCGTGAGCTCGCCGGCAGGCACGGCCCTCTCATGCTGCTCCGCTTCGGCGCGGTGCCCACGCTGGTCGTGTCCTCCGCCGAGGCCGCCAGGGAGGTCCTCAAGACGCACGACGCCGCCTTCGCCAGCCGCCACCTCACGCCCACGCTGGCCGTCTTCAGCCGCGGCGGGCACGACATCCTCTTCTCCCCCTACGGCGACCTGTGGCGCCAGCTCCGCCGGGTGTGCGTCGTCGAGCTCCTCAGCGCGCGCCGCGTCCAGTCCTTCCGCCACATCCGCGAGGACGAGGCCGCCCGCCTCCTCCGCTCCGTCTCCGACGAGTGCGCCCGCTCCGGCGACGCCGGCTTCGGCGCCGTCGTCGAGATCGGCCAGGCGATGTCGCGCATGATAAACGACGTCGTGGTGCGCTCGGCCGTCGGCAGCCGGTGCCCGCGGCGCGACGAGTTCCTGCGCGAGATCGACGAGTCGGTGAAGCTGACCGCCGGCTTCAACCTGGCCGACCTGTTCCCGTCGTCGGCGCTGGTGCGCTGGCTCAGCCGCGGGCTCCGGGAGACCGAGCGGTGCAACCGCCACGTGCGCGACATCCTCAACGACATCATCCGCGACCGCACCGGCGGCGCCGACGGCAGCGACGGCGAGGACGACCTGCTCGGCGTGCTGCTGAGGGTGCAGAGGGACGGCGGCGAGAAGTGCGCCCTCACCACCGAGATCATCACCACCGTCATCCTGGAGATGTTCGCGGCCGGGAGCGAAACGTCGTCCACGACGCTCGAATGGGCCATGTCGGAGCTGGCAAGAAACCCGCGCCTCCTCCGCAAGGCGCAGGCCGAGGTCCGGGAGGCATGCAAGGGCCAGCGCACGCCGACGGAGGGCGACATGGGAAGCCTGAGCTACCTCCACCTGGTGATCAGGGAGACGCTGCGCCTGCACGCGCCGGTGCCGTTCCTGCTGCCGCGGCAGTGCCGGGAGCGGTGCGAGGTGATGGGCTACGAGGTCCCCGATGGGACCAAGGTGCTGGTGAACGCGTGGGCATTGGGCAGGGACGGGGCATACTGGGAGGACGCCGAGCGGTTCAAGCCGGAGAGGTTCGAGGCCGAGAGCGCCGCCATGGACTTCAAGGGCGGCGACTTCGAGTTCATCCCCTTCGGCGCCGGCAGGAGGATGTGCCCCGGCATGGCGCTCGGCCTGGCTAACATGGAGCTCGTGCTCGCGGGCCTGCTCTACCACTTCGACTGGGAGGTCCCCGGCGGCGGGAGGCCAGAGGAGCTGGACATGTCCGAGGCGTGCGGCATAACCGTGCAGAGGAAGTCCAAGCTCGTGCTGCACGCTACGCAACGTATTCCACTCGCAGATTAATGATCAATCCTTCCCATCACCATCCACTTCTTCCGTTAGGGTATAATACGTACAGTATTTCGAAATTATACTAGAGTCATCAATAACATCAATAATATGTGAAAATATATGTCATACAAATTACGCCATTGTAAAATAAGTAATTTAAATCCGGGCAAAGGCAGTAATGCTCTCTTTTTTGGGTGGAGAAAACGGGTTCTTTAGCTGTAATTACGTACTCCACCCAAATATAACTAAATCAAATACAACTAAATGACTCGATCTATCAGAAGGCCACAACCTTATGCAGACCCATGTATATGTACTCCCTCCGTTCGTCATACAAGTCTTTCTAGAGATTTCACTATGAACAACATACGGATGTATATAGACGTAGTTTAGAGTGTAGATTCACTCAGTTTGCTTCGTATGTAGTCTTTTATTGGAATCCCTAAAAAAACTTACATTTAGGAACGGAGGAAGTAGTTGCTAACTTACGCATGGGAAAGCTACTTCATTTAAGTCGATAATCGGTGGAGCGCCGGTATTTATTTCACACAACAGCAAGATCACTGATGGTGTTTTGGCTTACTCGAATAATTGATGATTTCTGTCCTGGTGCGTGCACTTGAAACTTGTCACTCGAGCAGGTTAAGCTCACCTTTCAAGGTCCCACACACTTGCAGCGGCTCCTGTGCGGCCTCCTACACCTCTGGGTCCTTCTCGACCATGGGGCTGCACATCGTCTGTGGTCTCCATGAAGTGCCAGGGCCATACTTTGTATGTATCTTCTAAATCTGAACCAGAGTTTAGCCAAGACCAAAAAAACACCCTATATTACGAATCCGAAGCAAAAGGTAACCAAAATGCACAATTTTTCAGTTAGTCCTATCCTCTCAAGAAACAGACAGAGTGAGTCTCCTATGAAAGCACATAGTTGAAGCATGAAGCACCTGAGAACCTATCTTCAGCGAGTGTGTTCTATAGCACAGATTATTAGTTGGATAATAAATGTTTACCTACCAGCCAATGCATGTGTTTTCACAATAGTTTGCCTTTGTGTTGTCATTTGCAAACTTTTTTTACATATGTATGAAGTAGTTTGAAGCTTATTGGCGGATAATATAAAATTACGATGTGGTATGAAATATGAGGGGATGCAATAAACTAATTATTGACTCACTATAAACATTATGTACACTAAGTGTAATCTTTCCATAGTTATTGTAGTTACATATCATCATGTTCTCGTATACACACAATCATTGTTGTGTTTATGTCCATAATACTCTTCCCGATCCAGTCCTACAAATAAAACTCTCTAACATGAAAATGTTGGTTTGCTTATATGTCTCCACAAAAACAAATATGTTCTTTACAAAGCGCATTTGAGAAAAGTAGGCTATGCAAAACTAGTTCTAGAACTTTACATGAAACATGTTAATAATCATAGTTTTATCGTTTCACAAGTTTCACCAAGTTTCAAAATTGTTATTGTAGTGAAAACAACAGTCGATTAGGGGTTTCATTAGCAATATGGTACGACAACCTTATAGTGCGTACAACTGCAAAATTACAACTTTGATGTTTTTGAATATGTTAAGTTGCCTCGACAAAGCGTGACCTAGTCCTATATAAGGAGATCATCGAGGGTGATTTGCTCTAGACCCAAGTCGTAAGGGTCTCCTCGACATCCTGTTTAAGCTCATCTTCATTAATTGGTGTCGGTACATAGTCTTATAGGACTCCACGGACTCGACCTTAGGTCTCCCCCCCATCTTGTAGCTCTAGTGCTTTCCCCATGACCAGGTGCGAGTAAATGGAGTACATGTCCATGGGGCCTTATAGGCTTGGTGCCCTTGAAAAGTCACTAGACTACCCTTCATTTGGTAGGTGGTAAGGGTAGTGGAGGTAATCTTTGGTCCATTAGTCATGAAGACTAGTCAAAGGTGTGGAGGGCCTATAGTCTAGGGTAAGTCACCCCTCTCATCCCTTCACCATGATTGGCTTTAGCTATTTTGGTCAAATTTTAACTTGGGCTACTTTTACGTTTTGTTTCTTCCATTGACTTTTATCTTTTTTTTATTTGTTGTTCTTGATTAACTTGTTGAGCATAAGTACTTGATTGGTCATTTGTTGACTTCTCTTCACCTTTAAAATCGTTCCACGTAGGACTGGATATAATTAGTTATTCCTACATAAAAACCTTTAAAGAAATATTTTCATGGTTGGCCTCATTTAAATGATCTCCTCACATGGAATGTAAATACTGAAACAAATCATTAATAGAACTTCTATTCATAAGGTATGAGAGTTTCAAATCTGGACTCGACTTAAAATGCTTGGGATTGTATGAGGAAAGAGAGAACCAATGTCGGGTTAAAGGGTGGAGTAGGTGTGTTGGCTGGAACATAATGCATGAGAAAGGACGCAAAACAACACATGCCAAAATTTACGCAAACTCTATCTTACGTGTAGGCCCTACCAACATCTGACCCATAACTCATTGTCGTCCTTCTTAAATAATCATGTGTGAAAAAACAGAATATGAAGCTACCACACACCATAGGACCCAAAACAAAGCTTTTTTTCCCACACAAGGCATACAATTTTTTTCTGCATTTAATCAAACATCCATAGAGGGTAGTGGATGGTGATGGTGTGCACAGTCTCTTACGTGCACGGCAGGAAAAATACTCTCGACTATATATAAGATGCATTCTCTAGTGGTTACATGACTCACACAGATCGAGACAATGAGTCGAATGGTACAACACTAGAAAGCATGTGAGTGTCTTATTCTCTTGTGTTCTTTTGTTCGCCTCATATATATATATTACATAGTGTGTCCTTTCTTGTTCCTTCATTCGGGCTTGAGAGACATCAGAAATTCAGACTGTGCATATAAACTATATAAAACTTGCAGTACACCTCCCAAGAGTATCTTTGTTAGCACTTTGATTTGTGTTTACTTTATCTAGAGTAAATAGATTGAAAACTAGACAGTTAACTATTAGCAGAACCAAAAAGAAGAGTATTTAGCATGATTTTCGAACTTCCATTGCAGTTGGTTGAATTGACCACGTGAATTGCACTACTTAACTACAAACACTCAATTGCTTGATGCACCTCTAGATCGACCATATACTTCTTTCTTAGACTCGATCTCCACTGTGAGCGGTTGATGAAAACTTAGGCAGCAATGCCAGGTAATTGGATGATCATGTGGCGGCATTAAAGATGATTCATTCAATGTATCTTTGACAACTGCTTGTATTAATTTCTCAGTTGAATCTGCTCGTGCAACTTAAAACACTTGGCTGATGCTATTCTCTACTTTCTTTAGCTCCATGTTGTTGTTGTTCGTAGCTTGGTTTAGTCGATCTTCTATCAGCGGATCAAGCATGTACTTATTTCTTGGACTCGATCTCCACTGTTAGCAAACGATGCGGAGGCTGAGAGGTTGATCCTTCCTTTTCGAAAAAGTAAACAAAATCCATATTGAGAGAATAGTGCAAACATTTGTTTCGTTGGTTAAATCTTATGACTTCTAGATTTTGTTTTGACGGCTCCGATGGGAATGATGACTAATGATACAATACATTTGTTGCTTTTGGAGTTCTTCCTTGTTTTTTCATTACCATGCTGAGTTGGTTTATCCAAGGCTAGCTCTGGGCCATGGCGATGAGTGCGATGGCCTAGGGCCCAACTCGAGCAGGGGCCCACACCAAGAGATGCAAGACTGACCCATTAAGAAGGAAGCAAGTCACCATGAACAACAATCCTTAATCCTCCGCCTTTGCTCGCTCCTAGCAACACACCCTCGTTTGTCTCTTGGTCTCCATCTTCTTGCAAAATTGACTGCCTCGAGTTCCTAAGAGGTTAGGACCCCAACTCCCAAAGCTATTTAGTGATTTTTTAGTTGTATAACTAATAGTATCACACTCTGATGGATTTCCTTGGTTCCCTGAATCCTATAAATTGCCCCGGGGACCTCGACGGGCAGAGGCAAGCCAACTATACACCCTGGTCCCTGGCAATAACGTGAGAGTAGCAACCCATAGTGTGGCCTTCCATAGTCTAAGCCATTGGATCAGAGGGTAGGTGATGGAGACGTGGAGTCAAGGCACAATTCATGCGAAGCACCCAAGCCATTTCCCGTTCATGTAATTATTGGATTTCAATTATTTGATCCTTGTCCATTTATTTTTGTTATGATGAGTGGATGTAATGATGTTTGACCTACCTGCCTCCTCCCTTTTTGTAAGAATAACAGGTAGGTAAATTCTGCTGGTTGTCGCATTGACTGAATTTGGATTATTGGATAGCTAGAGTGTGGGATTTCTTCTTTTTTACTCCAAGATCATGGAGCGTGGGATTTCTTCTTATTTATTCCAAGATCAAGATTCGAGAATTCAGGTGTTCTCTCCTGTTTTTTTCAACAATGTTGCCAAAAAAGTAATTAACTAGTTGCGAGAAAAAAAAAGAGCTAACATCTAAATATTTCCAAACAGTGTTGCGTCCTTAACTAAAAGAAAAAAATTGATTCTATTATGAGAGCCCATTATACAATGTTCGCACAAGGGCCTCTAAGATGCCAGGCCTGGAACTCATCCATTTCGGGATGTTTCATGGGAAAGTTGGCACCTCACACAAGGATTCCATTGAACCTGGTGTTGTTTTTTCTGTAATTTCTTGTGAACTTTTTCTGTAATTTCTTGTGAACTGATTGGAGGGGTCCTCTTATTTAGCGCACAACATGCTAGGCGACGCGCAAACACCCCACCCCCACCATCGCACATGATTTCGCCGGCCCATGTGCGGGCGCCTCGTGCCCCTTTTTCGTGTTTTCCTTTTTAACTTTGAAAATATTCAGAATTTCAAAAAGATTGATTCCAGAAAGTTCAAAATTGTTTCCGGATTTCAAAAGGTTCATGAATTTGGAAATTGTTTTAGGATTTCAAAATATGTTCGGCCTGTTGTTGGTTCGACCCGTGCACGCACCATGGCTTCGTCGCCGTAGCCCAAGGAGGGCCCATCTCATCTCACAGGAGAATCACGCCGAACCAGCTGAGCGGCCTGCCAGTCTCCACTCAAAAAAGAAAAACTCAAGCAGCCAGTCCCATGCTGCGCAGGGCGGTCGCCGCGGAGGCGCGGCGGCGCATCTCCCTTGCCCCGGCGAGACTCGCGCACGAGCTCGCGCAGCCTCAGGCTGAGTCGGTAGTCCCCGAGCGGCGCGGCCTTGAGCCGTCATGGGTCCCGCTCTACAAGAGGATCTCGAAGGTGTCCCACGGCAGGCCGCCGGGGATAGTGGCGGCGGAGATGGACGAATGGCTCCGCCAGAGGCTCCGGCTCTCGCAGGACCAGGTCCTCGCGTACGTCCGCGAACTAAGGAAGTTCAAGAAGAACGAGGGCGCGCTCGAGGTGCCATCCCCCACCCCCAAATCTCTTCCTCTTGTTGTTCGATGCTACATTAGCGGTAGCGTACTTTCGATAGGCTCGTGCGGAAAGTAGCGGGCTTGAAGTTTTCTTCGGGATAAGCGAGGAAAGGGGACGGATTGATATACTAGGGTTTTCATTCAACCTCTATGTGTGCTCTATTTGTGGATCATCTTAATTTACAAGGTCGCTAATGGAAATGAACGGCGCGAACTTGAAGTTCCTTTTCAACTGAACTACTGAAGGGTAGGGCAGGGTCAACTGATTGTGTTGCCTGCTGAAATTTGAGATGGGCTCTAGGCCCATGTAGCAATTTCTGAAAAATCTCTAAGGGCCCATGTGGGTTATATGGCACTAGGTGTAGTGGGAAGTTTAGTCCCACCCCGGAAGTGGAAGAGGAGTTGGACCTCCTTATAAGGGTTTCTCTTCTACATGCTATTGGAGCTTGAGAAGAGAAGAGGCCCTCGCGCACTCCTCCGCCGCCGCCCGCCGCGCCGCGAGCCGAGCCGAGCCGAGCCGAGCTTACTTACACCTACGCGCTTATTTTTGCCAGTCACTAACGGAGAGTTCTCTGACAGCTGGGCCACTCGGACGTGGGTCGAGCCCACGTCTCTCCACGCGGCTGCGCCTATATAATTGCTCCGCCGCGTACACGGTCGACGGGAGAGCAGGTCTCCGAAACCACGCCCTTCTGGTTCCTGTACGGGGTGAGGGGCGAATAGGTTTTTGGGCAGCGATTACGCGACTGCTCACTTCCGATCGTCTACTTCCTCTACGTCCGCGTCGCCTTCATCATCACCATGTCCACCGACGCCGAACGTGCCGCCGCCGAGAAAGCTGAAGCTGACAAGAAAGCCGCGGCCTCTGCATGGCCTACTGGAGGGTATAACTCGTTTATCCCGCTCCTACTGTTTTCTGTTTTAGCCATGCTAGCGCTATATGTAGATCTTTCTGCAATTAGCGTAGTATGTGCTAGTTTGACTGAATATCAGTATGCGATTATATGTGTCAATGCCATGCTAGTGATTTACTCGTGGATTAATTTAATCGAGAAATTGCCTATTTACTCAACATTGCCAACAGCCACGATGGTATTTTGGTGTCTGATGCTAAGTGAAAATAGGTGCCATACTGGACATTGCTTTGGTCATAACATGATCGTAATTATGATACCCTGTTCTGTTTTTCTCTATCTTTGGACATTGCCGGCCCACGTGCTGCGCCTCCAGGCCCAGGCACGACCCAGTTAGTAAACGGGCCGGCACGTTGGCCCGTTTAGCACGCTGGGCTGCATTTTTTCAGCCTGTTGGGCTGATTTTTAGGCCTACCGGGCTATATTTTAGGTATACATATAGAAAAAAATTCTGAAAATTATATAAAAAATAAATGGGCCGTGCCGAGGCTCCAGGCTCAGGCACGGCCCAAGGCGTGCCGCGTGCCGGGCACAACCCGTTTAGCCCGTGCCGTGCCTGGCCCACAGTCAACTCAAGCCTTCATTCGCAGATTCATCGATGACCTACAGATAATAGTAGGACATCAAAACCCACCAGCAGCCCGGGCAACTATACCTCCTACATCTACCCGGCCTAGAGCCAAGGCACCACCACAGGGTTACGCTAAAATCCATGTGGACGCCGCTATTAGGAATGAGCGAGGGGGAGCGGCAACATCGGTCTATAGGGATGACAAAGGAAATTATCTGGGAAGCTCGGCGCTAGTCGTTTATGGTGTGTGCAACCCAACCACTCTGGAGGCTATAGCATGCAGGGAGCGCTAGCTCGTGCGGAAGATCTAAATTTGACGGACTGTGTTATCTCCAGCGACTGCAAGCAAGTGGTGTCCGACATCTCTAAAGGAACATTAGGGGCTCATGGGGCAATCATCACCGAGATTAGGGCAAAAGCTACTTTATTTAATTCTGTTTTCATTTTCGAGGGACGTGCTGTTAATTATGAAGCACATAGATTAGCTCGATTTTTTCTTTCTCAGGGTACGGGTCGCCACGTCTGGTTTGGCACTCCCCATGACCCTAGATGTATCCCACAACATGTGGATTTTGGTGATGAATAATGGTTTTCTCACCCCTTAAAAAAAGCCCCTGCCGTGCCTGGCCCATGGCGGACCGTGCTGGCGTGCTCGTGGGCTGGCCTGTTTGGCCCGGCCCGTTTGGCCACCTATAGAACCACCCCCACCGAACAAAAAAAAACTCAACAACACAGGCAGGCAGCCACCCATGCTGCGCAGGGCGGTCGCCGCGGCGGCGCGGCGGCGCATCTCCGTTGCCCCGGCGAGACTCGCGCAGCCTCAGGCCCAGTCGACAGGTTCCGATAGGCGCGGTTTTGAGCCGTCGTGGGTCCCGCTGTACAAGAGGATCTCGAAGGTGTCCGACGGCAGACCGCCGGGGATAGTGGCGGCGGAGATGGACGAATGGCTCCGGCAGAGGTCCCGGCTCTCGCAGCAACAGATCCTCGCGTACGTCCGCGAACTAACCAGGTTTAAGAAGAACGAGGGCGCGCTCGAGGTGCCACCCCTCCCCCAAATCTCTTCCTTTTGTTGTTCGATGCTGCATTAGCGATTTACCGGTCACCGTATTTTCGATACGCTCGTGCGCGAAGCATGTTTTTTCCTCCCCAAAAATGATTCTTGTGCTACTACCATTTGCAATCAGTTACGAGTAGTACTCAATATTATTGATAATCATGAAGGCCGATGCTAAAGAGAGAAAAAAACGAGAAAAAAATGATTCAGTTGGAACAATGAATGTTGTGCTGTAGTTAACAGGCTTTATTGCTTCTAACAGACTGCTGGAAAGATTTTGATGGATAATTTGTCTCAAACAAACATGTATTTTCATGTTCGGTACAAATAACTGCAGATCAAACGTATACAGTCTGAGGAGGTTTGACCAATAATGTCTACCACAAAAACTATTTATGGTTAAGAATGGTCCTAAACAGAGTTAATTTCCAATTTCGTGGAATTCATCTGTCATTGGTTGCTTGCCCATAACACACTCTACTGCTTAGCGGGGATCTCGATTCTCACACATGAATAGGCAAAAAAACTTGGAGAAGAAATGTTCTGGAGGGAAGAAAACTAAGACTTAACATTAGAAAATGAAGGTTTATTATGTTCCAACAGCAGAAGGTTCAGATGGTGATGACATTCGTCTGTCGTAATGTTCTTTTTATGTTCACTATAATATTGTGGTACCAAGCGTGCATGTGCTTTTCTGGTGCAATCTCTTTCTGAGCAAAATATCTTCTTATTTTCACTGTATAATTTTCGCCCATGTTGTTATGTACCCAGTTGCTGGACTGGATGGAAGCTCGTGGAGCAAACTTGAGTCCTGGCCATCAGGCAGTGCGGCTTGACCTCGTTTCAAAAGTACATGGGATACAGGCAGCTGAAGAATATTTCTGGAGCCTTCCAGATATATCTAAGTCAGTAAAAACTTATTCCTGTTTGCTTAACTGCTATGGTCAACACGGGTTGGCATACAAAGGTCTGGATCTCTATGAGAAGATGAAAGCCAAAAATATGGTTCTAGATAAACTGGTGTACAACCACTTGATGAAATTGTACCAAAAGGCAGGCCAGCCAGAGAAAGTTCGCTCCACATTCGAAGAAATGCGAGAAAGTGGTATAAGTGCTGATAAATTTACATACTTCACCTTGATAGAAAGCTATATCACAATGAATGACCTGGACACTGCGGAGAAGATCCTGGAAGAATTGCAGAAGGTGGCTCCAGTTCACTGGTCCTTGTACACTCTAATGGCAAACAATTACATTAAAGTAGAGCTGTTTGGCAAGGCAGAAGTTGCCCTAAAGAAAGCTGAGGAAGTTATGGACAAGGCTGAGTTGCACCCCTGGAATGTCATCCTCTCCTTACATGCCCTTTGTGGCAATTCAACCGAGGTGAAGAGGATCTGGGAGTCGTTGAAGTCCACATTCAAGAAGTGCTTGAACAGAAGCTATCTTGTGATGCTTCAAGGTCTGAGTATGATTGATGACTTTGAGTCTTTGCAGCAAATCTTCCAGGAGTGGCAATCGAATCATGAACATTATGACACAAGGATAGCAAATGTTATGATCAAGGCTTACCTTGATAAGGGTATGAGAGATGAAGCTGAGGCTATCCGTCAGAGCACAATGGCTCAGGGTCATTGCGACGAGGGGATGGTTTACATATTTACTGAGTTCTATTTGGATAAATCTGGTGTTAACACGGCACTGGAGATCTTGAGAGATGCAAAGAACATGGTGACGGCGCACAAATGGGTGCCATCGAAAGAGCTTGTGAGTAGATTTCTGAAGCACTATGAAGAGTCAAAGGATGTTGCTGGTGCAGAGTCTTTTCTTGAGTGCCTGAAGAAGCTTGAATGCCTTGATCCAGACGCTTATGAGGCCATGATGCAGACCTATGTAGTTGCAGGTAGAACCTGAGACGACAGAAATTGCTGAAAGTGCCTCTGGCAGTTGAAATAGAAAGAGGAAATTTTTGGCTGTAGAATTAGAGGCTGCCGTAGACCTTTTCCTAGAGCTGTTCTATAACTTGTCAAAGATGTGATTATGTCGTGAAAGCCCGGGAGAAAGCATCTGGTGTACATGATGAAATTGATGATCTTTGTGACCCCTTGCTGTCACCGGATTTCCGTATCATATGTACATTGCAAGGTCTTTTGGCATTTTACATTTGATGCTCTGCTAGCTCCTCCTGACTATTGTGTAACATCTGTCTATACTGCTAATTTGATGCAGTTGCAAAATAAAAAAATTCTCAACTGCTTCTAAGTTACTCATGCAGTCGTTTGCTCGACTTGATAGTACAATATTCCATATAAGTTCTAATTACACATGAATTAAGACTAAGTGTTAACTACCTGATAGAACTTTCGTTGTGGTTATGTTGTTTGTCCATCCAATAGAAAACCTAGGCTAGTGCTTGGGTGCCTTGGCGCCGGCTGTTGTGACCGGAGCTAAGGGCTGCCCAAGTTCCTCGGCGGCCGTGGCGGTCTTACTGCTGCTGCATTGCACTCACCAGTTGAGTGTGCAGCCACCGGCGATGTAGTCCACCGGTCCTTCAACATCTAGGTACATCCATTTCTCCGACAAGTATTTCCGGACGGAGGGAGTAACAGACTAATTTCCACTCTCTGGATTTTCTTTGGACTCAAATTTACTTGTGGTTCTTTGGAATTAACTCATGCAAAGTTTTGCAACCATTTCTCTTACTCAAATATGGTGAAGTCAAACTAGGCATATCTTCCAAGACAGTTCACATATTTTCTTTCCAACATTCACCTTTGAGAATATGTTTATTTTCTCATTAAAGAAAATTCCTCTAGTTTAACCCCCTTTGTTAAGGAACACCTTCTTTCTTCTTCTCAGATAAATCCAAAGAATACCCTCGTGGTATCCATAGTTTAGTATTTTCCCTCGATAAATATTTGAACTTTCTGGCCCAAACCTTCCAAAAATGGAATCATATATCTTGGCTTGTCCTTTTGGCTTGAAACTTTGTGGAGGCCTTGTATGCATCATAGGACACCTAAGCAAGAGGCCATGATCAAAAGGGAATTCATTTGATCCTTGTTTCCCTCCAATGTGAAATATGTGCACTCATGAGCATGAGCCATGACAGTGTGGTGAAGAATCTCCTTTTCTCCCCCTCTCACCTTTGTTGGGCTTACGACACCTAGAGACACACTCGTGTGAAAACTCAGCTCCAGGACTGACCCAGAGCAAGCCATGCGATGTGCTAATGCCGACATTGGCATGCTAGCTCGTGGTCACGGAGTGTGATGGGGAGACATCAGTGTAGTCACAACGCTCCGGCACAATAGTGCCCATGTCGTGCACTTGCTGCCCGCTGCCGCGCACGTCATGCACCCTCGCAACCGCCCCCCCGTGTCTCGCATCATCTATGCCGGGTGCTGCGACGCCGTCACAACCGTCGTAGACAAGCACACGACATTGTCACGCTTGTCGTTTCCTCGGGACCAAATCACCATGCAACTCTTTCCCTACCTACCCCAGGCCTATTCTTGTTCGCCTTGCCCTCTCCCGTGACCCCTAATACATCTCCAACGTATCTACTTTTCCTAACGCTTTTCCTCTTGTTTTGGACTCTAATTTGCATGATTTGAATGAAACTAACCCCGGACACCTGGGTGGGCACAACCCACCAGGGCGCGCCTGCCCCCCCCAGGCGTGCCCAGGTGGGTCGTCCCCACCTGGTGGCCCCACAGACCCTGAAACCGATGCTATAAAATCACATATTTCCAGAAAAAATCAGGGAGAAAGAATTATCGCGATCCACGAGACGGAGCCGCCGTCACCTCCTGTTCTTCAGCGGGAGGCCAGATCTGGAGTCCATTTGGGGCTCCGGAGAGGGGGATCTTCGTTCTTCGTCATCACCAACCCTTCTCCATCGCCAATTCCATGATGCTCCCCACTAGGAGTGAGTAATTCCTTCATAGGCTCGCTGGTCGGTGAGGGCTTGGATGATATTCATCATGTAATCTAGTTAGTTTTGTTAGAGCCTGATCCCTAGTATCCACTATGTTCTGAGATTGATGTTGCTATGACTTTGCCATGCTTAATGCTTGTCACTTTGGGCTCGGGTGCCATGATTTCAGATCTGAACCGTTTATGTTATCACCATTATATCCATGTTCTAGATCCGATCTTGCAAGTTATAGTCACCTACTACGTGTTATGATCCGGCAACCCCGGAGTGACAATAGTCGAGACCACTCCCGGTGATGACCGTAGTTTGAGGAGTTCATGTATTCACCGTGTGTTAATGCTTTGTTCCGGTACTCTACTAAAAGGAGGCCTTAATATCCGTTCGTTTCCAATTGGACCCCGCTGCCACGGGAGGGTAGGACAAAAGATGTCATGCAAGTTCTGTCCATAAGCACATATGACTATTTACGGAATACATGCCTACATTATATTTATGAACTGGAGCTAGTGCCATATCGCCCTAGCTTATGACTATCACATGATGAATATCATCCAACAAATTACCGACCCAATGCCTACAAATTTATCTTATATTGTTCTTGCTAAGTTACTACTGCTATCGTTACTGTCGCACTTGCTACAAAACCACTGCTATCTGTTGGAAATATGCCCTAGAGGCAATAATAAATGGTTATTATTATATTTCTTTGTTCATGATAATAGTCTATTATTCATGCTATAATTGTATTGTCCGGAAATCGTAATACATGTGTGAATACATAGAACACAACGTGTCCCTAGTAAGCCTCTAGTTGACTAGCTCGTTGATCAACAGATAGTCATGGTTTCCTGACTATGGACATTGGATGTCATTGATAACGGGATCACATCATTAGGAGAATGATGTGATGGACAAGACCCAATCCTAAGCATAGCATAAAAGATCGTGTAGTTTCGTTTGCTAGAGCTTTTCCAATGTCAAGTATCTTTTCCTTAGACCATGAGATCGTGCAACTCCCGGATACCGTAGGAGTGCTTTGGATGTGCCAAACATCACAACGTAACTGGGTGACTATAAAGGTGCACTACGGGTATCTCCGAAAGTGTCTGTTGGGTTGGCACGGATCGAGACTGAGATTTGTCACTCCGTGTGACGGAGAGGTATCTCTGGGCCCACTCGGTAATGCATCATCATAATGAGCTCAATGTGATTAAGGCGTTAGTCACGGGATCATGCATTGCGGTACGAGTAAAGAGACTTGCCGGTAACGAGATTGAACAAGGTATTGGGATACCGACGATCGAATCTCGGGCAAGTAACATACCGATTGACAAAGGGAATTGCATACGGATTGATTGAATCCTCAACACCGTGGTTCATCCGATGAGATCATCGTGGAACATGTGGGAGCCAACATGGGTATCCAGATCCCGCTGTTGGTTATTGACCGGAGAGGCGTCTCGGTCATGTCTGCATGTCTCCCGAACCCGTAGGGTCTACACACTTAAGGTTCGGTGACGCTAGGGTTGTAGAGATATATGTATGCGGAAACCGGAAAGTTGTTCGGAGTCCCGGATGAGATCCCGGACGTCCCGAGAGGTTCCGGAATGGTCCGGAGGTGAAGAATTATATATAGGAAGTCAAGTTTCGGCCACCGGGAAAGTTTCGGGGGTTACCGGTATTGTACCGGGACCACCGGAAGGGTCCCGGGGGTCCATCGGTGGGGCCAGCTATCCCGGAGGGCCCCGTGGGCTGAAAGTGGAAGGGAACCAGCCCTTAGTGGGCTGGGGCGCCCCCCTTGGGCCTCCCCCCATGCGCCTAGGGTTGGGAACCCTGGGGGGGGAGCTTCCCCCTTGCCTTGGGGGGCAAGGCACCCCTTTCCACCCCTTGGCCGCCGCCCCCCAACCCTAGATGGGTTTTGGCCGGCCCCCCTCCCAAGGGGGCCTATATAAAGGGGGGGGAGGGAGGGCAGCAAGACACAACCTTGGGCGCCTCCCTCCTCCCCTGCAACACCTCTCTCTCTCTCGCAGAAGCTCAGCGAAGCCCTGCCGGAGACCCGCTACATCCACCACCACGCCGTCGTGCTGTTGGATCTCCATCAACCTCTCCTTCCCCCTTTGCTGGATCAAGAAGGAGGAGACGTTGCTGCACCGTACGTGTGTTGAACGCGGAGGTGCCGTCCGTTCGGCACTCGGTCATCGGTGATTTGGATCACGGCGAGTACGACTCCGTCATCCACGTTCATTGGAACGCTTCTGCTCGCGATCTACAAGGGTATGTAGATGCAATCCTTTCCCCTCGTTGCTAGTAGACTCCATAGATGCATCTTGGTGAGCGTAGGAAAATTTTAAATTATGCTACGATTCCCAACAGTGGCATCATGAGCCAGGCCTATGCGTAGTTACTATGCACGAGTAGAACACAAAGCAGTTGTGGGCTTTGAGTTTGCCAATTCTTCTTGCCGCTACTAGTCGTTTCTTGTTTCGGCGGCATTGTAGGATGAAGCGGCCCGGACCGACCTTACACGTACGCTTACGTGAGACTGGTTCCACCGACTGACATGCACTAGTTGCATAAGGTGGCTAGCGGGTGTCTGTCTCTCCTACTTTAGTCGGAACGGATTCGATGAAAAGGGTCCTTATGAAGGGTAAATAGAAATTGGTAAATCACGTTGTGGTCATACGTAGGTAAGAAAACGTTCTTGTTAGAAACCTACAAACCACGTAAAAACTTGCAACAACAATTAGAGGACGTCTAACTTGTTTTTGCAGCAAGTGCTATGTGATGTGATATGGCCAGAAGATGTGATGAATGATATATGTGATGTATGAGATTGATCATATTCTTGTAATAGGAATCACGACTTGCATGTCGATGAGTATGACAACCGGCAGGAGCCATAGGAGTTGTCTTTATTATTTTGCATGACCTGCGTGTCATTGAATAACGCCATGTAATTTACTTTACTTTGTTGCTAAACGTGTTAGCCATAGAAGTAGAAGTAATCATTGGCGTGACGACTTCATGAAGACACAATGATGGAGATCATGATGATGGAGATCATGGTGTCATGCCGGTGACGAAGATGATCATGGTGCCCCGAAGATGGAGATCAAAGGAGCATAATGATATTGGCCATATCATGTCACTATTTGATTGCATGTGATGTTTATCATGTTTTTGCATCTTATTTGCTTAGAATGACGGTAGTAAGTAAGATGATCCCTTATAATAATTTCAAGAAAGTGTTCACCCTAACTGTGCACCGTTGCGAAGGTTCGTTGTTTCGAAGCACCACGTGATGATCGGGTGTGATAGATTCTAACGTTCGAATACAACGGGTGTTGACGAGCCTAGCATGTACAGACATGGCCTCGGAACACACGCAATACACTTAGGTTGACTTGACGAGCCTAGCATGTACAGACATGGCCTCGGAACACGGAGGACCGAAAGGTCGAGCATGAGTCGTATAGAAGATACGATCAACATGGAGATGTTCACCGATCTTGACTAGTCCGTCTCACGTGATGATCGGACACGGCCTAGTTAAAGTCGGATCATGTATCACTTAGATGACTAGAGGGATGTCTATCTGAGTGGGAGTTCATTAAAAATTTGATTAGATGAACTCAATTATCATGAACTTAGTCTAAAATCTTTACACTATGTATTGTAGATCAAATGGCCAACGTTGTCCTCAATTTCAACGCGTTCCTAGAGAAAACCAAGCTGAAAGATGATGGCAGCAACTATACGGACTGGGTCCGGAACCTGAGGCTCATCCTCATAGTAGCCAAGAAAGATTATGTCTTAGAAGCACCGCTAGGTGAAGCACCAATCCCTGAGAACCAAGACGTTATGAACGCTTGGCAATCACGTGCTGATGATTACTCCCTCGTTCAGTGCGGCATGCTTTACAGCCTAGAACCGGGTCTCCAAAAGCGTTTTGAGAAACATGGAGCATATGAGATTTTCGAGGAGCTGAAATTAGTTTTTCAAGCTCATGCCCGGGTCGAGAGATATGATGTCTCCGACAAGTTCTTCAGCTGTAAAATGGAGGAGAACAGTTCTGTTAGTGAGCACATACTCAGAATGTCTGGGTTGCACAACCGCTTGTCTCAGCTGGGAGTTAATCTCCCGGATGACGAGGTCATTGACAGAATCCTCCAGTCGCTTCCACCAAGCTACAAGAGCTTTGTGATGAACTACAATATGCAGGGGATGGAAAAGACCATTCCCGAGGTATATTCAATGCTGAAATCAGCGGAAGGGGAGATCAGAAAAGAACATCAAGTGTTGATGGTGAATAAAACCACTAAGTTCAAGAAGGGCAAGGGTAAGAAGAACTTCAAGAAGGACGGCAAGGGAGTTGCCGCGCCCGGTAACCAGTTACTGGGAAGAAGTCAAAGCATGGACCCAAGCCCGAGACTGAGTGCTTTTATTGCAAGGGAAGTGGTCACTGGAAGCGGAACTGCCCCAAATACTTAGCGGACAAGAAGAAGGCCGACAACACCAAAGGTATATGTGATATACATGTAACTGATGTGTACCTTACCAGTACTCGTAGTAGCTCCTGGGTATTTGATACCGGTGCGGTTGCTCATATTTGTAACTCAAAACAGGAACTGCGGAATAAACGGAGACTGGCGAAGGACGAGGTGACGATGCGCGTCGGGAATGGTTCCAAGGTCGATGTGATCGCCGTTGGCACGCTACCTCTGCATCTACCCACGGGATTAGTTTTAAACCTCAATAATTGTTATTTAGTGCCAGCTTTGAGCATGAACATTGTATCTGGATCTCGTTTAATTCGAGATGGCTACTCATTTAAATCCGAGAATAATGGTTGTTCTATTTATTTGAGAGATATGTTTTATGGTCATGCCCCGCTGGTCAATGGTTTATTTTTGATGAATCTCGAACGTGATGTTACACATATTCATAGTGTGAATACCAAAAGATGTAAAGTTGATAACGATAGTCCCACATACTTGTGGCACTGCCGCCTTGGTCACATTGGTGTCAAGCGCATGAAGAAGCTCCATGCAGATGGACTTTTGGAGTCTCTTGATTACGAATCATTTGACACGTGCGAACCATGCCTCATGGGTAAGATGACCAAGACTCCGTTCTCCGGAACAATGGAGCGAGCAACCAACTTATTGGAAATCATACATACCGATGTGTGCGGTCCAATGAGTGTTGAGGCTCGCGGAGGATATCGTTATGTTCTCACTCTCACTGATGATTTAAGTAGATATGGGTATGTCTACCTAATGAAACACAAGTCTGAAACCTTTGAAAAGTTCAAGGAATTTCAGAGTGAAGTTGAGAATCAACGTGACAGAAAAATAAAATTCTTACGATCAGATCGTGGTGGAGAATATTGAAGTCACGAGTTTGGTGCACACTTAAGGAAATGTGGAATAGTTTCACAACTCACGCCGCCTGGAACACCTCAGAGAAATGGTGTGTCCGAACGTCGTAATCGCACTCTATTGGATATGGTGCGATCTATGATGTCTCTTACCGATTTACCGCTCTCATTTTGGGGTTATGCTTTAGAGACTGCCGCATTCACTTTAAATAGGGCACCGTCGAAATCCGTTGAGACGACACCGTATGAATTATGGTTTGGGAAGAAACCTAAGCTGTCGTTTCTAAAAGTTTGGGGATGCGATGCTTATGTCAAGAAACTTCAACCTGAAAAGCTCGAACCCAAATCGGAAAAATGCGTCTTCATAGGATACCCTAAGGAAACTATTGGGTATACCTTCTACCTCAGATCCGAAGGCAAGATCTTCGTTGCCAAGAACGGGTCCTTTCTGGAGAAGGAGTTTCTCTCGAAAGAATTGAGTGGGAGGAAAGTGGAACTTGATGAGGTGATAGTCACCCCTTCCGAACCGGAAAGTAGCGCAGCGCGGGAAAATGTTCCTGTGGTGCCTACACCGACTGGGGAGGAAGTTAATGATGATGATCATGAAGCTTCGGATCAAGTTACTGAACTTCGTAGGTCCACAAGGACACGTTCCGCACCAGAGTGGTACGACAACCCTGTCCTGGAAATCATGTTGTTAGACAACGGTGAACCTTCGAACTATGAAGAAGTGATGGCAGGCCCGGATTCCGACAAATGGCTAGAAGCCATGAAATCCGAGATAGGATCCATGTATGAAAACGAAGTATGGACTTTGACTGACTTGCCCGATGATCGGCGAGCCATTGAAAACAAATGGATCTTTAAGAAGAAGACGGACGCGGATGGTAATGTGACCATCTACAAAGCTCGACTTGTCGCTAAGGGTTATCGACAAGTTCAAGGGGTTGACTACGATGAGACTTCCTCACCCATAGCGAAGCTGAAGTCCGTCCGAATCATGTTAGCAATTGCCGCATACTATGATTATGAGATATGGCAGATGGACGTCAAAACGGCATTCCTTAACGGCTTCCTTAAGGAAGAGTTGTATATGATGCAGCCGGAAGGTTTTTTTGATCCTAAGAATGCTAACGAAGTATGCAAGCTCCAGCGCTCAATCTATGGGCTGGTGCAAGAATCTCGGAGTTGGAACATTCGCTTTGATGAGATGATCAAAGCGTTTGGGTTTACACAGACTTATGGAGAAGCCTGTGTTTACAAGAAAGTGAGTGGGAGCTCTGTAGCATTTCTCATATTATATGTGGATGACATACTATTGATGGGAAATGATATAGAATTCTTGGAAAGTATAAAGGCCTATTTGAATAAGTGTTTTTCAATGAAGGACCTTGGAGAAGCTGCTTATATATTAGGCATCAAGATCTATAGAGATAGATCAAGACGCCTCATTGGTCTTTCACAAAGTACATACCTTGACAAGATATTGAAGAAGTTCAATATGGATCAGTCCAAGAAGGGGTTCTTGCCTGTATTGCAAGGTGTGCAATTGAGCACGGCTCAATGCCCGACCACGGCAGAAGATATAGAAAAGATGAGTGTCATCCCCTATGCCTCGGCCATAGGGTCTATTATGTATGCCATGCTGTGTACCAGACCTGATGTAAACCTTGCCGTAAGTTTGGTAGGAAGATACCAAAGTAATCCCGGCATGGAACACTGGACAGCGGTCAAGAATATCCTGAAGTACCTGAAGAGGACTAAGGATATGTTTCTCGTTTATGGAGGTGACGAAGAGCTCATCGTAAAGGGTTACGTCGACGCTAGCTTCGACACAGATCTGGATGACTCGAAGTCACAGACCGGATACGTGTATATTTTGAATGGAGGAGCAGTAAGCTGGTGCAGTTGCAAGCAAAGCGTCGTGGCGGGATCTACATGTGAAGCGGAGTACATGGCAGCCTCGGAGGCAGCACAGGAAGCAGTCTGGATGAAGGAGTTCATTACCGACCTAGGGGTGATTCCCAATGCGTCGGGCCCGATGACTCTCTTCTGTGACAACACTGGAGCTATTGCCCTTGCGAAGGAGCCCAGGTTTCACAGGAAGACCAGGCATATCAAGCGTCGCTTCAACTCCATTCGTGAAAGTGTTCAAAATGGAGACATAGATATTTGTAAAGTACATACGGACCTGAATGTAGCAGATCCGTTGACTAAACCTCTCCCTAGGGCAAAACATGATCAATACCAGGACGCAATGGGTGTTCGATTCATCACAATGTAACTAGATTATTGACTCTAGTGCAAGTGGGAGACTGTTGGAAATATGCCCTAGAGGCAATAATAAATGGTTATTATTATATTTCTTTGTTCATGATAATCGTCTATTATTCATGCTATAATTGTATTGTCCGGAAATCGTAATACATGTGTGAATACATAGACCACAACGTGTCCCTAGTAAGCCTCTAGTTGACTAGCTCGTTGATCAACAGATAGTCATGGTTTCCTGACTATGGACATTGGATGTCATTGATAACGGGATCACATCATTAGGAGAATGATGTGATGGACAAGACCCAATCCTAAGCATAGCATAAAAGATCGTGTAGTTTCGTTTGCTAGAGCTTTTCCAATGTCAAGTATCTTTCCTTAGACCATGAGATCGTGCAACTCCCGGATACCGTAGGAGTGCTTTGGGTGTGTCAAATGTCACAACGTAACTGGGTGACTATAAAGGTGCACTACGGGTATCTCCGAAAGTGTCTGTTGGGTTGGCACGGATCGAGACTGGGATTTGTCACTCCGTGTGACGGAGAGGTATCTCTGGGCCCACTCGGTAATGCATCATCATAATGAGCTCAATGTGACTAAGGCGTTAGTCACGGGATCATGCATTGCGGTACGAGTAAAGAGACTTGCCGGTAACGAGATTGAACAAGGTATTGGGATACCGACGATCGAATCTCGGGCAAGTAACATACCGATTGGCAAAGGGAATTGCATACGGGATTGATTGAATCCTCGACACCGTGGTTCATCCGATGAGATCATCGTGGAACATGTGGGAGCCAACATGGGTATCCAGATCCCGCTGTTGGTTATTGACCGGAGAGGCGTCTCGGTCATGTCTGCATGTCTCCCGAACCCGTAGGGTCTACACACTTAAGGTTCGGTGACGCTAGGGTTGTAGAGATATATGTATGCGGAAACCCGAAAGTTGTTCGGAGTCCCGGATGAGATCCCGGACGTCACGAGAGGTTCCGGAATGGTCCGGAGGTGAAGAATTATATATAGGAAGTCAAGTTTCGGCCACCGGGAAAGTTTCGGGGGTTACCGGTATTGTACTGGGACCACCGGAAGGGTCCCGGGGGTCCACCGGGTGGGGCCACCTGTCCCGGAGGGCCCCGTGAACTGAAAGTGGAAGGGAACCAGCCCTTAGTGGGCTGGGGCGCCCCCCTTGGGCCTCCACCCATGCGCTAGGGTTGGGAACCCTAGGGGGGAGCTTCCCCCTTGCCTTGGGGGGCAAGGCACCCCTTTCCACTCCTTGGCCGCCGCCCCCCCAACCCTAGATGGGTTTTGGCCGGCCCCCCTCCCAAGGGGGCCTATATAAAGGGGGGAGGGAGGGCAGCAACACACAGCCTTGGGCGCCTCCCTCCTCCCCTGCAACACCTCTCTCTCTCTCTCTCTCTCTCTCTCTCTCTCTCTCTCTCTCTCTCTCTCTCTCTCTCTCGCAGAAGCTCGGCAAAGCCCTGCCGGAGACCCGCTACATCCACCACCACGCCGTCGTGCTGTTGGATCTCCATCAACCTCTCCTTCCCCCTTGCTGGATCAAGAAGGAGGAGACATCGCTGCACCGTACGTGTGTTGAACGCGGAGGTGCCGTCCGTTCGACACTCGGTCATCGGTGATTTGGATCACGGCGAGTACGACTCCGTCATCCACGCTCATTGGAACGCTTCCGCTCACGATCTACAAGGGTATGTAGATGCACTCCTTTCCCCTCGTTGCTAGTAGACTCCATAGATGCATCTTGGTGAGCGTAGGAAAATTTTAAATTATGCTACGATTCTCAACAGTGGCATCATGAGCCAGGCCTATGCGTAGTTACTATGCACGAGTAGAAGACAAAGCAGTTGTGGGCGTTGAGTTTGCCAATTCTTCTTGCCGCTACTAGTCGTTTCTTGTTTCGGCGGCATTGTAGGATGAAGCGGCCCGGACCGACCTTACACGTACGCTTACGTGAGACAGGTTCCACCGACTGACATGCACTAGTTGCATAAGGTGGCTAGAGGGTGTCTGTCTCTCCTACTTTAGTCGGAACGGATTCGATGAAAAGGGTCCTTATGAAGGGTAAATAGAAATTGGCAAATCACGTTGTGGTCATACGTAGGTAAGAAAACGTTCTTGCTAGAAACCTACAAACCACGTAAAAACTTGCAACAACAATTAGAGGACGTCTAACTTGTTTTTGCAGCAAGTGCTATGTGATGTGATATGGCCAGAAGATGTGATGAATGATATATGTGATGTATGAGATTGATCATATTCTTGTAATAGGAATCACGACTTGCATGTCGATGAGTATGACAACCGGCAGGAGCCATAGGAGTTGTCTTTATTATTTTGCATGACCTGCGTGTCATTGAATAACGCCATGTAATTTACTTTACTTTGTTGCTAAACGCGTTAGCCATACAAGTAGAAGTAATCGTTGGCGTGACGACTTCAT